>NC_134953.1:37510862-37822453 GCF_965638725.1 Aptenodytes patagonicus
GAAATCCCTGAAAACAATTTCATTCTTAGAAGAATTACATATAGTATCTTCAGGTCCTACTGGAAAATTCAGAGACTCAAGGTAATCCTTTCTCAGTAGGTACAATTTTTTTGCCACAGATTTTGCTCTCTCCTGTCAAGAACTACCTAAACAACATGAAGGAAATTATCAAATCTCTCAAAGAAATGGAAGGAAAACAAAACTTCAAATATGTTCTTCAGTACATTGCTGGCAATGAAGTATTTAGGTCTGAATTCCTTAATTTACGGGAGACTCTAGAACCAAAATATGACTGCAGTCCATTTTGGTGACATGGCTGCTGCTTAAAACATAGTAGTCACTCCCTGATTTTTACTTGCTTCTTCATTCCTAAAAACACACAGGCTTTTTGTCAGTATCAAGGGTAAAAGACTGATGGCTTAACTTTCCCTTAGAACACTATAATCAGCTCTCACCACCTAAAGGGAAAAATGATCGCTTTGGTTGGTCAGAAATCGGAGAATCTCCGGTTTTACACTGGCTTAACTGAAATTAGAATTTGATCTATTGAAGTGATTTGTTGAGACATGCTGTGTGAAAGAAAAAAAGCTCAACAAGATGAAACTTTATAAGGCTGTTTGCTGATCACCAGCTGTTGGCCAGCCCACAGAGGAAACAAAGCCAGCTAAGAAAGTGGATGATACCATCTAGTGGCTGGCTCCCACCCTTTGGCGCATGTCTCGCACACTTCTACAGACCTGCAACCTCAAAAACTCCCGCTTGGCAAAGCTGTACTCCTAGTGGTACATTTGAAGAAAGTATCAGAGCAGACTGTCCCTGTCAGAGTGGAGGGAAAGTGTTAAAGGTAAGGCAGGTATCTTGAAGAGGGGACCCAGCAATCTAAGCTCCCTGTGAACGCTCTTGTTACCTTGTAATTATCGGCACGGCTCCAAAGCTGTGTGGAAGGAACAGCCCTGCAGCATCAGAGAAGAAGGAAGGAGTGGAAGGAGGACTCAGTTTCCAGTAAAGAGAGTTCATTCATCAAAGTCCTTTCCTCCCTACTCTGAGCTCTCCGCCTTTTCCTACCATAGCTAATCTTTACTAGACCTGACTGTACAGCAACCCCCCAAAAAAAAGATTTTAGATTAAGAGACTGATACACAACATCTACCATTACAGTAACAAAATCAGGTATTACCAGGGTGTTTATTCCACCATGGCAATTTCCAACTTTTTTTACTTCATGGCTGCCATGTTTTCCTCCTCTCACCCCCAAGTCTTACAGACCCCTGTTTCCTCAAAACTCCCCTGTAACCTCTCAAACTTTGGCCAGTTCCACCTCCTTGGTCTCCTGAAGAAATCAGAAGACTTTGCAGCTAAAATTCTGTGCTGCCTCTCCATCTTTGCTCCTTACTATTTGGGAACTACTGGTCAAGAGCATAATCAGCAGTATGATGGAATGGCTAAATGATCAGGGATGCAAGTCCCCGTGATTTGGGATCTTTGCTGGTTCTTTAATTAACTTTCTATAAGATTTCAGACGACACATTTTCTGAACCTTGTTTCTTCAGCAAATGGAATATATCTAAGGATAGGCTATGTCCTTATTTACTATTCACCAGTTTCTGAAATTCTATTTAAAAAATAAGAATTGCACTTTTGGAATTGCTCAAGTATTTCTCTTCCAAACCACAGACCATTTCCTTCCTATAACAAAGCAACAAAACCCATCGTAATAGCACTATCTGACAGATTAAAGTGGGATTCTGAAGATCCAAGCTTGCCACAGAAGTAGAATAAAACATAAGCCTGTTCTCAGAGATGTCAGTGCCCTTCAATAGAAGCAGGAATGCAAGCTCTGGACTTACAAACTGCATAAATCCAGGTCTGAGCAAACTCATTTCGTTACTGCTACAGGCCTATATATGGTAATACAAATTTCCCCACAAGACAGTTTATAATGACTTAAGCAAGATATTCTTGCAGCTGTCTATGTTAGTGTAGCTAGGCAGCGTCTGCTACCAGAAAAATCCATTCAGGTGTAACTGTAGTGGTCACCATGCCCAGGATAAACATTGGTTTGGTCTCAAAAACTGAAGCTGGCTGTTGGTCTGAAGCTTCACATGTCACAGCAAGAGACATTTGGTCAAATGCCTCTCGGTCTAGACAAGAGACATCCTCATGCAAAACAGAGTAGTAATGAGAGGTTTCTAATTGAATTCAGTGGATTAGGAGGAGGCTCATAATCACATCAAACTATCTGGAAATGGTCATTTATGTAGGAATATACTGTTTTTCTTGCATCATCTGTTTAATCTTCTAAAGATTTAAATGTGATATGTTTTGCTTTCTCAGTTACACCAGCTAGAAATCTGGTCAAGTTTTAACCTGAAGGTAAATTACTCTGAAAATATTTCACTTTCTTCCTAGCTTTCTCTTTTAGTAGGTATAGTTTTCCTTATTTAATTCTGAATTGAAATATATAGCAGTATTCATTTCTATAATTAGCAGGTGAGTAATATTTGAACACAAAATCCTCAAAAATGTGGTATATTTTAATGATCTTTTTTGATGAACAGTGTGCAAGAGTATAGTTTTTTCATAGGGACTTAGCAGAATTACATGTTTGATTGTTTAGCTGCCTTTGAAAAACCTCAGTTTCATTAGTTACATTCTGCAAACTTAAGATGCAGTGAGAATCTGTGTCTGCAGACTAAATTCAGACTGTTTCAATATGTCCTAGTCTACGTAGGTTTTTTTATTTTCACTCATTTTAGAATTAGTCTAACGACTAGATGCAAACGACTGCAAATACCACAGAACACGACTCGTCTTGTTCAGAACCATGCCTCTCTCACTCTGCAGGAATACAGGATATCAAGCTTTGAGCAGAGGCTGATGAATGAAATAGAATTTCGCCTTGAACGTACCCCAGTGGATGAATCAGACGATGAAGTCCAACACGAGGAAATCCCTACAGGCAAATACATAGCACCAATCTTTGATAAGAGACTCAAGCATTTTCGGGTAATGGAAGGATCTCCTATTACATTCACTTGCAAAATAGTTGGAATACCTGTTCCCAAGGTAGGTCATTCTCACTGTTAGCGGTAAAGGAATAAAAATCAACTACACGCTATTTTCTATACATCCCTCTGGAAAGTCTCACTCCTAAGAACATGGCTCTGTGGAGAGAGCTCTAAAACAAATTATTCCCCCCCAGCTTTCTAAAATAACAATATCTGCTCCTGAGCATGTATCAGGCTTTGATGTACTGTATGCACTGCCTCACAACCACCTGACTCCAAGAGAAACAGAACTTCATAAACCCCCAAAAATTAACTTCTTAGAAAGATGAGAACTGATCTGAGATAACCAGTAATGTGTCTATAGCCAAGAAAAGAGAACCTGACAGGCCCAGCTATGTGAAGGAGATACGCAGCTTTCTGAGTTCAACCTGGAATCATTCTATTTCACATTGTAACTGATCTGCAAATTTTATAATATTCTAAAATTTTTACTAGCAATCGGTCAACTTATGTCATGTTCTTATCTACATTTTTTCTAGTTGCTATTCCACTACAGAGCAAGTGTTAAGTCACTGGGGGGGTCTGATCACTACAGGTATACTGGTTCAAGGATGGCAAGCAGATTTCGAAGAAAAATACGCATTTCAAAATGAACAGAGAAGAAGATGGAACATGTTCTTTACATATTGAAGCTTCTACTAATGATGATGATGGCAACTATACGATTATGGCTGCAAACCCACAAGTAAGGTGTTTTATTTTCCTCTACAAAAATGCTTCTTTCATCTTTTCCTAATATATGTTAATAGGAACACAGATTGGGCCACCTAGTCTGACATCGAGTGGTGACTGTATCAAATTTCAGATGCTTCAGAGGATAGGAGAGGAAACCATGTAATGAAGAATGACGAAACTATTCCCCTACTCTTACGCATCCCAGTCACAATCACTAAAGACATTTTTTTACCTTAATAACTCCTGCTCCATCTTCTGACACCCCGCCCCAATGCTGATAGATACCTTTTGAGATGAGGTGGTAAGACAGACATGGTATTTCAGGCAGAAAGAATAGAGCAAGGGGAAAAAAAATTTACACCAAATTTGGAAGTGTTACCAAACACAATTATTCTTTATTTAGGATGCAAAGATGTGGATCTGCAAATAGTCTCATCCCCTAATACCATTCTCCTTCACCCTATGTGCTAGCTTAGCTGTTTATTTAGCAGTACACTCAAGTGTATCAGGCAACTTTTTCCAGTTTAAATTTTTCCTTTTTTCAGAATTATATTTCAGCCCAACTACTTTTCAGTTTCTGTGTGGCTGCATAAACAAGTATGCTAGTACAAAGATACTAGCAGACAGTACCTGTGGAGACACAGTGGCAGGAATTAACAAGCAGGGATAGACTGGTTTACATAGCACCAATGCTAAATGCATTGCCACAGCCTTGAAGAGTCTGAGAAACACACTGCTCTAGACACAAAGAAAACCCTGCCTCAACTGCACTCCACTGCATGCTAATAGCATTTGCTTTGAAAAAGTAATATTTACACTATAGTTCAGTTACTTTATAAAAATAAATCCTAATGCATTGTAAATGTTAAATATTTGTACTTTAAAATGAAATGAGCTATTAACCAACTATTAATTCTGTTTCCATTGTGATTTGCAGGGGAGAATCAGTTGTTCAGGCCACCTGATGGTTCAGAGTATCCCTGTTCGGGGCCGAATACCAGCAATTCAGCCTCACAGGTAAAAGGAAAGACAAGTCCTTCAGACCCTCTTTATGCTTCTTACTGAAGGCATTCAAAGTAACTAGCTACTGTACTTCAATGCACTCTGTACTTCAGTTCTCAACCATAAAATGGAAATAACAGCAGCAGTTCCCTCCCAGCAGGTCACTTCTAGAATGTAACATTTTTGAAGGTCATCTTCAAATACAGGGAAGTTTAAGTGTAGAGCATTATTTCATTTACCTGTTGCAGTGGAGTTAAAGGCAAGGGATGGATTAGCAAGATGAAATTCAGCCAAAAAAGCAAAAAGAAGTAAAGGACAGCCTGGGAATCCTACAATACTACACCATATAGTTAATTTGATAATCTTTCTAAATGGAAAATATGCAAGTATTAAATTACAATCAGTCCATTTCTTTCTGCCCTTTTATTTAACTCAAGCTATCTGTTCATTCTTTTCCACAATTTCTTCCTTTTTTTAAGCATTAGGGAAAAAAAGTTTGACTTCCAACCATACATGCAATTTTTGTGTTGCAGAACACGAGCCCGGGTACCAGAAGGAGACAAAGAGGCAGTTCAAGAACGCTTTTTCAGGCCATACTTTCTACAGGCTCCAGGTGACATGGTAGCACACGAAGGGCGACTTTGTAGGTTGGATTGTAAGGTATTAACTGTTTGCTCTGTTCATTCTCACTTTCCCTACCTCTGTACATGTATTGCTAGGTGTTTTCGTGTTCCTTATTGCATGTATGAACACTTTCTGTTAAAGTTTTAATGCTTCATTTTAAAAAATTATTTCTTATTGCCATTGCCTCTGAGCTGATTCAGGGGATTTCTTTTCAACACACACTATATGGAATGAAAAACACAGAAAACACAACCCCAGAAATAGAAGGCTTTACTTACAAGGTTGTTCAAATTACTAGATATGTTCACCATGTCCTTTACCAGTCCGAACTCCAGAAGTTCATCTGGGAATGACAGGTCCTTCTGCTCCATTATCAGATTCTTGAACATAATCCAGAATAGCACAAAACCGTAAGAAAGAGAGGATTCAGCATGTTGTATTCTGTTCAAACAAATGTTCCCATTGTATTGACTGAATTACTGAAGATTAATACTCCCTGAAAAGAGGGAACAGAGCCCAGTTCATTTTACGCTTCTCCAGCATGCACAGATGCAGAAACATCCCCATTTACAGATTCAAATCCCCACATGAGAGAGTTGTCAGAGATTAGAGTACACGGAGTGAACATCCTGCTATTGAACAGCTTTAAGAAAAACTCATCTGCTCCAACATATTTTGGTAGTCCCTCTATGTCCCAGTAGCACAGCAAAGGTGGTAGTGCTGACACCGACCTCTTCCACGCTCCAGAATGTCTCCTACCCTAAAGAGGGTAGAAGCTCTGAAGCAGAAGTTAATGCCCTGAAGATGAACAAGATTCATTACTACTTAATTTACGATGTAAAGTTTACTAGGGAGCATGCCAAAGAATTTGGTTATTCTTAGCTCGCTATCCTGGCAGAGCTTGTGAAGCCTTAAAGCATGTCTGGTATTGCACAAACCTGGAAGACAGCAGTCCTCGTTCAGGCAAGTCCCACTTCCCTCTTTCTCTGGTTTGTAGAATATTGTTTGGAAAGCAATATTTTAGACATGAGTAAGTACTTCTATCTATTGGAAAGTTCTTTAAGACTATAACACAGTCTAAAAATCTTTCTAAAAATAATCTATAGTGCTCTAAAGTATGTAAGTTTAACAGCTACAAAGAACTGTATCATTCTTCATCAAAATTTACGAAATACAAAGTCATTTGTATAGAACTCTTTTTCATCTCTGTTAAACTCTGTAGTGGTTTAGATCCAGGGTTTTGATTTATACTCAGCATTTAAAACAAAGAAAACTAGCAGATTACTAGGAGTCTTTTGTGAATCTGATATATAACCAAGTTTCTTCCTTTCTGACTAAGAAAAATGTAGGTATTTCATGCATTTGCTTCTCTTGGGATGTTGTTGCTTGTTTGTTTTCTATTTTTCTCCCTTTTGGAACGAATCAGCAGAAAAACAGAAGCTGAGAAATAAAAAAAACATCTTTCTGTTCTAGATTCTGACATCATTCAGATGGTATCTGAAAAAAAGGCTTATCTATGAATTTACTAAAATCTATTTGTCAGTTTGACATTTGTCTCTAGCTGTTTCACTGTCTGTTAGGTGAGTGGGTTACCAACTCCAGACCTGACATGGCTTCTGAACGGCAAACCCGTCCTACCAGATGGCACCCACAAGATGCTGGTCAGAGAGACTGGAGTTCACTCTCTCCTTATTGATCCTCTCTCACAAAACGATGCTGGAACTTATACTTGCCTTGCCACTAATAAAACAGGACAAAACTCATTTAGTCTGGAGCTCACTGTTGTAGGTAAGAATCACTGAAAAACTAGTCACAATGATGAAGTTACTTGTACGCACTTCTTCAAACTTACCTTACTTAGTTTCCCTATAGACAAGTATAAATAAATAGTTAATCCGTTCATAGTAGGAGAGTTCAACAGCTATAGAACTCATCTGATGGAGGGAAATGAACCTCGTGCTCAGTCGATAGGTACGCTCCTGTTATTAACAGAGGGCTGTAAGAATTCTGTCTCATCATCACTTTACCTCTCTTGTCTTGGCAAAATGACATTCTTAATTTTCTCCCCAGAAAATGCTTCAGGTTTGACTTCATAGTATATGTTAAGGTCTCCCAGATTTCAGTCCCAATTTTATTAGTTTAAAAATGTTTTTAAATAGAAAAATACAAATCTGAATACTGTTCTTTATAATGCCTTAAAAGATGTGAGATATTGAAATTCATAGATCTGGCATTAATTTCCTGCAATGATAGTATGTTTAGACCATTAGATATGCATACATTCTTTTATGAACATCAGTTCTGCCTATTATTTTCTTTATGTTCCCTTACAGAGGCTATGTCATGGCATTTCACTTTCCTTCCAATATCCCATTAAAAATTCACAACCTATTTTAATATGACAAGAATAATTTTGGTTGTGTTCTTCCATACTGTTCAAAGTGAAACAAAGAATAAAATATCTGTTGTCCAATAAATCTTTTTCTTTTTCCAGCAAAGGAAGTAAAAAAAGCCCCCATGTTTTTGGAGAAGCTTCAGAACTGTGGTGTTCCTGAAGGGTACCCCGTCAGATTAGAGTGCAGAGTTGTGGGAATGCCACCCCCCATATTTTACTGGAAGAAGGATAATGAGACCATCCCATCAAACAGAGAGAGGATGAGGTACTGTACCATCGTACCCATGCTTGGAGTTTCTTGTGGCTGGACCAACTGTTTCCATGACAACCTGTGTGATAAGTACAGGTGGCGTTCTTCTTACAACAACTTCTTTCACCCACATAAAGTTTTAAAAAGCTGGCTTCACTGTGAGGTGAACAATAGCTGTTTCCTTGGTTCAGAATAAAGGCATGGAGCATAATATGCCACTGCTTCAGAGAATAGTGATAGATAGACCTTTCGGGTCATAGGCCTGATACAGCATATGCATCTTCTTATCAAAGATACTATGATATGGTATTTTAATGCATTTTAGCACCTTATTCTCTCTCTAAACCGTTTTTTCCTCAGTTTAGTTCTAACTATGGATGAATTCAAACTCAGAACAGTTAGAACATGGTTTTGAATGCCCCAGAGTATGGGATAATAGAGAGTTTAGCATATCAGATACAGAGGCTGATAACAAAGTTTGGTCACAAACATAGGCAAAGACTTTGATCCATGCTTACAAAATACAACAATGTTCGGGTTCAGCTCTTGCATTCAAATGCATCACTATTTTTTAGGTTTTGCAAAAGAAAAGCTGATGAAATAATGTGCCTGGCTGTAATTAATGAGAAATTAATTGCTTTCATTTATTTTGTAAAGATTTCTACTTCAGCATAAACCTGATTTTTAATATTTTATTTCACTTGGCTCCAACTAATGATCTGATGCAGTCGTTGGATCTCTGAGATCAACTTCAAGAAGTACTACATTTTCACATGCATACCCCGCGCTCTGCAGCAGCACTTGTTATGAATGCACACCTATCATGAGGGAAAGCTTACTTGGAAAAAATCCTTCAGTGGTCTCCCTGTCCCCACTGAGAGACTGCTGTCCCTCTCCAAAAAGCCCACCTGACTCTGATCTTCTATAGCCTGTAGTCTTTATTCCTCTGCCTCTAGGCAGATTATTCAAGGATTTATTTCAAGTACTGGTACTTTCACAGGAATTATGGTTATATACATGCAAACACTGTAATTAATGTAAAATGAACAACTGTCCTAAAATGCCTCATTTCCAGTCGTT
The DNA here is from genome assembly GCF_965638725.1 of Aptenodytes patagonicus. Lineage (NCBI taxonomy): Eukaryota > Metazoa > Chordata > Aves > Sphenisciformes > Spheniscidae > Aptenodytes > Aptenodytes patagonicus. The sequence continues at coordinate 37,519,957 of NC_134953.1, forward strand.
TCACAGAAGCTTAGAAAACAAGTTTTTGCTTCAGCTCAGCAGAGGAATGACTAAGGGAAACCTCCCACGCTTCACAATGCCAGGAGCTAACGTCAGGCTTGTAACACCTCTGCTATTTCAGCCAGTCATGACCAGACTGTCTGCCCCCAAGGCTTCAAGTGGTTCTGCACAGATCCACGTGAGCGATGGGCAGCATTGTCCTTGTTTGTCCCTATCTTGCCTCACTATTATCTTCCTGCCTGAAGCCAAGACCTTTTTCATATCATGATATGGACATGCATGAGCTTCTATACTACTGCACCCCCAGCATAAGGCAAATTATGTAGTGCAGGGAGCAAAGGGTGAATGTTCCCTTTTTTATTAGAGCTGTCAGAAGCACAAAATGTCCTCTTGACCTGAAATTCTGTGGTTTGATGTTTCCTTCCAGTTCATAAGGAAACAAAATCTCAAATTTCAGAACTTCCTGCAACTTCAAGTATTCTGATGTGCTCGTCTCCCACCTCTTCCTTTATAATGCAGGAAACAGTTGGGTTGATAGAAAGGACCAACCACAGCCTAGAGAGCAGAGGAGCCTCAGTTCTCTTATACACTATTGAACAGTTTTTCCCAGAAGTTGCAGCCAGAAAGTCTTGGATCACTGAAGAGCAAAGGAAGAGGAGGGAATAATGAAGCAGGTTTCTTTTAGAGCATTGACCAAACGAATTGTTAAGATTTTGCTACTCAGGCATTTTCTCATGGAAAAGGGTGCCATAAGAAAGTTTCTGACTCGGTCTGGTTACTGTTGTGAAAAATATCACAACTTTGTACAAAAGTTCTTGGTATTTTGTTATGTTATTCTTCCAGCTTCTGAACTAGGAAAAAAACACAATATGACCGTGCAGCAGCTTTGCATGGGTTTAGTTCATTGGAATTCAATAAACAATTCCAATACTAACACAATACTATTCAGCTCACAGTCACACCATGGCTTTGCACAGCTGAGAGGAGCAAGAACAGATTTCAGCTATTCTGATTATTGGTTGAGGCCATACTGAAAGCAAATCTATTGACTATAAATGTCTTGGACTGCTACCTCTTTGAGAATAGAAGTTACAACGTATCTATTTAATATTTAATGTACATACTGTAAAATCTCAAAGTTGATATGCTTTTGAGAAATACTAATTCCAAAACACTTGTTTTCCCAGCATGCATCAAGATACAACAGGGTACGTCTGCCTCCTGATTCAACCTGCCAAGAAAGCAGATGCTGGCTGGTATACCTTGTCTGCAAAAAACGAAGTTGGTATTGTCTCTTGTACTGCTAGACTTGACATATACGGTAGGTATTGGCTAGTAAATAAAACAAATCAGAATTTATTTTCTTTGACTGGTCCCAGCCCTCACCTAGTTCTTAGTCCATAAATTGCTGGTTTTGACGTGGACTAGAAATCAGTGTCACAGCATGGCCACAGCTTAATATGGCCACCAGGAGGAGGTATAATGATACAGCTAAATGGCCAAATTAGCTCTCCTGCATCAGTTTAAAGGCAGGTAAAGAGAAAAAACAGAGGAGTAGTTTTGCACAGTATTCTCTACTCCCATTTTCCACCTTCCAAATTCCCTAAACACATAAGCATATAATAAACATGTATTCAAGTTGAACCTTAACTCTGTTCCCTCTGACACATGCCTGTGCTACAGCCCTGACCTGAGATGGAACAATAAATTGCACACGAGAAAGCAGACCCCTTCTTCTGTGGAGCACGTATGATGCAAACTATGCCTAATTAATGGAGGCTAGTTTGCATCTGTTTGCCTAGGACTTGGAAGGTCTCAGTCCAGTTCAAGAACTACAGCACATCATTTAATTACTCTGTATCTATGCAAGATGTAATAGTTAAGACAATTTATCTAGAGCAAGAGAGTACTTCGATCACTTAAGCAGCATAATAAAACAGAAAACACATTCCACAAACTACTGGATTATAGCCGTACCCTCGAAGGGAAAATAAACACGTTTTCAACCTTGTATTTCTCATTTTTTAAAAAAACTCACTTAATTATCAGGGATAACCACAAGTCACCAGTGCGTCTCTGTCAGTTTTCCGCCACCTTGTGGTGACATGGGCAATAGTAATGTAATGTTCAAGAGAGGGCTGGTGAGAGTCTGATTCAAAAAAGGTCACATAAAATAAAAAATAATTCCTTAGGTATCTAAATGTTGCAAGACATAAATTAAATTTTCATATAAAGGATTCAAGGTATAAACAGGAAAAAGATGGAAAGTAAGAAATGCCTCCTGATTCCAACCATGTTTTCTAAAGACTCTACAAGTCTTACCAAAGGGAGTGTCAGAAATCATTTTTCTTTGTGCTATTTTGAATGGATGGGATTGGAGGATTGGAAGTGTGGTCTGATATTTGCAATTCCATGTGCAAAGAAAGAAGTACAGTAAATAATTAGTGTATTGTTCAAATTGAAACAAATTGGGGGCTGCACAAAAAAAGGAGGCTCTTTTTCAAATACTTCCAGATAGACAGGGTCAAAATTCAGCATGGAAAGATAATGAACATTTCCTATCAATGCTTAACATGTAGATTGTAGGTCTCCCACACTAAGCTATTCTCAGAGTATTGTAGGCTGAACTTCTACCCTTTCATTTTAATTGCTGACAGATATGTTTGTCCAGTTTGGGTGCAGACCTGGAAGTTTTGTATAGATAAATACCAGCAAAGATAATATCAATTTCCCCTTTCTGAAGTGTTTTAAGAATGACAGCTGTTAAGTATTATATAATAGCTAAATATTCTTACAAAACTGTAACAGTATTTGTTCATATGGGAACACATTGAATGTTACTTTTAAATTCCTGAATATGTGTCTTTGGATTACACTTCTTTCAGTGTCTTTAAAAAAATCAAGGAAACATGTGTTACTAGTTGTAAGTAGTAGAAGGAAATAAAAATTGTGATCACTTCTTTAAAAAAATTCCCTGTATTACTACTTTGAAATTAAATACCACCAAAAAAAAATATCAGGAAGAAAAGTCCCTCAGAGGATGGAGTAGTACAAAAGCAGAGCCATGTCCAGTTTGCTTATCTCTGTTCATGCTATGGTATGTTTTTAGTTTTGATTGCAAGAGCTTTGGAGAAGGCTCCAAAGATTAAATTATTAAATTTTGGACTTGTGAAATCCATGTAAGCGTTGCCATTGAATTGAACAGGGATGGAATTCCATCTGTAAGCTTCAGTAAAGATACTCAACATATAAACTACATAAATGATAATATTTGAAATTAGAGGTTTATACAGCCTATTCTGTTTCTGTTGCTTCAGCTCAGTGGCACCGTCAAATTCCACAACCAATCAAGCTTCGACCTGGTGGCAGCCGGTATGCAAACCTTACCGGTCAAGGACTCGACATTTTTTCTGCCTTCCCAACTACTGAAAGCCCTATGCTGTTTTCATCCCCAACCCAAAAGGTGGTGGAGAGTGAAGAACTTTGAAAAACAAACAAACAATTGTTCCAGTTACACCTGCAGAGATACTAGAACTGTGGGGGGGGGGGGGGGGAAAAAGAGGTACAAGTCAAGATGCTCAAGGTTTACAAGCAACTTGTTTGTAATTAAGTGTACTGCTGCTGCAAATGTTGCAAGTAACATATCATACAAGACTTTTGCATATTATTTTACTGCAGAATAATTGTGGTATGGAGTGTTGTGCAATAAATTCAGTACTGTGTAGTTTGCTAATAATTACATAGTAAACATAGTTTTCAGCACTTAAAAGCCAATACCACTTTTACTGCTTGAATTAAAGCTACTGTACTGTAGCAAGCCATGTTAAGGATTGATGATGTTTAGCTGGAATACTGCCAGAGAAAACATTGACATTACAATAACAACAATCCTGAATGAGGGTAAACAACATGACTTTGAATGTAATTCTAAAAAAACATGCCAGATAATCACAAAGCACAAGTTAAAGGGAAGAGATGTAACTCATTTTTATATATTATTATGCCAGATAATCTTAGAATTTTTGAACTCAAAACTAGATAAATATAGCGTTTCATGTAGGCACAGCTGTACACCCTATATATTTATATTTGTGTGTGTGTGTACTCCATGAGCTGTGCACTCATGGTGTAAGGATTCATAAAGTAAGGTACAGGGCACGTGCATAGGACGCTAACATAGGAAACCAAAATTCCCGTTGTCTGAAGCATGTTCTCTAGAGCCCATAGCTGAAACTATTTTCCGGATGTGCTTCCTATTTTTTTCTTTACAATGATAGTGATTCTCTGCCTTTAAGCACGGATGATATCAAGCTTGTAACTTCACCATTTTTAAGTATCAGTCTCTTTTTCCTAATTTTTAACGTGACTAAAAGAAAAGTGCATCTACCATCTAGCTCATTTTTTAACTAACTGAAAAGGAATTATGATTTGGTGGAATTTAAATTTTCACCATCATTTAGGAAATAATCACAAGTGTGGTGTCTACTATAAAGACAGAGAAAATTCTGTTAATATACAAAAGTTATGAAGTTAAGCAACAGTTAGGTGCAAAGAGCTAAAAAACCTACTATAACTAATAGTAGAAATAAATAAGGCAATTTAATGAAAGTGCAACAGAAGGTGTTAAGTGACATTTAAGGATTGATTTAAATATATTTAGCATCTATACAGTTGTATTAATACCTCCCAGCACTTAGAATCTGTGGCTATCTAAGATGTTTTCCTGCATCTTTAAATTATTGCTATCCCTCTTCTTTGGACATTGTTTTCAAGCAGTTCTTTCTTACTGCTTTCAACATGGCTGGAGAATGCAACAAAGTGCTGATCAAAGTCACAGAGATGAAAAGAAAAATTAACAGATACTTTCATTTTAGACCTTATTTGGATTTTTTCAAAGTTAAAAATGTAACTTAAAAAAATTACATATGCAAAGAAAACAATGAGGAGTTATCTTAAGAGCAAAAGGATACTGGATATAGCCAGACACTGAGAAAGAGATAGCCTTTCATTGAGTTTCCTACAAATACAGCTTATGTTGTCTCTAACTGTTGGTTCCCTAAGGGTTTAGAGGAAGTGAATTGTATTATTCCACTTCCCACCTGAGTGAAGACCACAAAACAAAACCATCATTATAACTTTCATGCTTTTGTTAGAAATCTCAGGCGATTCACCCCAGACCAGGAAGCTAAAACACATTTTTATCCTGAGAGACAAAAGAAGGTGCAGGTATTTCAGTGGGAAAGCAGAAGTAGCCGTTGTTGCCCTCCTCCCTGGCAAACAAAATAAAACTAATAGCTATTAAAAGTGATGCATTGATTCAAGTGACTTCAGTTATGGGGTGCCCAACTTAAGACACATTGTGGGTCTGATTTTCCAGGATAGAGAACCTACTGCTCCTCTTATCTTCACTTGTTTTTAGGATGGCTTAGGGATTCCAAAACTAAACCTAGACTGACTCAGAGTTGGGCAACCCAAAATTTAAAGTTTCCCATATTAGTTACTACTCTTGGGAAAATAATCCAAGGAAAGTTACTGGATTTTGCTTATTTAATCCAGTGCTGTTGGGAAGTGGGAAGAAAGGAAATTAAGACACAAAAGATGAAATTCTACACCCTTCTACAGCCCTGGTCTTCCCATTATTTCATGCCAGAAATGAAGAGTGGATTTTGATCCAAAGTATTCCAAGTTGTATATCGGCCATCAGGCTTTATACCTAGCATAGGCTTAGTCAAGCAATTGTCTGCTTAGAACTCCCCTGTGGCCCCCTTCCCTGCCTTTGAGTGAGGGGTTGGATCAGATGACCTCCTGAGGTTCCTTCAGACCTAAATCACTCTATACTTCCTAAATTATTTTACTTTCCACTGCCTGTCTGAATACCCTATGTGGATTAAGTTACTTATTGACTGAGTAGAAACTAAGAATTCAAGCAAGCACAAACTTTTCCTTTTTGACTGGGATATATCCTATTAGGCAATTCTAACTACAAGACTGATCACTTTGATCACAGTTCTTTACATAGTTTAGAAGAAAAGAATACTAGTACTTACTATTAGCAAATATCTGGTTACCAGTGCTGGAATCATACTTAGTTAATATTACTGACAGTAGTAGTGGTTTTCACATTTTACAACATCAGACAACACACCCAAAAACTCAGTACAAATTAAAAGACAAAGTGCACAGAGAAAATATGTTAACCATATCTCTTCAACCTTTTCTCAGGGATTTCAGTGGAATGTCTCCAAACTAACACCATTATAACCTGAACTGACAAGCTGAGGGTTAAGTGATACAATGTTTTTTAAAACGTATATTCAATTCTTTGGAAGTGGGAAGACAAGAAGCTACTGCTGAAAGATTTATCCCAAAAATCTGTGTAAGAAGGATTAATCCTTAGTCATTCAAGAAGAGGTCCCAGAAGTCTCACTGAGAGGTAGGCTACAGAGAGTGGATCACCAAAATCTGTCAGCTGAACTATAACATTCTCTCCTTGACAGTATTCACTAGCAAAAGGATCAAAACTTTACCCATCACATCTCCCTACATACCGCGGAAGACAGGAATTTCAATTACTTTCAGTGCATCTGATAGAAACAAAATCAGAATCTGATCCCAAATGGTCTGTAGTCATTAAATTTTGCTTGTTAACTGCTACAGAACATTTCTCCTCTGCATATACTGAGCCTGTAAAATGAGTATGTAAAGGAAGCTTATGTGAATGGATGTAAATGCTGTTAATTAGTAGTATTGACCTGCTCATCACAAAGAAGACTTGCTAGAAGAAGACACAAAAATTATGTTTGTGTTGTTAACTGATGGAAAAGCCAAGGGAAAAAGGCTTGTGTAAGCAGCAGAGACAACACTGAGTTGTCACAAAACATGCGATGTTATTTGAGTTCATGTCCTGTGAAGAATGGCACTATCTAATCATACTGTGTCAAGATGCACTAGAGACTATGCAACTGTGCTCCCTTCCTGAACAGCTTGGCTGTTCATTGTTTTTGTTTAATTGAATAACCAATTTGACTTCACACTAACATGGTATTTCATTCTCTTATTCAGGGCAGGCTACTGCAACAATAAAAATCAATGTTAGAACTTCCACTGAAGTCAGTGTTAGCTATTATCTTCCAAAAGTCCATTAAAACACCACAATGTGGAGCATAACATTGTATCAGTGAGATACAGAAATGCTCAGTTTCGTAACCTCTCAATGTTTTCTGATTCAGATCTTGTAGGTTTATTTAGTTTCCTGTTTCCTTCTAGTCCTGGTTTTGTATACAATCAGAGGCACAGTATATTTCAAAGAAGAGCAGAAATAACAACTTTTGTATTGCAATTCTAGGAAGCAAAAGTATTATCTTTGCTTTAAAATTTTGGTCCAGCTTGGTGCAAACCCAGTCCTCAGCAGCATCACATAGCAGTTTGCATTGATACTGTTGGACTTCTTGCCTTAAAACAGCTGGATTGAGTTCCTTTGCTTCCATATCAAAGGTGGAGCATACCTTCTGAATGCCTCGTGTCTGCTAACATGAGAAGATGAGAGCACACACTTCAAAATATGAAAAGCCAAGTCTGCAGTCTTTATCTTAATATGTAAACAATCGCCAATTCCAACTGTTTACAGTAATCATAGGTACTTCAAAGCAACAAATGTGGAATAAGAATTCCTTTAAGAACTGTTAATGTTACCAGGTTCAAAAGCATTAGTTTCTGGAAAATGTCTTCATACAAAATGATTAGCAAGACCTCATGAAATATTTTAACTGTGATTCATTGTTAATTGCCTTACTATCTCCAATACAAAGATGTTCACTTTGAGCCTTAAAATTCTATTTTATAATTTTTTCTTGATTAAAGTTGATATTTTTTATTTTTTGATCCAAAGTCATTCTCACTGGGAAGAAAAATGTTAATGTCAGTTTTAAAGTATATTTTAAGTGCATATGAAAAGAAAAACCAAACACCTGCCTGTTCAATAATGTATTTCCCTTCGCCTCACCTAAACTTAAATAAATGCTTCAGAGTTGCATACAAGAGTGTGTCCTTCACGTGTTCAAATAATTGTGAAAGTGTGCAGCAAGACCAGAGGTTTCCTCAGAACTTTGCTGTGACAGCTGATTAATGGAATCAGACCTTACATTATTTAGAAGAAAATCATAAAATACTGTCAAGTTATGTACTAGCCATGCTTCTAGCAGTTAGTTGTGAAATATAGTTGTTGCTTTTTTACACAATTCTTAATATCAATTTGCTTTGGTTTTAAATTATGCTTTCTTCTTCTTCTGATAACCTCAGCCCCTTCATCATGAAAGAACAAGTTTTCTCAGGGGTACCAGAGCAGAAGCCAAGGAGTCTTTAGGGCAATTTGCATGTTTTAAAGTTCCATAGACTGCCAAATCCTCAGCATCTTGGAGACTTAGTCTCCAAAGCCTATGCTTGAGCATATACTTCTACCTACAGACTGTCATAGCAGAACTCCATCATGTCTCAAAAATTCAGGCAGAATCTGTCTACTACATTGGTTGCCTAGCCCACACACTCCCCCTGAAATACCTGTTTACTGGGTCTAGACCAATGCTCCTAGAAGTCTCTCTGTGCAGTAGGGCACTGGAGACCGGTTACAGAGGACTTATTTTTTCAACCCGTAGCTGCGTATCCAGCACTTGAACAAGTGAAAATTGAATGAGGGCCAATCAAACACACAAACCACACTGAATTTCACTCTTCCCTATACAGGTCTTCAACTCGAATGATTTAGCATATTCTTTGTATAAGGGTCCATTAGTAGACTTTGGAAGGGATTTTAAATGAGCAGCAGATGCAAAACCAACACTTGAAGGAAGGTGGATCTTAGAGCTCAGATACAGAAGAGAACAGGGCAAAAAAAGGATGCGCCCCATTACATTTGCTGGTACCGATTTTGCTTTCCTGTGTAACCATAACCATGTTTCTCCATTTCTACCTGTCTTGATTTTTATATACTTCTGTGCCTGCTAGGTCAGAGACAATGTTCTTAAGACCATTTTAGCTCAGCTACAGTTCCATGAGCCAAAGCAGCTCCTACACATTTTATGATTTCCTCTGAGCAACACAAGCTGCTTTTATTAATGCCTTCGTATTTCAAGTCCATTATAGATATAAAGAACCATTTATTGCACAATACAAAGAAATCTTGGGCCATACGTGCTGTGAATGTAAGTGGAGTTCTCCATTTATATCGGTGGGAAATTCTGTTGAGAAACTGACCATCATTTAGGATCATACAATCCGTTAGGAGCAGGCAACACAGTTTTGTAAAGAAATGGAAAAATACTGAAGACATTCTGAAATGTTGGAAAAAAAATGACTATGCACCCCAGGCTGCAGGAAGCCATTCAAAAATGAACTTCTTTTTCCTTGGAGGTACATATGCAGACATTTTAAGGAAATTCTGTGTAAGATGTATTTTGCATGCTAATTTCTGTACAAATGAAAACTGAATTACAAATTAGAAAAAAAAATCAGTGGACAATATTAAAATGTACTCTTTGGTAGAAAATATATTTAAATATTATACATGGGGTTGCTTTGGGTTTTTTAAAGCCACATTTTCTTGAAATGTAATTAAAGTTAAAAACATAAAGCATTTTTTAAAAAGCGCCCAAGTACCAGGTGAAATCAATGTTTGTTACAAGGTATCTGTGTAGAGGAAACACTGGACTGCTTCTTCAATGAATAAACATGTCTTTATTCCCAGTGCATTTGTTTTTTTTCCTGGATATTTTGTAGAGATAGAACAGCTGAACATATTTAGAGCAAAAAGAAGCCGTTTTGTAAATTCTTATTCAATTTTAAAAATCTAGGTAAATTTCACTCCTAAATTACAGAAAACTGCATCCATATTGCTTAGCTCAAATATCTGGAAACCTAAGTGTAAGGGTACCCATCTTAAGGCAAAAGCTTATTTTGGAAAATCAAAAATTTTACTGGAAATCGTATTTTTTTAAATTTGTGCCTAGTGAATCACATCACAATAGGGGCTTCCACAAAGATTTCACCAGGGAAGTTCTACTTAACAAGGTATAGGAAACTTAGCTAAATACTAAAAAAATCTAATGATACTCATGCTTCCTCACGTGAAGAAGTTGTAATGTTATTGACTTTACAAGACTATAACTAAGGTTAGCAACACTTCTACTTTTCAGAATTTGTCCTACAGCACCATTTAGGAATTCCAGTCAAGAACTGAGCTTTGCCCTGTATGTGTGTATAGTACAAGATGGACTGTGCCCTAAATATCTTATAAATGGTGAGATGGAAAATAGAAGCCTAAAAAATTGGAATGAATTAAAGTTGTAAGACATGCTAATACATATCCACTGATGACCTCAATACTTAGACAGGAAGAAAGCACTGACTTTTCATTACTAACATACATTTTGGGAACTTGCTACTCTAGTTCAGCTTTCAGCCACTGAAAAGTCACCGCAGTTAAAAATGGCACTACAGTTCCAAGTTCAAAAATAATTCTGTTCACCTTGTCAAAACAGGGTGATATGATGCAAAGAATCATAGAAGCAGAGTATCTATAGCTACTTCAAATAGAAAACCCTGCAGTCTGAACCTTTTAGAAGAATAAAGGTTAATTTCCCACAACTAATTCATTAGAATTTCACACCGAATTTCAATAGTGTGTGTGTAGCATGTGACAAATATTTAATGAAGCAAGCATTTCTCATCCCCAATGTTTTCACGATAATGTGGTTCTAGAATTACAATGTACTGATACTACAAATAGAAGTATTTCAGGTTTGAACTGCTGTTCCGTGGGACAAAAATTTATGAGCAGACAAAACTCAGTCACTAAGAACACACCAAGCTCTGAGCATCTAAGCTTTTGCTTCATTTGGAGGCCCACTGGAAACAATAATTATTTAAGGGGAGAGGGCTTCAAATGCCCATACCAGTAAAGTCCGGTACAGAAGAAGGGTCACAGCCATTATCTGACAAGCATCAAACAGCCAGTGGGGAACAAATATCTGGGAGCAATAATCAAACCCAAGTTAAACAGTCAAGTTTACATTTCACAAAGTGTCACTAAAGTATTTGTAAAGGAAAGCTATGAAAAGAAATCAATGAATTCCTGAATAGTTGCTGAGTTTAAGTCCAAACCAGCATGGATAATATCTGCTTTTCAGACTGCCTTCAGAAAGAATTTTTAATGATTAAACTTCCCCCTCGCACCAATTTACTCCCCAAAAAGCTTTGACAGATCATCAATAGACAGACATCTGTCTATACACTACAAAGAACTTACTCTGCTGCCTTCAGTGCTATAGTAAATTGGAAATCCCAGCTTCCAGATCAACACGGCACCCTCCGAAGAAACAAAAATACTACAGTATTATATAAAATCACAATGTTTCCACTATTAATATTACTAATTATTATCAATAGATAAAGACATCAATAAAACATTCACCTCCCACTAGCAAAACCAATTCTAAGAGAATGGGGATTATAATCTTACCATACTGTTCAACAGCAGAGATTGATGCAATGATCTGATTTACAAAGTGTTCACAAGCTATCTACTGCATTAAAGTGCTTTTTAGGACTTCAGTTTCAATTCTTAATAATTTTGGTAACATGATCACAGATATTTTATGTTTTGTGTTGTTTGTTCCTCTTTATGTGAGCTTACTATCATTTAATCATTCACTGCATACTAATCCATTATTTTTATAACTATATCTATCATCATATGCAGTAGACGATAAATTACAACACTGCATGGAAGAAACAAAATCAGAAGAGAAATGGATGTTAAGTACTTTTACATAAATTACATATAAACTGCAATGTCATGTCCCACAAAACCAAATTACATGCCAGTAATGCAGAAACACATCAGTACTGTTCTTGTACACTACTCTGGTATTTATACTTTTGTATTGTATTACCCTTCCCACCTAAGGTTTAGAAGGCTATCTTTCACTAAGCCAAGTTTTTAATGTCATATAATTGCACAATTTATTTGCATCATATTCCCATTTCAGGATGGAAAACTCACTACTGTGCTAGCAGTGCAGGTGAGACAATGTCTGCCCAAAGTTTACAGCTAATAAATTAGTGTAAGATGGCACATCATTTAATTATTTAAGTATTGTATTGATTGTTATTACATACATAATCTTGTCACTTAATAATGAGTAATATTGAAACAGTATTAGCTTGGCTATATGATGGACAACAATTAATCCTATTCTCTCTATATAAACTTCTGCAAAGAAATTAGTGAATAACATGACTTCATATTCCCAGAAGGCTGAATCCACTTTCTGTTTGCCGATAAAGATCTAATGTAATTCATAAGAAGCAAAAGCCCACATTTTAATAATTAACACTATTCATTACCTTTAGAGAGGCTAAAATATACATTAAAAACCATTCTTGAATGCTAGCATTTAAAGGAGAGAGTTGCTCAGAATATACAGTGCCTCTTCTATATGTGTTTAACCTAGCCTGAAAGTCTGTCCCAGCAGCTTTCACTCCAGGAACAGTCCAACTCCCACCTCAGGAAATGTACTAGCCTGCATGACGGTGCAGGGCAAAACATCAATGAGGGTTCTGAGAGAAGACAGACAGTAAGGTCAGTTCTTTGTATGTAACTGTTCCTGCAGCAGAGTCCCTCTCCTCCAAAACAGGGCTTAGTTCCTATTGATGCTTTTGCTTTTCACTGAAAGCTGCTTAATTGTTGAAAATAACTCCTATCAAAGCTATTCATTTGTCATTTGAAAGAATTCTAAAACATAAGATATGGCAGCAGCCAGCAGGGAACACGTCAGCCTTCCCTGCTGGAAACCCACCAACAGCTGTTCTGGGACAGCAGCTCCTTTTCTCCTTCTCCCTCATGGCTAACACTAGCAAGGGCTTGTTTCTGGAAACAAGCATCAGCAGAAGTACCCTTCAGCTTCATAGTCTGCTGCCATCACAACAGACATCGGCAGTCAAACTTTTGCGGACCCTACATCCTGCTACAAAAACATCTGCTTCTCCAGCTGTCCTGCTCTTACTCACTTTTCGACCTTCCCAACCTCCTTTCCTCTTCTGCCTTTTCTACCCAGATCCCTCTATCCTCCACAAGCGAAAGAAGCGAACAAACAAAAGGCAATTCAGGGCATCACCAGGGCTGAAATGAATTCAACTGCTTTGCAAGAATGCTCTATAACGTTTTACCAAACTCTTATCTTTAAAGGCGGTTTTTCAGAGAGTACATAAAACACACTTCTTACTCTAACTGGGAAGCAAGCATCATTTGCTAGTTAATTCTTCTGCACATTAAACTGCCAGGACTGTGATGGAAGTAGTGTAACATTTGGGGCGGGAAAGCTACTAGTAAGTAGTTCCTAGAGTAGGAATTTCAGGTAGTTGGTGAGGACATATCATAGAAAACACTTTATTTATGATTTACAAAATCTGTTATTATTTCCAGATAACCTAAAATTAAAAAATAAAGTCCAAACATTTAAAGTCTACAAAAATCTAGAAGTTTAGATTATTTTCATGTGAGCATTCTCATTTACGGTATATAATCACATGTGCTTTTACAGCCATTGAAAATAAAAACATTCCTTCCATGACTTGAAACTAGCTCTTTTTCGAGCATACAAGAGACACCATAAATTGGATTAAAGCAAACCTACACAACCTTGGAACCCATACGTCAAACTTACAAAGTTTAAGAAAGTTAGTTCTCTGAGGACTAGAACTCCAATACATTATAAAACTTTTTTCATGGGAGCCATTTATGTGAAAACAAACCAAAGAATAACTTGAAAGCTGACATAAAAATAAAAACATGGAGTGAAGTTCATTTCTGGTGTTATTCCATTCAGTTACACCATGGGTCAATTTTCCCCGTGATCTGTAGAAAATACTGTCATGATTCATCACAGTAAAAAAAAACACCAAAAACTTATTTAATAAAAGAATCAAATGAACTAGATGAACTAGGAAGCAACTGTCAGAAAGATTTCAAATTAAAAGTATGCTTTCCACCAGCGTTAAATAAATTCAATCTTCTTAAATGCATATTGATTTAAAGTTCTCAAAGCAAATTTATTTTGTCAAATTAGTATAAGATGCAAACAAGAATGAATTATTATAATGCCAATATTACCTTATTCAAGCAGATTAACTCTTGCTAATTATTAAATTACACAACTGGCCTGCTGCATATTCTTAGTTCGTAAAAAGTTCTAATTAGTTATTTGAAAGTGTTCAGGGTGATAGCTGAGTATTCGCTGTGCGTACGGATCACTGTCCGTTGCCATTTTTTGTCCCGTGTAATGGTAGTAGTTCTCCGGATGAAAGTGTTCACAGTGAAGGCTAATCCATTCTCTTTCAGTACTGTATCTTTCTGCTTCGGCAAGTATTCTAGTGAGAGCCATGATATAACTCAAAGCCATCTGAAGGGTCTCATACTTGGACAGCTTCTTATCTTGACCCCACTGTGGAACCACCTTTCTCAAACGATCAAAGGCTGTGTTCAGTCCTTGCATCCGTCTTCTCTCCCTGGCATTGGCAGCAAGTCTTCTCTTTGCAGCATTCTCCATCCTTTCCGAACTGCACTTCACAACACAGCCTGGTCCACTTCTGCACTGGATGTCTGATTCTACACCTGAATCCAAATGACTGGATTTACAGGTTTTCATATTCAATGTAGGTTCAGTTTCACACACACAAAGATTACTTTTTAAAAATCAGGTATCTAAAAAGTGGCAGGGAAAGCACCCATGTGTGGGTGCCTGTGTGCCTCTTGAATCTGTTTCCAGATATCGATGGGTTATTTATCTTAGCATCTAAAACAAATACAATAATAAAATAAAAGGTCTTCTGGTTCTTCTGGAAATGTCTGAAAATTCTTTCTTTAAACAATAAGAAGCAATGAAGAGGTTTTAATGTCTTATGCTTTCATTCTTTTAACTTCTTTAAACTCAAAGAGATAGAAAACAATGAAATCTCCATTCTCAAAACGTGTTACTGAAGAAAATGGTCCATTTAATCCAGAAAGGATCTTAATGGATTAAAACCACATCAATTCCAAATGACCATTTCAGATGAAAGAAGTTCTGATTCAGTTTAGGAGCGTATTTTGAAATGATGAACTGTTGCAATCTGAAGACATAACTTCATAACAGAAATCTCTCCTTTCTTGACTCTAGCCGGCAAGCAGTGATTGTGTCTTACAGACAAGATGAGGCTTTATAGAAACTGCAAAAGCTAAACAGGTGGTAGCAGGTGGGCGGGCGGCACTCTGCTTCCATCCCAGTACCTTCCCACCCTGGGAACTACAGGGGGAAAAAAACCCAAAACATTAAAATACGAACATTACAGCCTTCATCTGTTGAGAAGTCTTCCAAAGCCATTCTGTCCAGCCCTAACAACTTGCCATCTGGAGTAGTGTCTGGCTGGCCCCACAAGACTCTGGGCAGTTAAGCAAAAGATCCTTTCAATGGATAATCTGTTGCAACTCAGGGAAAAAAAAATCTCTGTGCATTGTAGTATTTGTGCATTAAAACATGTGAAAATTCTGGTTAGATAGTATTAAGGGTAGAAGAAATAACTGTTCTAATGAAACAGAGAAGAATTAGCTTGATGGTATATAGCCGAGAATACTACTGTTTTGCACTATACAGTACCAAAATAAGTAGACTCAAATTATTAGAAATCCTTCAGGACTCACAATTTTAATATTGTAAAGTACACAACATTGCAGAGAGACTAAGTACCTTGAGAAAAATGGGGATTATGTATTCGCATGTCAGCAAACCCAATGTCATTAAAATAATTTAAAATATATTTAAACAGTTAAAATGTAGCTATGGATTTATCTAATAAAGATTGTAAAAATTTTTTTTTACATAAAAATGTTACATAAAAACATGTAAGTATACAAATAGTCTGAAAACTGCCCTTTTTAATACACCATATTAAAGTATATACGTGTATTTTATGTGAATTTAAAAAAAAAAGTGTCTTTTTAGTAATATCCCTAAATAGGTAAAGAGAATAAAACAGGATGTGAAAAAAAGATATCTGCTTGCTGGCAGTAAGGGATCATTTCTGCTACCAATTGTAATGATAGAGAAGCCACCATACACACACCCACATCCCATAATCAAAACATCTTTGTTTTACTGTACTTGTATTATTAAAACCATTATCTACATAAACTTACAAGGAAATATCATACAATCATTTTATGATATACACAAAAGGTAAAAAAAAAAAACCTGCAACACAATGATTTATTATCTGTATTGATTTCAAACTTAATTAAATTGCTACCAGCATTCATAAATTAGTAACTTTTTTCATTAGAGTCTGAATACTGTAAATGTATTTAGAACTATAGCTCAATTGTTTGCATTATGACTCCAAAACTTGGTGCACTTGTAAACAGCTGATTAATCCCTAGCAGAAGCAATGACAATGAAATGAGGTTGAATAATCCAAAAACAATAGGATGCAATTGAACACTAATGGACCCCAGCACGACAGATGTTGAACGTAGGCTGTTATGCCCAGTTGCTCTGCTCTTAATATTCTGAATCCTAATGGTCTTGAACAGACATGATAGTTGGGGTAGGGAGCCTCCATTATTCCATTATCAAAATGTATGCCACATCTTCAATTTTTAAAGAAGTACAACTGAATCACGTTTCATTATAAATGTTCAAAATTCCTATCTGTGTGCATTGACCTATTCTCCCAAACATAAAGAACTACTACCACACATTAAAATGCTACTTTCTGAATGACAACTTCTGATTATTTGTGTGTGAGAGAGAGTTGAGAACAGCACCTTTCAGAAAAACCACATAACCATATGTCTTTCACAGAAGGATCAGCAATTAGAATTTGTGAGATATTTCTTTTTCTGAAGACGCTTCATGGGAAGTATTGCATGTGCAGTAGAAAAAAAAATACACCTCTGATCTCCATGCTATTGCTAGAGCATATTTTAGTGCTACAGCCTTCTATGCCCAAATAATTTGTTAGTTAAATCCTTTGTCTCTTAAAACAAATCTCAAGGGATTTTTAATGTAAAAGAACACAATAAAATTAAGGTGTTTTGTAAGTTAATAAATATTGTGCATTCTCATGAGATAGCTATTACTCAATTCAGATAATTAATCACTCTTAGTGTTAAGAGTGCTGTTAACTTCATACCAGAAATATGAAAAGCACTCCTTTAAAATATCATATGGTATACCGTATTTTTTCATTTGTCAGCAGTTTTCCTATTTTTAACTTAGTATGTCCTGCCAATATGAATTACAATGAAGACTTCAAATATAATGAAAATCACAGTTTTTAAAAACTTGGTATTTTACTCCACTAATGCATAGTAACATAGCACATGACAGTGCTGTTAATTTTCCCCTTCCTAATTGATTCACCACCATTATCATGCTTTGACTAACACACTGATATAATCTCAAGAGAGAAGCTGTGATTTATCTCTCTTACTGAACAAATTGTAACTTTACCTTAAATGATTTATTATGAAATCACTGGACAAGGGCCCAAATCCATCTGGATTAATAACGAACCCCTAACAGGATTTTATAGTTTATAGGCAAGGGTAAAAATTGTTCCGTGGCAGATCAAAATGCCTGCTTTTGATTACTTACAATTATTTTAAGTTTCTGCTTTATGAAAGAGAAATGAGAACAGTAAGTATTAAGGTCTTATCCACACCAATTAATTTAGTTCATCTGCATAGCCCACCAGCCATGTGAAAATACGTTATCTCAAGCTAGAAAATAAACTGCTTTATTCAGCCTATTCAGTCAATAATAGAAAGGGTATCAGTGAAATTTTCCCAGGTTTCCTTCACCTGGTTTGACTTCCTCTGTATTTCAGCTTGTCTCAGTTATTGCTTATGTAATTCTATTCCCTCCTCCATTTATTTTTAATCATTTCTCAGAGATCTTATTCTTTGAAATAATTTTTCAAATTATTCTCAAGATTTTTATGATACAAGTTTTCAAAAAGCTACTAATATATTCTGATGTGAGATACTGCTGTGATGCTAAAAACTTTTCTAGATACCAACTTACATTAGTCCCATCTTTATTGTATATCAATCATTTCTCAAGAATTTGCCTTTTTCTTATTTTATTGTCATAACATAATCTCGAGCCCGAAGAACATTAGAATCACCAGAAAGAAGTTCTGTGTCTACCCAATTACTCAGATTTCAATCTTTGAATCTCTAACTATGCAGGTACAAATTTAGTCCTACTCCATGACCCTAGCAGCATTATTCTTGATTCACATTTTAATTCTAAAACAGTGTCTTTAATCAAAATATTATGTTTTTCCCAGAGAAAAACAAGAGAGACAGGTAAGAATGCTATTTCAGTCATAAACCAAATTATTTTAGCATCTTTAAGTCACCAGTGATATTAGGAAAACAAGGGGTTGTTTCAGTCAGTTAAAGAAATTAACTAATTTCAGGATTTATGACTACATACAGAAATACATTAAAAATTGTCTGCTAGATATCCAAGTTAATAACTCAGATGCGATTATCACAGCGCCCACTAAGAAGAGCTGGATATCTTCCACCTGTACTACTATGGAAAACACAATCTAATTACTTTTGTTGTGGAATGACTGTGGCCAAACACTAATTTTAAAAGGCAGTGAAAGTAACATTTCTGGTTGAAGTCTAACTCCTCAATACCTTCTCTTCTCTAGTCGTACTAAAAATAACATATACAAGCAATATATCACAGTAAGAATCTTACCTCTTCCTTCTAGCCAGAACTCTCTATTTCATCTCAGGTAGATCCTTTCTAAAAGCCTCATCAAGACTTCTTACCACTGTAGTTTATACTGAGCAAAGCTGAAAGACTGGCATGCCGTATGCTGCCTAATTAAGAGCAGGTGGGTAACTACCAAAATATGACCATCCTTAAGGGCGCAATTTCCAGTAATATTTGACTCACAAGACAGGCTAGAAATCCATGGTGTGCAGAATAATGTAGTTTCCTTCCTTGGTTAATTACATTGTTTTCTCTATCACGGCTATAGGACAATCAGAAAACAGAATAATTCACAAGTGGATGTTGTATCCTGAACTGAAGGGGAATTTAGACACTGACTCATACTGGGAAGTTGAATAGCAATCTACAGCAGTAAGATGAATTTACAGTCATTTCACCTAGGACTTCCCAACCTCATACTGGACACCCTTTTCTACAGAGTGCTTAGAACATTTCATTTTCCTCTTAAGTCTCTCTGGGGTGAGCTTTTCTTTCTAATAGTTCAACAAGTAAGTCTCCCAGCCACACTTAAGGCTCTACTTGCCATACTACCCTCCAGCTATCCCTTCTTCTCAGTTTACCCACTTCTCCTTGCCAGTCATCCTTTTCTGTTCCACGTTATCTTTCTTAAGTAGCTTTCCCTCAGATGAGGCTCAAAAAGCATAGCTTCCCCCAGTGATCCTGCACAGAACATCCTTTCAAAGTAACTTTGTTTTAAAGCATGCTTCTACAACAGGAGGTCTAAAATCTCCTAAAAAAAAAAAAATGAGAAAGGGTTCATTTTATCATGGTACTAGAGGAACATGTTTTGAACCTTTAACTGTCTAAAATGTTTCTCACCTATATTATCATAGAATCATAGAATCACTAAGGTTGGAAAAGACCTCTAAGATCATCGAGTCCAACCGTCAACCCAACACCACCATGCCCACTAAACCATGTCCCTAAGCGCCTCATCTACACGTCTTTTAAATACCTCCAGGGATGGGGACTCAACCACTTCCCTGGGCAGCCTCTTCCAATGTTTAACCACTCTTTCAGGAAATAAATTTTTCCTCACGTCCAATCTAAACCTCCCCTGGTGCAACTTGAGGCCATTTCCTCTCGTCCTATCGCTTGTTACTTGGGAGAAGAGACCGACACCCACCTCGCTACAACCTCCTTTCAGGTAGTTGTAGAGAGTAATGAGGTCTCCCCTCAGCCTCCTTTTCTGCAGGCTAAACAACCCCAGTTCCCTCAGCCGCTCCTCATAAGACTTGTTCTCCAGACCCTTCACCAGCTTTGTTGCCCTTCTCTGGATGCGCTCCAACACCTCAACGTCCTTCCTGTAGTGAGGGGCCCAAAACTGAACACAGTATTCAAGGTGCGGCCTCACCAGTGCCGAGTACAGGGGCACGATCCCTTCCCCACTTGTCCTGGTTTCAGCAGGGACAGGGTTAATTTCCTTCCTAGTAGCTGGTACAGTGCTGTGTTTTGGATTTAGGGTGAGAACAATGTTGATAACACACCCATGTTTTAGTTGTTGCTAGGTAGTGTTTATACTAGTCAAGGACTTTTCAGCTTCCCATGCTCTACCGACTGAGAAGGCTGGAGGTGCACAAGAAGCTGGGAGGGGGCACAGCCAGGACAGCTGACCCAAACTGGCCAAAGGGACATTCCATACCATGTGACGTCATGCTCAGCATATAAAGCTGGAGGAAGAAGAAGGAAGGGGGGGACGTTTGGAGTGATGGCATTTGTCTTCCCAAGTAACCGTTACATGTGATGGAGCCCTGCTTTCCTGGAGATGGCTGAACACCTGCCTGCCGATGGGAAGGAGTGAATGAATTCCTTGTTTTGCTTTCCTTGCGTGTGCAGCTTTTGCTTTACCTATTAAACTGTATTTATCTCAACCCAAGAGTTTTCTCACTTTTACTCTTCTGATTCTCTTCCCCATCCCAGTGGGGGGGAGTAAGTGAGTGGCTGTGTGGTGCTTAGTTACCGGCTGAGGTTAAACCACAACACCACTCCTGCTGGCCACACTATTTCTGATACAGGCCAGGATGCCATTGGCCGCCTTGGCCGCCTGGGCACACTGCCAGCTCATATTCAGCCGGCTGTCGACCAACACCCCCAGGTCCTTTTCTGACAGGCACCGTTCCAGCCACTCTTCCCCAAGCCTGTAGCGCTGCATGGGCTTGTTGTGGCCAAAGTGCAGGACCCAGCACTTGGCCTTGTTGAACCTCATACAGTTGGCCTCGGCCCATCGATCCAGCCTGTCCAGGTCCCTCTGCAGAGCCTTCCTACCCTCGAGCAGATCAACGCTCCCGCCCAACTTGGTGTCATCTCCAAACTTACTGACGGAGCACTCGATCCCCTCATCCAGATCATTGATATTGAACAAGACCGGCCCCAAAACTGAGCCCTGGGGAACACCGCTTGTGACCGGCCGCCAACTGGATTTAACTCCATTCACCACAACTCTCTGGGCCCGGCCGTCCAGCCAGTTTTTGACCCAGCAAAGAGTACACCTGGCTAAGCCGGGAGCCGCCAGCTTCTCTAGGAGAATGCTGTGGGAGACGGTGTCAAAGGCCTTCCTGAAGTCCAGGTAGACCACATCCACAGCCTTTCCCTCATCCACTAGGCGGGTCACCTGGTCATAGAAGGAGATCAGGTTGGTCAAGCAGGACCTGCCTCTCATGAATCCGTGCTGGCTGGGCCGGATCCCCTGGTTGTCCCGCACATGCCTTGTGAGCGCCCTCAAGGTGAACCGCTCCATCATCTTCCCCGGCACCGAGGTCAGGCTGACAGGCCTGTAGTTCCCCAGATCCTCCTTCCGGCCCTTCTTGTGGATGGGCATCACACTGGCAAGCCTCCAGTCATCCGGGACCTCCCCCGTTAACCAGGACTGCTGATAGATGATGGAGAGCGGCTTGGTGAGCTCCTCCGCCAGCTCCCTCAGCACTCTTGGATGGATCCCATCCGGCCCCATACACTTGTGAGCATCCAGGTGGCGTAGCAGGTCATTGACTGCTTCCTCTTGGATTATGGGGGGTTAATCCTGCTCGCCGTCCCTGTCTTCCAGCTCGGGGGGCCAAGTACCCTGAGGATAACTGGTCTGCCTGTTAAAGACTGAGGCAAAGAAGGCATTGAGTACCTCCGCCTTTTCCTCATCCTTGGTGACAATGTTCCCCCCCCACATCCAATAAAGGATGGAGATTCTCCTTGGCTCTCTTCTTGTCATTAATATATTCGTAAAAACATTTTTTGTTGTCTTTAACGACAGCGGCCAGACTGCGTTCTAGCTGGGCTTTTGCCTTTCTCATTTCCTCTCTGCATGACCTAATGAGATCCCTGTACTCTTCTTGAGTCGCCTGCCCCTTCTTCCACAAGTGGTAAACTCTCCTTTTTCTCCTGAGTCCCAGCAAAAGCTCCCCTTTCAGCCAGGCTGGTCGTCTTCCCAATTACGTATTGAATATGATTACTATTACATTCGTATGTACACACACATACATATACACAAGACAGCTCATGAAAAGAAAGAAGTTTCCACTTAGAATGATACTGCAACCCATTGCACCACTAAAGCAGCAAAAAAAGCTTTGACGTATCATTACAAAGCTAGCAAATTTTCTGAGTACTTGACATCATATAGGTTCTCATGTGCTTAAAAATATAGTTATCTATCAAGGTCAATTCCACCTGTGCATGCTCAGCGATCTGCAAAAGCTGGCCTGAAGTTTTTCACAAAGGGACCTATAGGCAACACACAATAGGGGACACACAGTTACCTGGCACAATGTTCACTGTTCACCGTTCAACTAGCATTGTGCAAGGAAGCTTGGATACTGAAGTAGTACAGCTGCATAAGTTTTGCTCTACAGCTGAACTAACTAGCCTGGGCAAAACACTGATCCTCTGTTCTTCTTTCAAACATGAATTAACTTGTTTGGCACTAGCTTCAGTAGCACTGGGCAGTACAAATATGCCTACAGCAACCACTTCAAAAAAATTAAAATTACTTGTTAGCCATTACGTAGGCATTCTGGCACAGGCAAGAGCAGAATCCATCTATTTAAGACGTAATTCAGTTTCATTAACCATCTTTTATTTTCCTATATACCCAATTTCAATGAGGCAAGAGTCTTCCAGAGACCTTCCTTTACTATATAGCTTGAGACTTACTAAAAGTACTATCTATGCTATGCACCGAGAAACAGATGAGGGAAGGGATCTAGTTTACCCTCCAGACAGGACTTACTGTTTTTATGATCTCTGATAGATGTTTTTCTAACCTGTTCTGAAAAACCTCTAACAGGGTAACTAGCAGCACAAGTAATAAATTATTATCTTTTAATATACCAGGTACCTCAGGATTAGAAAGATGAAGTAGGTGGTTGGGACATATTTCGTCAGCTGATTTGACCACATTTCCTCACAGCAGAAGGAAGTATAAACTCAGGACTCTTGGGTTGAACTCCAGATTCAGGAGGGAGCAGTACTCCGGGGGTTATTTATCTCTTGGTTCTGTCTTCCCTCAGTTGTGGCCCCTACACTCTCTCTAACTTTTTCAGATGTCTCTCATCCAGTTGTCATCCTGCCCATTCCTCACTCCTGTGCATCACAATCACCTCTGTAAATATAAGGGGATCTTTGAGATTACAGGGAGATAAACTCCCATGGTTCACCTCCTGTGCCCACTGCCCTCCAAATACAATGAGATCGTCCTTTTAACCTCATACCAGAGATGTTTGTTCCAAATGGATTCTGCAGAGATGGTAACAGCCAAAGCCCAACAATTTGTGAACCAGCATATGTGAACTAGGATTCCCGCGCTTATTTTTAGAAGTTTATAAATATAAGTAAATTTAATGAGATCCCTGACACTGAAGCAACACCAGTGCTACAAACAAAACCAAACAAAAACATCCTAAGCTTGTTACAAAGAATGGATGAACTAAAACTTCTTAACAGGAAGATCAGCACAGTGTTCCTCCTTAATCAAAAGATACGGTCAGACAATCTCAAGCAACAAAGGTAATGCAGTTTAGGATGTCATCTCATCTTAGCAGAGGGTGTGATTTGTTATTACATCTTATCGGCTGAAACTTCAGGCTTTTGCTGAAACAGGTGGTCTGACTCCTTTCCCATCCCTAGGTGCTTGCTTCTTCCCAAACACTGGCAAGGTAGGCAATAATGCAGCCATAGGGTGAGTCAGTTCCCCAAGCTGACTTTGTGAAAAAACATTCTTTCTTATATTGTAGTAAGTAACTCTTAAATTACCTATTTGTTATGCCATCTGAAGCATAAGAAACACATTAATGCTATTGCAAATAATCACTGTTTAAAGAAAACCCATAATTTTAGTTGTCCTACATTCAAAAAAACTTTTTTTTTTTAATTAGACAAAAATACCAAGATCATTCACAAGTTAGCCTTTAAAATTGATTTTTTCTTTGGAATTCAGAACAAAACCCACAAAAATTCCTAAACATAGAAACTGAACAGGTAACTATGGTGATAGTTCAGAATGTCGTCCTGGAATGAAATTACTTCCCTAGAAGTATCTATACCTTTTTTCCCAGCGCAAGTACTACATTTACCAAAATTCCTCCTATGAATATATCTAATCCTATACCTCAAATGGCAAATACTATAATTTCCAATTCAATTATGCCTGTATCCAACCTACTTGCTAAACAGTAACTATGTATTTTACTTGGGCTTTGTTGAGAACAGTGGTTTCCAGCTTTCACAAGACCATGGGCAACAATGCTAACTATATGTTGCAGACCTCGTAGCAGGTTCTTACAGCTGTGGGGTGTTAGGGCTCTCCCCAGCTAGCTGTTGAAAATCATTAATTATCAATGTGTGAAAAGACAACTCCTTTTTATCTTCTCATAAACCTTTTTCTCTTAATATGTGGGGATTGTCTTGCTGATACACGGGAGAAAACTAAAGCTGTTCATACAGTAGTAGAGACTCTTTGTATTGGCAATGAACTTATTTTATCACAGCCTAAGGAAGAGACAGCTGTTACACTAGTGGAGTTTTCTGTTTACTATTGAGGGGAGAAAGAGGAGTAGGGAAAGGGAGATATAAAAGGTGCTTCATGGTATCAAAGGAGATGAATGTAAGAATGTGCTCTCACTGAGTTTCCCAGATACATCAGCAGAAAAAATCTTATTTAAAAATGAACAAACAAACAAACAAACAATCTGCTTGCACTTGCAGATTTTGGTCAAGCAAGTAGCTTGACAAACTTCAAAAGCAGAACAAAAAAAAAATTGCAGCATTTTACCTATTGTATTAAAACTTTTCTGTATAATTATAACTGTCAAAAAATTGCACTCTCTGAGTAGAAGCACTGTTTCTCTCCCCAGATACCAATAGCTAGTCCACTTCACTTCTACTGAGTTCTTTTTCCTCATATGGTAACTTTCCATGGGACAGGACCAATAATGGACTCTACGAACATTCAGGTTTCTACTCCTTCCACCAAAGTGCTGGAACATTCATTTTCTCCATTTTTTCCTGCAGTGAAAAGTCACTGTCTATAGTCTATTCTTTTCTCTATCAAGAGGCAGGAAGACTGTCAGGCTGAAGCTGACATCTTCCCAGCACCACAGAAAACTAAGGAAACATGTAAGCGGGTGCTTCAAGATAGTCAATCTATTTATGAAACATTATTACTCGTGTATAATTTCTATACCATAAAGCCTTTTCAATCTGCAGCCTGCAACCTGCTTCACTCAAAGTACAAAAAGAATTAATGTGCAGGAAAACACAAGGTAGTTTCAGTATGAAAATGAGTGTTGAAATTGTTGGAAATAGAAATACTTCTTGACAAGCAGACAAAACCCAAAAGCCATAGAGAATAGCCCCTGTTTTGAGAAGCAGAAAAGTGCACAAGAAAGCAGCTCTGTAAGGGATAAAATATGGTGTCTAATGCCATGAACCTCTAAAGACTTGAGTGTGTTTAATATTAAGCCCTGAGTAATCCCACTGAATTCAATGGCAGCCTGCTTACAATATTTAAGATAAACACCAGCACTTGGAATTTCAGGGAAAAGAGAAAAAGCAAAGAAAGACAATGGGGAAAAACAAGGGCTACAAGATGAGAGATAAGCAGAGATACAGGCAGGAACAGAAAGTGAGAATAGAAGGAAGATGAAAAACAAGGGAAGGTTTCAAGTGGGCTGAGCTGCAACAGTTTACAGTGTCTGGAGCCTAGAGTCTACAATATTACGAACTGTCTTTTTTTTTTTCCTTCTCAAACCCTTTAACTCGTTGTAACATGAAGAAGAGAATGTAATGCACTTTGGAAATGAATTACAGTTATACATCTGGTTCCTAACCAATTAGAAAGAATACTCTCAAAACTCCTCATCTCCTGAAACATAAATAATGCTACAATTAATATTGCTTGCCCAAAACAAAATCGTGTATAGGCTGTGCCATATAGTTTATTTACTGAAATAAAAATATATGAAGCAACAATGGAGAGGGAGATGCCAAAGGATGCTGTAAGCTTTTTATAAAATAATTTTTCAGTTCAGAAGGAGTTATTTTCTTGTGCAAACAGGCATAAAATTACTACCCACTGCCCTGCCTCTCATTGATTTCTACTTGGCACAGTTTGCCAGATGCTGTTTGGTCTAAGTGTTGCCTTGACCTCCACTGGTGACGCTGGCCCCTTTTTGCTTTGTTGCGCAGTATTTTCCCAGCAGGGAGGTCCCACTCCTCTAATAGTTCAGTTGCAACTTTTGCTAAAGGCTTATAGGTTACCCATATGTTGTACTGGAGGGGCCAGCCTGACTGGAATTAACTCAGAAGTGGCGTCCAGCATTGTGGCTGGAGCTGGCCCAGAGGAGATTATAAATGCCCCAAAACTAATTAAATGCTTTGTCTCCCGCTGGTAAACAAAAGCGAATGAGGGCAAAAATATGAAATGCCTGATTGAACTAGGATCTGTAAGTAGCTTGACAACGGCAACCCTGAAGTCAGTGATGCATGATTTAAAAGCCCCTAATGGGTCAAAGCTGTTATACAAATGAGACTTTTGTTGATTATCCTTCACTTTATATACTTGCAAAACTGTTACATAAATGTACTTACTATCAGTTTTCAGAGTATTTCGCAACAGCATTTCTGGGGTAAGAGCCATGCAGTCCAGGTATTTATTTGGAAGCATTCTTAACTTTCACTTTTGCACTGAAAAAATACAGAAAATAAATATGACCACCCAAAGAAATATGTATAAATAAGAAGTGACAGTATTTTCAGTAACATTTTCAAGGATCTGAATTGTCAAATGGTGCTTCAGAAAAATGAGATAGAAGAATTCTCTTATTTAATAACATATTTAGTAAAATTTTTTTTTAAATTGTTATCTAAGTGCCTTTTTCAAGGCACTTCTATTTAAAGAAATATATATAGAATAGATATAGAAGAATAAATATAAAGAAATCAGTTAAATTATTTAAATACAGAATAATATATATTTAAAGAAATCAGCTAAATTATTTAAACAATGAATCAAATGCTTTTGATATCTATCATTCAGATTTAATGTAGTCAGTTTTGTAAATTAAAAATCCTCTCTCATTGCATTTTAAAAATTGTATGTCCACAAGGGTATACTATATTTTAAAATACACTACTGCAGACTTAACTTCTTTTCTTTTAGTAATGTATAATAGTTATCATGTAAATATGCCATGAATAAGTTTTAGAATGTTAAGTGAAGAAAAGTCCCACAAAAATCCTGTTAGTAAAGAAAATGAGAATTCTAATTAGATGTTCTATATACCAATTTTACATACATGCTTAACTTCACATGTTTATGTAATCCTACTGCAGTTAACGGGACTAATCAAGTGTCCAAAGCTAAAAATAGCTGTAAGTTTTGGTCATCCAGGACCTCAGTTCATAATGCTGTTAGTGTGAACTAGAAAGTGACTTGCTTAATGAAAGCATAGCATTCACCTTTTCTGGGAGGGCATGTGCTAAATCTTTTTTAAGATTTTTTTTTTCTCTGTTTTCCACTTTGTTTCTCTGTTTTCCATACACACATTTTTACTTACTTTTTAAAAAAACCTTTACAATAAGGTTATCTTTACGTGCTGAAATTTGAAACTTACTGAAAAATAGCAAGGATCAAATATATGGGTAAAAGAAAAGGAAACCTTAAAACAAATTGATAGATACATATATATACATACATATACAAAAAATATATATACATCTCGCTTCATTTTTTATAGTACTTTAGCATTAGATTTTTACTTTATAATTAAACTGTTATGCAAACTAAGTAATCCACACTCAGTTTAAGTAAAAGTTTACACTACTAACTCTAAGGGCTGATGTTGTATTTAATGCTTTCCAAATTAACTAGGAACTTTTGTAGCTATATTGGTTTGCATCCTGCCATAGACAGATGAGCGCACATGCACACATGCATATAACACATCTGCTCTTTTGTCCAAATGGACAGCAGGACGCCACAGTTTTTTCCATCAAAAGAAATGCAATTCTAAAAGATTAAGATGTTCTAGTTAGGCACATGGTAACATTTGATGTTTCAGATTTTCAAATCTCCCAAGTGCCACATTTCCAAACTATAATGAATTAGATGTGATGGGTATATTCTAAAAGCTACTAGTAAAGCTGGTTGTAAGTAAAGAAACACTTAATGTAGTGATTGCTAATAAATAATGCTGGATTTAGAATGCACAAAGGACAATGTTTCCCATTAGGTACATGAGAATAAAAAGTGATAAACCATGACTAGAAGAGCAAAAAACTCACTTCATCCAATGTATATAGAAAAAAGACTGAATATTTGGTATAAAAAGCTTGTTGTTTTTCTCCCATGAAGCTAGTTGTTTCTTTTCATTCCTTATTATTTCAGAGATTTCAAGAATCTCAAATGACAGCATTCTATCAGATTTTAGTGGAGTTTTCTCTTGAATTATCCAAACTCGAGGATGGGGAAGTTTTCTCAGACTTAATTAATATCACAGTGGAAATTTCAAATTAAAAGCTTTTTACAGCAATATATTCAGCCACTTCTGTTAAACAGGTTTCCTTTTAGATACACAAAATAAATGACACAATCTTGCTTACTTAATTGCATACTTTGTGGTTTACGTCATCAACTACTCACGGACCTTAATTCCTAATGCAAAATATGCAGTAAGGCAGCTATATTTCTGTTGCAGCTGGTCTTCTTCATATACAATTGAGAAGCAAAAAGGTATGTATTTGTTTTTCCTTACAGCTTCAAAAAAAGTGTCTCAGCATAGTAATAACTATATTTTTGTAATTCAGACTGGCTGAAAAATGTGCATTGAATAAAAGTGCTATCAGTTTAAAGAATTATGGATGCTTTTAGAGTCAAACACCAGGAAAATTTCCCGCCCAAGTTCTACAGCATCAAAAAGTCAAGAACGCAAGCTTTACAGCAAGGGCTATTTAATCTAACAGACAAACCCATAAAAAGATCCAATAGCTGGAGGACAAAGTTTGAAAACCATGAACTGGAAACAGAATATCTTTTCAGCAGAAAATTCCTAGATATTTTACCAAGGAATATGACAGATTCTTTATAAGCTTACATTTTTACGTTAAATTTGGATGTCTTTCTACTATACCTCATCACAAAGCATTGGCTTCAGTGCACAGATTGCTTTGTGGACTATTACTGTCTGCGATACGGGTTCAGGTCATCAGATTAGATGATGGCCTTATATATATGCATCTATGAAATGCAGAAAAGACTACCAAAGTTACCTAATAATCCAAGACAGCGATGCAGTAAGAGTCTGAAACTACAAAAAATTCTGGCAAACTGCAGTCAGATTAATTTCCCTTACTCTCTAAATCTTTTTCTTTAGGGAAAGCATGTATCTTCTTTAACGTGAGTGGAAGCCATTTAATGTATCTCAGGCATTCAGAGAATAAAGAAGCTGTAAAATTCAAAGTGC
The DNA here is from genome assembly GCF_965638725.1 of Aptenodytes patagonicus. Taxonomy (NCBI): domain Eukaryota; kingdom Metazoa; phylum Chordata; class Aves; order Sphenisciformes; family Spheniscidae; genus Aptenodytes; species Aptenodytes patagonicus. The sequence goes on from NC_134953.1 coordinate 37,549,751, forward strand.
TCAATGAAGAGGAAACAAACCCAAATATTTTACTGGTATCACTGAAGCCCAGAAAGTATCACCATATCACTCTGTCTTCCTCTGAATTTTGAGCAGTATGGGTGACAAAATAGGAAAATGTAAGACTGGACAAGGAACACAAGCTTGTTTTCAGAAGGGTTGTTTTCTAGCAAGGGTGTTAATGTATTCTTCCACAAAGAAAAAGGATGTATTGATTAGACTGGTCTCAATACATTGTACAAGGCCTTTGCATAGGTACACATTGGAAGAAGCACGTGAGAAAATTTGTCCTAGTTAAGAAAAGAGCAGCATAATCAGTCTCAGATCTCAATAACAGAAGTAAGATGCCTGAAAACAGTTGAGGAGGGAAAATCAACATACAGAACTTATGATCTCTCTTCTACTTTTTCTTGGCTGGCAGGGAAGGCTAACTGAAGTGATGAATTCATATTGTACCATTTTAAGGATCAAGATTCCACCTTCTTTTTGTCCGTCGCAAAATCCTAGGGCATAGCACAACTTAATCCACACTCCCAGTCAGCAGGGAAATCTAGCAGAGATTACACCTCTTGAAGTACAATTCCCTCTGGAGCTCTTCCTGGAACTGTCTGACTGTACCACCTTTTAGTCAGTGCTAGTGCTCGATGAGACAATTGAATCCTTTAAGAACTTCCAAACTGAAACAAAAGTAGCACTTAATTGGTATTCTGACTGGGACTAATTCAAAGGTGTCTTCTAGTACCTTGGGATATGGTGGGTTCTACTTTGGAGAGAATCAATCAGTCAGAGATTGATGAAGGGGTGGTGAGGTCAGGTTTGCAAATACAGAACCATCTGCAGAGTCTCCTGGGTTGCTACCTGCAGCATAGTAATTTACAGGAGCAGGTGTTTCCTTTTAATCTACATTTTTTTTCTGCTGAAACTGTAACTTTATTGAGAAAGTGCCTGCAGTTTGCTATTAAGAGGGTACTTTGTTTATTGTTCCTATTAACTGCCAAAAGGTTTCTGAAAGTTGCAGTAACCATACTCCTTAAAAACACAGGCTGCCATGTTAAATATGTAAGTCAATCAGACACATCTTCAGAAAGCTGCTACGCATAAACATATTGAAGTCCAAAAGGCTGTTTTTAGAACAGATTTTGTTCAGAAAGGAGCCATTTCTTTCTGAATATGGGGGACTGAAATTATCATAGTCATTAAGATTATAATTTATTTCTGTTTACAACTGTAAACATTTATGGAGAAAGGAGGCTTTCTGAAACAAAAGAAAAACTCAAGAATTCCAGCTGTCATTTCCCACCTGAATTGAGCTTGGTGGGATGGGCACCCTGGTAAGACCCCTTTGGTTTGGGTCCAAAGCATAGCAAACGATCAGTAGGGAATACCTTTGAATTCAAATTCAGGTTCCTGGCTTTGCTGCACCTCATACTCTGCTCCAGCTCTACTATACTCTACATAATCTCTTCTCTAGCCTACCATCTCTCAGCCCGACTCCCAGATCATACAAACTGTCTTTGCATCATTAACTTCAACTAGTGGCAAAAACTGAGGGCATGCCCTTAAGTGTTTTAATTATGATCACATATTACAGTCTCTACACAGGCATTACACCTCCTTCTCCTCACAAACCTACTTCCTCTCCTTCAAACTCCTTCCTCTTCACAATTCTAGAAACATTCTTGAGAATTTTTCTTGAGTTTGCTTAATGTATTTTATCTACCCTGTAATTATTAACAGGGCAAAAATTACATGTGGGAAAGTGGTTTCTTGGTTTGGGTGTATCACCAAAAAAAGTCACGGAACACTGGTAAGTGGATAAACTTAGGCTTATATGATTCATGACATTAAAAACCAGGGAATGTCCTCCTTTGCCAATCAGTGAGGCAAAAACACAAGTCAAAGGGAACCTCTCACTAAAGAAACCAACAGTTAGAAAGGTTTATTTTTTCAAATTCTGCTTTAGACGTTAAGTCTAAACTAAAAGTCTTAGTCTAAAACTGACCTGTAGTAAAAAAATTTTCACACTTTTCGACTATCTGGTAATATTGGGTTTTGTTATTCTACTTTCCCATTCTTTTGAAAATGTTTAATTTTTGTAGTAAATTTTAGGAAATAAAAGGACAGTGACTCAGCAATTGAGAAAAATCCCTTGTTCTGTCTTTTTGTTTAAGTCTGGTAATTACTTTAAAGACAGATCTACTCCTCTTGGGGAAAAAAAAAATTAGAAGTCGGAATCAAACTGCTTAATTGGCAGATTTTTCAGTTTTTAATTGAACTAATTTAATTTTTACCTGATCTGGCATCACCCTTAATTTTCATTTAGTTTCCTTTTTTTACTTCTGGGAAGGTTCCCTCTGTTCCTGGCATGTTTCCCTGTCACTCTGATGAATACTGAGACAAAGAAATCTTTCCTTTCCCAGAAATAACTGCCTCATCTGTTGCTAATTTCCCTTCCTATCCCTGATGGAACACATGGCTCCCTTCTATGACCTCTTGCTGTGTACGCATTTGTGAGATCTTTTATTCCCACCTTTTGCAAAATTTTCCAGTTTTGGTAACAACTTTTCAATATATGTTTTCTGTCTATCCTCATCTAGATAACACAAAAGAAATGCAAAGTATTTTCATGAATCCTTTAAGCAAACCCGTTAAATGGCTTATTGAATAAAAAAAAGGCTTCCCATTTTCTTTTAATCCCTTTTAGCTGTACGTTCATTTCCATAGCAACAAACTTATATGGTTTCTGTTGCTCAGTATTTTTTTTTCTTGTATTGCTTCCTTCCTCGTGGTTACGTGCTTTCTTCCTGGCCCCTACATGAGCTATGCCTCTGCAGAGGCACACACCAAAGAAGTACAATGAGCAAACATGCATTTAAATGTTCATGTTTTGGGTGATGGATCTAGCCAGGGATTTACTCAAAACTGATGGTGGCCTGTAACTTAATGACCTTCTGTTGGACACTCATGATAAACACTCAAGCGCACAGGAATTTTTGGAATTGTATTTTCCCTTCACATAATTTGCTCTTGGTTCAACACATCCCTATGTTACAGTCTTAATTAAGAGTGCAGCACAAAACAGTTCTGCAAATCCTCTGCACCAGAAACACTAAACAAAGAGACATTGCATTTTTCCAACCTTCCACTTAGTATCTTCACTTAATTTAACTTTTGATTTGACACCTTAATCAAAACAATGCAAGTTAACTATTTTCTTAGAGAAACGTTAAATTCCAAACTTCTATGTTAATAATTGTAATATTATACAGGCAGTTCCAGAAAATTCTCTCTTAAACAAAGTTTTATTTAATTAATGAGGAAGGCCTAGCAACTTGCATTAAAAAGAGAGTTCATGGAAAGTCCATGATGATAAAGTCTGAATTAAATTCTATAGCTCTATTAAAGAGATTGTATTTAGCATTATAAGGACCTAACATTTGTGCTGCATAGGTTGAAGATCACATGGCACTAATGTTTGTTTAAATTATAGTAGCCTCTTCACAGAAATCTACCTCTAAGTACTGTTTCCTTTCTTCATTTTCCGTGCTGACTTTGGCTTTTGGAAATTAACATAGTTAAACACCACTGTGTTCCTCTTCTTGATGTGAAACTCATGCGATTTTGAGTCTGAATTCTCATTTCAAGTATAATCAGACGTTTCATTTGATGCTAAGGTAACTTAGCATTCAGGATCTTGCTCAAAGTTAAGACAGTTAAGGTAGATTAACTATATACAGCTAATAAAACCAACAGGTAAATCCTTCACATGAAAACGTGAAACAAGGCCACACAAATTCTAAATAATTTTATTTGAAGTTCACACAACCTATTTTTTGCACTAGGAAAGATGGACAGAATTTGTCACAACAAGTAATTTCCTTTACTGTTGACTGAAAATATGCAATGTATTAAAATAAGTCTTAGTGAGTAATTAGAATCACCAGGTGAACTACGCAATATTTCATGAAAATAAAGTTGCTACTCAGAAAATGAGTGCTCTTTTTCTTGCCACTCTCAGCAGCCTTGCTTGTTTTGCATATGGTTGCATGTTTAATTAGCAATCCTTCTGTAAGTGTCTGCAATTAGCACAGTGATGATTAATAAAATAACTCCTTTAAAGCTCCATTTAGGCAGCAGAACTGCACAATCAGGTATAATTAATTCATCATTAATAAATCATGGCTGATTAACTAAGCTGTTGATTACAAACACATTACTGCATGGTCTCCCACCTGAGCTCTGGTGATTTTTGTATCCTGAACAGAAATAGAAGCAAAGTAGTAGTAAACTATTAAAAAAAAAAAATGCATTAAGCAGCAAAGATATTGGTTTGGTCAGGAAATTTAGATAGCAAGTATATTTAAAATTTACTGGGCTTTGTTCATTATTAGTCCCCTTGAGTAAAAAAAATAATTGTACTATTTGTTAAATGTGGACGGGAGAACAATAATTGCTTCTTTAGTTCATTTATATTCTTAAAGGAGGGCTTTTTTTTTTTTTCCAAAGCGTCTCGGATTATGGGCCAGATTCACTCTTTGCATAAGCCAGCAGGAAGTAGCAAATGCAGCAAAACAATCCAAATATCCTTGGATTCTCACACTGCTACTTGCCTCCAGCTACTCAGGCTTAAGTAAGATGTAAGTTACAAGTTATGATAAAATTCAAAATAACTGGAAATAGGGCAACTTGGCACAACTAAGTTCCTCATCATTTATAAAGGGCTGACATGCAGCTATTCCCAAAGTATGAAAATGCCTTTGAGTTCAAAATACTTCAGCCTGAAATATTGCAAAGGAAAAGAACTAAAGCAAAGCTTAGGACAAAAGTGATTTGAAAGGGAAAACAGAGTTTTAGCTAGAGTAACTGAAACAGTTCGATATTCCTAATAAATTCAGAGAAAGACAAGAACACTAAAGGAGAAAGCGACAAAATCTGAAGCAGTACATTTCATGAAGAAAATTACAGAAGAAACTGTTAATTTAGGAGCAAATCTTCAGTCTTTGAAAGGTAAATGATACTGCTGTAACCAGTAAGGTTTTCTTTCAGATTTTAACCAGTTTTATGTGCATCACTATGTCAATCTCTTAAATCTTTCTGCTAAAACTTTAATTAAAATATTGACTAAGCAGCAGTACTACAAGCCACTGCAATACCATTCATCTTTGAAAAATACTGTTCATAAAAAGGGAACCATAAAGCACATTTCTAAACCATTTTTTTTCATATTTTAATTCAAGTAAATTAATGAACATATGAGCATCATTTCAATATATGGCAGAGAGATTTTTTTTTTTTTTTAAAGGACTGTAGTCAGATTTCATGGAGAATGACTGAATATGGAAAAAGTTTGATTATTTTATCAATCAGAAAAGTTTACAATTCAATACAGGAAGCAGGAATGGCCTTTAACGTGAAAATTGGAAATAAAGAAAAGAATCATTTAAAAGCAGAAAAACAAGGTAGCTGTCCTTGGACATTTTCCGAGATCAGTGTACATATGAAGTGGCAAGATGAAAGTGAAGAAAACAATACCAAGGATCTTGAAGATTAGAAGTGAGCATTTTCAAGCAATTTTTAAAGATGGACAATAAGTAATCAAAGACTTTTGAGCACAGTGGTGATTCACTGCCTAGAGCTAAGATATAATCAGCATAATATGAATAATGTGAAAGTGCGGGAGATGAAATTGTTAGTGTCAATATCTTCAGAAAGTCAGGTTTCCTTTTAATACAACAGCAATTTGCCCCGCAATGTCAACTCTTCCATCATTACGCAGTGAGATCTTCAACTCTCCTCCACGGCGGGAACATTGAAAAGCTAAACAGAAACAAGAATCCACAGTTAAAAAACTAGTATCTATAACAAATTATTCAAAAATCCATGAAAACTCAGGGAAATGAGGCCTCTGTCTCCAGAAAGAAAGCAGCACCAGGGCAAGCACTGCACCAGGGACACCCTGGATGAATTGTCTTTACGGATGAAGATTAGCTGAGGGTGTATCTCAGACTAGAACTGGTCTACTGAGTCTGACAGATGCCAGTTAATACAAGTAGTGAATGATAGTTTGCTGTGACGTAGCCAACCAAGTTTCCTTTGTATATCTAAAGAAGTCTTGAATTCTCCCATTCATGAGATAGACAGTTTCTGTAGGTAAGAAGGAAGAACACCAAGTATTATCTGCACAAGAATGAAGAACCACTTCACCAGTATTGAACATATGAAGTAGATACTAGGTTCAAAGAACGTGTTTAGCTAATGGGTAAATAAAACTCAACCAGCCAGTGGAAAAAGTCTACAAAGAAACATAGATGCTGTTTCAGCTGCCACAAACTGAGATCGAATTCCTACATAGACAGGAACAGATATTGATTTATATAATCCTGAATATATCATTTAATACATCTGGATAAAGTTTAAATAGAAATAGCCTTCCACTTGTAAGTAATTACAAAACCGAACTTTTGCCTAAACTGTTTAGTCATACACAGGTGGGACAATAACGCTCACTCAGCACGTTGAGTCTGTAGACTTGTTCAGTAGTCCAATTTTAGCTGCACAATTACTTGATCAGAAAACAGTCTGGTTCAGATGGCATTTAACAAAGGTTTGAGTTTCATACAGTGGTGTTTTTGTAAAAGGCTGTAAATGGATGATGAGTCATTAATCTTCACAGTCTCCTTACTCAATGAATTTCCAACTACTACAAAAGTTGTTCAAAGCCAAAGGGCATGTTTTTCCTCACAAACGCACAATTTGTCAATTGGGTAGAGATTGTATTCAGATCCCAACAGAGCATAGGATCTTCAACAGATAGCATATATACTGTACGCTTTAAAACAATTTCTCAGCCACAGCTGACAAGACAGCTCTTCCTTATAACAGGATATTAGATTCTCAGACAAAGCAAACACTCCAAAACAGTGGAAACAGAAGCTATAGAAAGATTGATACTTTCTGTTCTTTTCCATTTACAGAACTACCGGTTAATGTTTTTAACTTGTCAGAACAACATCTACGTATGGAGCAATGACTTCAATTGGAATATTTTGCACACTTAGAGATCCAGACCATGCTAAATTAGATCAATTATTATTGCCAAGTGGCGATACGCAGCTAAACTCTCCCACTCCCTCATGATAGCAGATTTAAATAAGAGAGATTAATTATTTTAAATCTTCAGAGGTTGGTTGGGTGGGGTTTTTTTCTTTCTTTAAATGTGGAACCAGTGCTGTCTGTTTCATGGCAGGATTACTGAGACTGTTTTGATACTGGTCCATTTCTTTTTTTTTTTTTAAAGAAACCTTCAAAGTAGAAGAAAAAAAAAAAAACACAAAAGAAAACTTCACCCAAGCTTATATGAAAATAATACTTGATCTTTTCTTTCTCTCACACAGAAGCATTGATATTTCACACTATGTCTGAAAGTAAACAGACCTGCATGGAACATTTCAGTAACTAGAGGATTTCATTTAATAGCAGTGTCTCCAGAGACATTCAAGCATCTCTGATGTGCACTTGCCTTTTGGATCACAAAGTTGTTGCACGTCCACCCATGTCTATACTGACTAGGAATATCTCATACTACATATACATTTTATACGTTTTGTATGAAAACAAGTATGTACATTCTGATCTGTAGAAATAATACATAACAGCTGAATTCACAGTGCCCTGAATTCCTCTGTGATCAAGCTGAGACAGAGGAAAGTTTAAGAGTAGGTACAAGGACTGTGAGATTGAGCATGCTGATATCACAGAAACATAGATAGAATCATGCACCACTGCATTCACAAGGCAGCCAGTGGCCTTGTACTAATATTATCCTGTTGTTTTGAGGAGCTTATCAGCCTAGATGTATCTAAATGACTATTTCAGAATTTGAGAAGTAATGGATTTTCTTCATGACATCATCACAATGACATCAACTCAGGAACAAGTGCCACTCTTGTAAAAATATCTATTTTTAGAAATCACCATTATTTTGGTTGAATTTCTAAACCCTATAAAAGGACTGATGAAAGAAGCACTTGTCCCTTTAACTTAAGTGATGTTAAGAACTCCAAGACTTTTTTTTTTTATTCTAAGAAAGAAGGTAGATAAATCTGGTGATAGATGGAGGGAAACACCTCTCCTTTAGCAGAAATGTTACACTTGTGTATAAATCTGATGTGGTCAATCTATATGTTGAGATTACCTGAGAAAGATGGAAGCTGGAATTAACTCTGCAAAACTCTTCACTTCTTGAGAATTCAAATTAGCAAAAACTTAAATACAGGTAGATTTATTCTACCTTAATAAAGCAACTTCTTCACAAAAAAAAAAAGTGAGGATACTGAAAAGTTAGAAGATGGGACAGACTTTGTGTTGAAAGAAATCCTGGCAAAATTTGTGAAAGTATGATCTTATAGTTATCAAAGTAAGGTTTGGTTTTTGGGTTTTGTTTTGTTTTGTTTTTCCCAAAAAAAAGCTATAAACCTGTTCTGTACTGGGAAGGAATCAGAGAACTTAAAGGCAGTAACAAGAACCAAAATTTCCCCACAAATTAATACAGTTGTCTGAAGTAAACAGGTACAGAAAGATTCCTCTAGCTTCACCTGAGATTAAAATCTGTCCTGGATAAAGCCCTTTTTCTTCACAATAATTTGGAAAGTCTTCTGTAATCTGGTTATATCGAATTCCTTATGCATGTTTATAAATGTTATCTTAGAAATGTGAAAACTATGTGAAAGGCTGGATACAGAGACAGTTGCTACATGTTGCGTTCATTAGCAATTATGAAACTATACATCTGATATGAGAGATTATAATTTTTGAAATATTGCAGAGACTTCAAATGAAAAAAAGGCAAAGACTGATACTGAACTCTGATTTAATACTCAGCTTAAATTCAAGGACATGTACATAGTTTCAAGAAAGATCATAAAGGATTTCACCTTGTAAAAAGACTGGAAAATTCTCTTTGTAGTTGATGGGGGTGTTTGTTGTTTGACAATTTGGTCTAATAAAGTAGGAAGGGAACCCAAACACAGGAAATTATGTCTGATACTTCAGCAGAGATGCAGCTGACCTCCTCTGAGGTCACAAAACCCAGAGAGATCTGACAATAGATTTAATGTTCCTCATTTTTACATTATTTCATATGTGATCTACTTTGGAACTAACAGATCTTTCATTTTATGGAAGAAAATCTTCCTTTATTCTTGCAATAAAAGGAAGCTATTGGATATTACAGATATTACAGAAGCTACCACAAAGGTTTCTAAAAAGTCAAAAGATGCTCTTATTTATTAATCTTCGGTGATATGGAATCTTCTTGATTGCCAGCCATCTTTTGCAAATAATCTCATTAGTAATAGAATTCACCCCAGTACTACCTGATACCCTTCAGTCACGTGCATGTAAGGAAAAGTTACTTCTCGTAAACACATGTAGAGACCACACGTTGATCAGACCTCAAATTAACTTGTTCTCTTTAAATCCGTTTTGTATGATTTCTACCCCAAAAGAAGTTTGAGGACACATATGCATGAAATATGAAAAAAAGAAAAAAAAAAAAAAAATCTATCTGGTGGGAAGATAGGACTTTTTTTTGTGCTAAACACATTAGAGAAGCTGATTACAGTATCAACTGCCTTTGCTGCTTGATATAGTTTCTCTAAAAGAGGAAATGGCACAGTACATACAAAATACATAAAAAAGCAAAACAGGTAGAAAGTATCATTTAAAAATACAGACAGAATTCCTGTCTATTTCATTACTTAAAGAAGCAGTGTCTATAGATGGCACATAAGAGTTTCAAATTCCACATTAACATCCAAAAATGTCAAAATCTTCTGAGAAACAGCCAGTCCATAAGGATGCATTACCAAAGACCGTTTCTCCTCTTCAGAAAATATGTTGGGATTTTTCCCCCCAATATTATGGAAACTATCACAGATTTGGGTGATGTCAATGCAAATACGAGATCTTCAGAACAGAATGTTAAACCTTTCCTTCAATCCACAATGGAGAAGGTCTCAGTCATTGTGGATTACCATACTGAGCTATGGAGCGCAAACAGATCCTTTAAAGACCTTATTCTCAAGAAAATCCATTTTGAGATTCATTTGACCAAATATAGGAAGGCTTATGTTTAAGGTAGCTGTTTGGCTAAGCGTTCACTTTTATGGACAAGGAACCTTATCAGTTCATGGATCCAATCTCTGTTCTAAACTAAATGTTACCAAAGACTTAATTGTTGTCAGGTGCACGAAAGAATTGTAATCCCCTGCCCGCTCTTAGGGAACCAGATAGGGACTAGGGTATTTTGTATTGCTTCTGTTCTCCCATTCTCTGGCAAAGCACTAGAAACATGAGAAGCAAAGACACTCAATGCCTCTTTATCTAGTGTTTTCATGTATTAATAGTTTCTCTGTTTTTTTTCCACCTAGTTCTTCAGTTTCTTGCTTAACAACAAATACGTGATCTAATAAGCATATCTCATTGATTGAAAGAATACCAATAAATCTCTTCTGTGACTTCAGAGGTCTAGTCATCTCAGATTCCTTTAAGGCTTAATCATTTAAAAGTAAGACTGCAAATAAAATCACAAACAAATAAAATTTGCCAATGCCCATTTATCTTGTCCCCATTCTTACACATTTAAGGTCAGTCACGTTCTTTCTGTTCTTGTAACATAAGTGACTATTCTTTCTTATATCCTTCCTTGCTACCATGTAAAAGATCATCATCCTGAGGAAAACTGATCTTCATACCTAAATGCACAGATGTATCAGAAACTAGAAAAAATCCTGTACCATAAAGCACATTCTGTAAGTAGAATCTGAATGTTAAAAATACATCATCTCTTCTTATCTAGCCATAATAACACTAGCTATTCTAAACCCGAAGTTTCCTAAAGAAGTCACTGAAGGGATTAATCTGGAGTAATTCTCAAGAAAATTCCAAAATCAGGCAGAAACCATATGACTTTTTTCAGTCTCATCTTAATATACATGAAGGGAAAGGGAAACACTGTCCAAATTGTACTGAAAAGTACACATCGTTAATGAAAATACCAATACATGTTCCCAATACCCGAAATGCAAGCCATAAAGACCAAGTAGTAAAGTAAAATTCAATCAAAACACATAAACAACATCATCTGAAGTTCACCAAGCTTCAGTTATGATGAAAGTTTATGAGAACTAAAATCCAAAAGCTAAAATCAAAAACTAACTGCAGAGAATTATGATCCAGAAACTGACACTTCGAACTCCCTGTGGGCATGATGTGTCTTGCTGGTGGGTAGAAAAGAAAGCAATTTCTTAAAGCTACCTCACACACAAAATACTACATAATATTCTATTCATATTGAGAAAATGGATAGGGAGTTATTGCTACAGTTTAGATTGTAGTAATAACATAACTTTTTCTTTTCTAGTGAGTAGCTTTTACATAAACAGGCAGCTTTGCAAGAAAACAGTTTCTCTTACCAAGCATTTCTTTCTTCCCCAGCTGCTCTGACCAGTAGCTGCTTAAAACAGCATGGGCAGATCCTTAAAAGAAATTGGAAAACAAAGTACATAATTAAATTAGAATCACTACTTTATAGAGCAAGCACATTCAAAATGTAAATGTCATGAACAAATCAAGTGCCATATGTGTGTTTACAGCAAAAACACCTAAGAGTTTGCACAGCAGACAGAACTTAAGGCTTTATCATTTCATTTATTTATGATAAAGCAGTATTACTTCCTCATCCTCTGGCTTCAATGGAAATTTTGCCTAGATGAGGGCTTCATGATTAGCCACAATTGGTAGGAATAACACATAGTACTGATTACAATACTTGAGCAAAAGTACTCATTTGTTTACCAAAAGTGAAGTTTCCTAATAACAAAATCTCAAAATATTAATAACAAAATAATATTCATCTAAACATGAGGTTATTCAATGAAACATGAACAGCTACCCATCAAAAATCTGAATAGGCTTTTGAGTATTTTTTAAGAATAGGAACAGGTGGATAGAAGTCACTGTGTAAAACAAAAGTATTTCCTCTCCTAACAGTTTTCACAAAAAAACCTCAGGTTTTTTTTTCAGTTTTGAATGCTGGTAAGTATCAGGATGTTACTCAATGAGATCTTTAAGGTCTCACCACAGCTTCTGAAAACAAAAAGACCAATTTCTTGTTTCCTGACCAGCAGATGGCTTAAAAACTTAGGATGACTTCTCAGGTTCATAGCTAGAAATGCTGCTTCAGTCTACATAAGCAGCTAGGGGCAAAGACAATCCACTGGAAACCCTACTGTGAAGTAACTATAATTATCAGGGCTCAAGGACACCAGGACATGTAGCATTATTAAGAAATCATTAGAAAAGAAATATAATACAAAGCCATAACACTGTTAAAAGTATACTTCAGCAATATAATAAAAAGATTTGTTTCTATAAAAGAAAGGACACTTAAAGATGGAAGACAAGCAACAGTGCTCTATGACAAGCCTAGAAAAATCTCAGATATTCAGGAACCTTCTAGACTCTGACCCTGGCTTTATCAAGAACGCAGGACTGAAAGCTTAAGAAATAACTGAAATACATAGCTTATATTTCTTTGTAAACCTTTCTTTCTGTGTTGAATACTAGCATTATTCCAACAAAGAAAGTTTTATCTTTATTTAGCAAAACATTTAATGAGCATTTTTGACCAAGTTCTCAGCTGACTAATAACTAACCTGTGATTAACTGGTACCTAAGCAAATAACATCATTCTGCAGCAATCAACATCACACCTACTGAGTGGAACATCAAAGGAACAGGCAGAGAACTAGTCTTCCTGCCCCTAAATATACAATTAGCTGAGTTCATATTATTCATAGGCCTGAGAATATCCACAATAAGTATCATGAAACCAGAGGAGATCTCAGTTGAAGTGCAAAAAAAAAAAAAAAATTGCAGAACACCAACAGAAGTGGATATGAACTTCTACTGCAATACTCATTCAATACCAAACTAGTCTCTTGCTTTTCACTAATTGGAATACTTCAGGGAAAAGATCTGAAAAAGACACAGCAATATCTGGCCTGATGACAGCAAGAAGCTGATTTTTTCTGAATGAGTTGGCATCAGCCATGAAGTTTTCAGTTTAATGAGCACACTCCTGCTATCCACATAAAACAGTAATTTATAAGAGAAACTCCCAAGTACAAAACCAGATTCATGAAGTTTAGTAAGAACCTTTTAATTGAACTGAAACAAAAGTAGTAGTTGTTTATCACACAAACGCATACCTGTAACAGGATCTTCCAGAAGTCCATACCAAGGTGCAAAATACCTGGAGTAAAAATCATGGCCTTTATGTTTTCCACTGGAATTTCCCTTAAGAGTGAGTATGAGTCCTTTCACCTTTCCTGTCTTTTCAGCTGACAAAAAGCGTTGTGCGCTCACTTGCAGTTCTTCCAACACAGACCTTGAATATAATTATAGAATTTTAATAGCCCATATTCTTCATTTTACATGAATTTAAGTATTGAAAAGAAACATAAAACTACAAAATCATCTTCTCTACGATCCCAAAACAGCCACAGTAAAATGTTAGAGGAGACAAGATTCCTAGCATTGTCCTCCCAATGTCATTTGACAGAAGACTACCCTGAATATAATACACTCCGAGTGAGCAGAGAAAAAAGTTCAAGCCACGCATTTCCTATTTATTTCTGAAAACAGAGCATCCTGGGATATTAGCTACAAAAGAGCACACTTTTGTTTCAACATTTTAATCATTGAAAGAAATATTTCATCACTACAGAAGGCAAAGAGTAAGCACTCCACCTCCCTTCAGAGCAAGCAAATAACTAACACCATTCAGATCTTCATGGGATTCTACAACAGTCTCAGGTCTGTGAAGTTGCAGATACCTCCCTACAAAATACAGTCTGAAACAGTAAAAATAATAAATACTCAGCTGAGGATATTTCTATCTCCCCACTAGCCCAATCTTTAAACATTAGTTAGGCCAAATTTCAAGTGAAAATAATAGTAATTTGGCCTGATTAAAGAAGTTGTGTTTCGGCAATATATATCCAAATTATACTTGACTTAACAATGAAATTCAGCTCTCTGAGATCAACATATGCTTTGGAATAATTTGAATTGGAATTTCCTCTATAAAGCTACTTATGATGTTGTTAAGTATGCGTAAGCAGATTACAGTCAAATGGGAATAAGAATCCATGGCATTCTGTCAACGTGCGCTGTCTCACTAAGCGGACCTCTATAGCTATGCAACTATTACTTCTTCATTTGAGAAGCAAGACTCCTAATTTCCTGCTAGGTTACTGGATCATTTTTTTTATTCAGATGGATGGGGGAAATACACCATCATTAAAACTGTTTCCTACACCTCCTTTTCTTGGAGACAGATTTCAGATTGATCTTATTCAGCTTTGCAGGCTCAACAAGCTCACATTAGAAGATAAAATAACTATTTAACACAGGAGTTTAAATTAGAGTTTTTAATCTCCACCTGTTTTAAAACTAGACAAAAGAGCCTAGTATACAAGGAATAGAGGTTAAACAAGCAGACTCAATTTCTGCACACTTGATTTAAAAAAAAAAAGTATAAGACACCTTTCATAAGCATCACTGAGGCGGACTAAGAGTTTCTTTGTGTCAGGAGAATAACGGAGATCTTGAACAATCATGTCACCAACGGCTGCCTGGTGGAAAAGTCAAAGGAGACAAAGAAAAATGTCGTCATTTGAATATGAAATATTATTTCCTTAACATTTTCATAGAAGAAATTCCCTGCTGGAACAGGGCTTATGCAAAGTGTTTCATGCAGCCCTCAAGTACACGCAAGCAAGAAACGTAAATGCACTAAGTGCATGAATGGTTAGGGGTAGGTGCTAAGAGCTCTGTATATGTCAGCTTGGAAAGAAATTCACGGACCTAGAAGAGGGCAAGGACACTAGATTGCCCTCACGTGCATACAATAGGCTGAAAATGCCACTGAAATAAATACTGACACTCCAGTCAATGGTAGCGGGAGACAAAAGTTCAACTGCAGCCTTTTGGAGAATTCCATTTCCTGAGCTGCATGACTCAGATCTTTAAAGTTTACTGTTTCAAGTTCAGGAGTACATCAAGCAATGCCCTGTTGCCACTTTTCAGCCATTTTAATATACAAAAATAAGTATAGCTATTATAAATGTGCTTCTAAGACCACATATAGATTCTTTTTTTACCTTTATTAACTCTTGTACTTCCTGAAGTACCTGAAGCAAAAAAAAAAAAAAACCCACACTGTAAAAAATAGAACATATATATGTATGTATCCATCCAATTACAGACAGACAGATATACTTACATACACATACAAACATAAACACATACTTTCCTTGAAAGCCTTTAATGAATAAAATTTTGACTGACCTGTGGGTAGGTTAAGTAAAGTGGTAAGTCCAGGACAATATGATCTTCCACTTGTCTGGCTTTTAATTCCCCACTCAGCGTCACAAATGTGAGAACTGAATTTGTGTTTTCTAGAGAGAGAACACTGCAACATTATTAAACATAAGAATTTGAATCTAAATTATTATAGCTCTTAGAGTAGTTCAGTATATTCAGAAAAAGTTAGTTATGCAGCTACAATATAATAACTACAGTAAACCTGTATTCTGAGAAAAAATTCCCAACTAACTCGATAAACTGCTGAGGCTAATAAACAGCAATTGCCAGTGAATCTTTCCTGCACATTCCTAGAATGAATGGGAATTTCCTTTTAACAGAAAGAGCAATATTCCCTATTCATCAAATTCTACTGTATCTCTCCCAGATAACATTTGCATGTTTAGCACTTTTCTTAAACAGGAGTAATAGTAGGGCATCGGAATCCAAGTGTGGGCATCAGACTACAACCTTATAATTACAGTTGTAGAAGACAATACCTAAGGTATCTCCATATGTGTTCTCTAAATGTTCTGAATATTTAATTGCCTCTGTTGTAGAAAATAGAGATCTTCTTAATTAGAAGTAAATTTTCTAAGTAGTTATAGTAATAAATAGCTTGTAAACATACTTTGTATGTGAAACAACACAGCAGCTGCTGCAAGTGTACCATGACCACAGAGAGGAACTTCATTGGCTGGGGTGAACCATCTGAGTCCAAAGCAGGAACCTTGAAAATATAAGTTTATTTAGCGTTATTAAGTAGAAGAAGTCTATTTCTTCCATTTATCTCAAAACTTTACACAGAGCGATGACATTTCAGTTAATCAAAATGCATGTTATAATCAGTCTTGGTCTTAAACACACTTTTAGGAACCTATTTTGTACTGATTTTTGGAATAGCTATTGCTTTTGAGTCAGGTCAACAAAAGGAGTCTACTACTAATGGAGGAAAGCTACTTTGTTAGAAGAGCAAAGAAGCTGCAGAATAAAAATGCCAGCCGGCCTGGGAACTAGGCCTGGGAACCAGAAGCATCCTTGAGAAGTGCAGTTGGCACCTTTGAAGTGCTGCTGGGTAGCTAGAAAGTGGAGACATGCTGAGATTTAATTGCTAAGCATAAAACCAACAAACTGTAACAGCAACTTATCACCTTGAAAAGGTGAAAAATAGTCTGGAAAAAGGGGAAAACATCCTGAGAAAGCAAGAATCAGTAACTGCCACTGGCTGTTCTAACTGAAAGAACAGGAAAACAGTCTGCAAAAACAAAAACTGCTCTGAGAGAATAGAAAACATCATCATCTATTGGCTGTTCCAGATGAAAAATATAAATTAACAGCATCTACTGGCCTCTTGAAGTGGTGGTGTCGTATGTTCTCTTATGTCTCTATGATATAAAAATTACTTAATTTTTACCCAAAATGGAGCTTCTCTCTCCGAGAACTTTCTGTGCTGCATATATTTTTCCCTTTCCTAAACAGGTCTGCACAAACTTTCTACAAGATCATGGACCCTTGCTGGGGACACATGGCTGACTCCAAACTCCATGACACAGATCACCTTTGAAGTAAGACTGTTATTTTACTGGTCCCCCTCTGGGCCCACTTCTGGGCTCAGTTTTGTTTGTCTTCCCACTTCTGGGATGGCTGCGTCCCCCTCTGGAATCCGTTTGTCCTCCCCTCTGGAATCTATTTAATGTGTTTGGTACCATATATATACACACATAAGTAATCTATCATCTCTACTGTCATATTATTGACTAGCAGTAAGTTTGTAGTAACCTGTAATATTATATATATACTTCTTGCTGCTATTACTGATTCCTGCTATACTATTGATCACTGATAATAATTTGTAATAGCTTGATACATATTTTTTTTTTCACTTTATTAATCATAGGTATACTTGCTAGTGGTGATTTTTGTGGTAATCTGTAATAAAGTAGAGAATTTAGAAGATGAAACCTCCATGTCCTTGTGTATTATGGAATTCTACGAAGTCACAGTCGCGATCTCTATTCACCTGCAGGCTGGGTTACCCTTTAGGGGTTAAAGATAGTTTTGTTGGTATAATGGAACCTGTATCGGAGCTAGGTCAGTTATGAATTATTTTGCTTAAACCACCAGTCAAGTCTGGTAAAAGCCTCTAATGTATACTAACCCCTCATTTCACTAGAATCATATTTCTATTTGTTGTTTGAAAAAATTGGAACCCAAGTGCACCATACTTGGTTTCCTGTAGCTTTTGCAGAGTTCTTGCACCATGGCATTTAAGATAATGCTTATGAAAATATATTTCAAGTGAATAATTACCATACAAACACAACTAAAATGTGCAAAAGAAACAAACAATATTTTAAAAAAAACAACAAACAAGTCTTGTCATTGCCCCTGTGAAAAATTAGTGCATTAAAGTCAGTTCCCTATCTAATGAAAACAAATAAAATCCCAACAAAACCTAGTGGATGAAACTAATGGACATGGCAGAGAAGTGCTCCGAGACAGGGCAGACGCAGAACCCAGCTATGAGCCTGCCCTGTAGTGTTAATGCACTCCCCCAAGTGGCAATTGTGGCTGAAAGCAGGAGGAAATGGAGTCAGCCAGGACTGACCAGAGACAGACCAGCTCTGTGACCCAGAACACCTGCCTGGATGCTTGAGACATACAGCTGTACTCAGACTGAGAAGACATTTTGTACTCTCAAAAATTAATGTATCCCTAAAATAAGGTAGATTTTTTAAAATTAAAATTAAATTAAATGCACTGATCACAAACTCATACTCCTGCAAAAAAATTCTCTTTGTCCAGGAGCCCTTACTACACCAATTAATGTTCCAGAAGCAGATGATAGTCTCATAAATGACATTCTAATGTTCCTGGTCTCATCTCGCTCCCACCACCCCCCAATACACACATTCTCAGGTGCAGCTCAGTGACTAAATTCCTTCAGAAAAAACTGTGCACCTCTTCAGCAGCTGTGTGGGTCTGATGTCACAAACTCTACTCCCATTAATATCAAAAGCACTTTAATGAGAAAGAAGCTGGCATTTTACATGCTGTTGGATATGGATGACTTGAAAATAAATAAATGTATTAAACGTATTGGCAAGGTGTTAACATGAAAAACATTAACATGAAAAATGAAAAGTATTATCACTTCTTGATTCAAGCAATTAGTCTAACCCTAAAACAAATTCCAATTTATTAACAATAGGAGTAAGTGACGATAGTTATTACTTTAAGAAAATCCTCTTTCATTACAGAGACTGTACAAAATCCCATTCCCTGAACAACCAATCAAATGACAAAGAACAGTTTCTTTGCATACTGTTCTAGGGCCTCTTTCAGACAGACGATAACCCCGAAGCTGTTTATCTCTCTCTGCCACTATGTCGTATCAAAGCAAGGGCATGCCAACATGATACCTTAACCTGGAATCTAACTCTGGGCTAGGGGGGTTCCAGCCCCTTGGCTCATGCCACCACACAACTGCAAAGAGAGCAGATTCAGCAAACTGATTCAGCTGAAAACTAATCCACAAAGCGATTTTGACTGGACTTTGTATTTGTCTGATATTTTCTACCTTGTCTAGTGTCCCTCCATTTCCTCTCCCGTCATATATACATGCCCTACCAAAGAACACCAGTGAAGTCCCTCCACTCAAACCAATCAAATGAGCAGCCTAATGTGTTTGATTTGGGCAACTTCAGATTTCCCAGTTTTGTTGGAAACCTGAATTTTCCAGTATTGGCTCCACAGACAGCTTATGAGATTTTATGACAAACTCAAATAATAGCTTACAGTTACCCTATTGATGATTTCCTGAACAGCCAAGCCAGAGTCTACTCATTTTGCAGTCTTGTGCATATGGAATAAGCACGTCCTGTCTGTATTCTTCTGCTTGTATAATAAGAAATTATCTCAGGATATTATTAGTAGTAATGGAAGTATTAACTGAAGGATCTTTGCATAGCATTTTTAGGAGATTTTCTATATACAACTTGCTTATTTAGTACAAGACACTAAAACAAATGGTCTAATTTATGAATAATAAATGTTTCTATATTGCAAAATGAATTTGATATGCAGCACAAATACTTTAAAGAATCATGTGCAAAAGGCTTATTATTATTAAGTAAGATACATCACAATTCCAAGATTTGGCTTTGGCTGCCTTACAAATTAGCACCATTCCTTATAAATATACCCACAGTGTCTTCCTATTCCCTTGTAAGAGATTTTGGTGGGTAAACAGAACCACTCACTTTTGGTAAAGTCATCTCCAGGGTGCAGTTTTCTGATGAAAGCAGTTTCTGAAAGGTTCATTTCTGTTGCAATTTTTTGGTGCAAATCTTCATCCAAGTCCTAATGATGAAACAACAAATCTAATTAAAAGCAGGCCAAAAAAAATGCAGAATCAAACTTTCTGTCAAATAAAAGAAAATTAAATGACTGTATTTATAATAAAACATAGATTCATTTTTATTTCAAAATAGTTTCTGGGACTAAAAACAAACTTTAAGCATAAAATGGGATGACTAGTTCAATCATTGTGATACATGGGGTATTTCTAATATCTGTCCTATTAGTTTACAAATTCTTGGAATACATGGAAAATAAAATTACCAAAAAAACTAAACTCAATCTTTCCATGAACACAAATATTTTTTTAAAGTCGTGATTAAAGTCACACTGAGAAGTCATTATTAACATAATCTAAAAATAACTACAACTCTCTTTTTATAACTCTGAAAAATCCATGCCAGTAAGAGGTATCTAGTAAAGGCTAGGGCAATGGCCAAGATGGCTGATCAGCACTTACAGCTGTACCCTCGATACTACTCTTTGAACAACAGGAACAATATGCTAAGTCAGTAGAAGCTGAGAGGAGATAAACCGAAAAACAAAAATGCTGGAGCTCTCACTACATTCTGCTCTAACTGCCTGCAGATTTAAACCAGTGAACATTGATCCCAGGATACCTGAGCTGTAGTGATTTTATGAAATTCTACTTCACCCTTGTTCCATTGCTCTTTCCTCACAATTATGCTGACTGGCCAGGTTTGAGAATCTGGTCTTTAAAATACAAATGAAACAGAGTGGACCTGGTCAGGTTCAACCTCTGACAGATAAAAATTTGCTCTGCAAACTTTACTTATTTCCCTTAATAACTTTAATCCTTTTCAGCCAATGATCCCATACTACAGATATGAAACAATCTCTGATGTGTATCATAGACCTCTATTCGCAGAGTGAATTCTATACAATGAAACAACATTCTAACTTTTTACGGCAACAACTGCCTCTCCTTTATTCCAGGAAAATAGTTCTGACTGTCAATTACTCTAAAGACACTAAACCAGAACAAAGACCAACCAAAGCGTTATTAAAAATAATATAACTTTATTGAAACACTGCCATCCTGTGGCACTTCTGAAACACAGAAAGGGCTTGTTTTGCCATTCTTGCATTACTCCCAACGGTTTTCATAAAGCATCTGCTGAGACTCTGAAGGGAACAGAGAACAGAAATATTGCTGCTAGCTGCACCATACTTTCTTGGAGCTTAGGATAAAATTATGAATTAGAATCTCAGCTTTAACTGAATCTCAGCTTTAACTTTGACACTAAATCCTCTAGCCCCAGGTACTGTAGAAAAAACTTTAAAGTCTCTACATTCCAAAGGCAACATGCAAATAAGTTGCCCTCACAGTATACTAATGTAATGAAGTAAAATTAATATAAAAATGCAATTAGAAGCTTATAGTTTTAAAGTAAGTTCATTCTGAGAGGGATTATTTAGATTTTAAGGGGGCAAAAATACCTCTGAAGTAAGACGTTCTCAGCTGGTTTGGTAAGCAGGCTATACCATAACTTCAGCTGGTCTGGTAAGTAGACTATATTGTATGAGATCTAGATAGGCTTAGGAACATCTAGAAAGGACTCATATTATCAGTACAAGCTATTGCCATTGACTGCTCTACATATATTTTCATACTTACAATTTTCATCAGTTGTTACTACACAAATAATATAAGGCCTATAGATTTCTAACCCAGTTTAATAATTAGTTTTTAGTAGAAATTGTCAACAGTGTATCAATTAGTACCAACTGTTCAGAACACCTTGATGAGGAGGATGACTACTGTCAATTGCACTAAAACTACCATGCAACTTCAAAGCAATAAAAACTGGCTGCTTAAACTTGGCTAAAGCTGAACCTGACACGCTACTGGTGAAAGACTCAGATCCAGGTCTATACTCCCCCTCTTTCCTTCCATAGAAAGAGAAAAAATTGAACGAAAAAAAATTAAAAAGGGGAAAAAAACCCCAAAAAAACCACACCAAAATGAAAACCCACCCTTTAACACTTCATTCAAAAACTAGAGTACTGATTCTGTTACTGCATTTCCTTTCAGAGATTTCATTCTGAATCCATTGGCTTAATAGATTAAGCCATTTCTTTTTGACTTAACTCAGTAAGAATAAAACCAGTATATTCCTTAAAAAAATAAAATTAAAAATCCACAAAAAATACAAAGTATGTCTTGTATGAAATCGTTCTGATGGAAAAAGAGTACCCTTGTGCTAATTTATCTGTATTCTGGAGCAACAGCAAACAATGCTTGCAAGCATAACTCCTGAGTAAAGGAAGCAAAGTCTAATGCAGTGCTGAGTGCTCAGGTCAAGTAGAGTGTTAAATGCCACTGCAGTGCCTCATAAAAGTTATTTTTTTTAACTTACATTTTCAAGCAGACAAACTGCCGCAGGATTTCCAGCAAATGGCCGGTTTGTAAATGCATCAACCGTAAAAATAGGAATTTGCATTGTCGTTTGTGCCTATTCAGTCTTAAGCTGTTTTCTGCAAGGTACTTTCTAACCTGTTTTACCCCCAAATGGTAGCAGAACTCTAAGTTAATATTTCCCTAATGGCAGGAGGAGCCAGAGGCCCCCCACCCCGTCACTTCCGAGCACGCACATGGACTCAAGCCTCCTTCCATACCCCCAGCGCTCAGCACCGATTGTTTTCAATTCTTTAAAACAGATTTTAACCTCCCTCTTGCATCGCCTGCTACCAGCTCCAGAACGCTTTAACGGGACCTTCCACCACAGCGCCCGACCCAGCCTGTCCCGCGGTAAGGCATTTACGAAGGCAGGAGCTGTGCCAGGTTCCCCTTGGGTCCGGGTTTACCGCAGCTGCAAAGCCGAGGAGACGCGGGCAGCCATCGCGTGCGCCCATGCCGGACCACCTTCCCCATCCTCCCTCCCAAGCCTACGCTGAGGGAGCCGGACACCCCGAGCGACAGACACTCGAGGGCACGACCGGCCGCCGACACCTGCGTGAGGCGATCCCCGCGCAGCCGCTACGGGCACGCGCCGCGGCCAGCGCCCGCCAAAGAGCTCCCAGCTCAGAGCCCGCTTGGCGCCATGCGAACACAGGGTCCGCGTGACCGCAGGCCTAGGGCGCATGCGCCCCGACGCCTCTCAAGCGGAGTTAGGAGAGGAATAGGCGGGAACTCCCCATCCGCCGCGCATGCGCCGTCACTGCTTCTCCCCGGAGGCGCGCATGTGCCGGTGCCGCCCAGCCGGGGCTGAGGAGCGCGGCGTGGCTATCGCGATACTTGCGCGGTCGGGACGCCATCCTGCCCATCTTCGTTGCGTAGGTTTCGAGCCCGCCGGCCGGTTGGAAGTGAGGAGGAGCTTCCTTCTTGGCAGAAGCTCCTGCCGGGGCACGTCGAGGGGTGTGCGAGGGTCTCCTGGTGAGTGGAGAGGAAGAGCGGGCTGAGCGATCCCTGGCTAGGCCCGCCCGGGGTGCCTGCAGGCAGGGTGGCGATAGCGGTGGGAGCTCGGGCCCTGAGGCGGGCGGGCCTTTCCGCCCCTCGGCGCGGTGTCGGAGCCGGCGCCCGCCTGGGGGAGCCGTGGGCAGCGGCGCTCCCGGAGGAGGGCGCCGGGGAGGGGGCGGTGCGGCGCCTTTCCGCGGAGCCTCGTTCCCGAGCGCGGCCGCCATTTTGAGTGGTGGAGCTGAGGGCGGCGACGGCCCCAGGAGAGCTGCGTGCGGCGGCGAGAGGCTCCCGGGGAGCTGAGGTTGCGCGGGCGGAGGCCGGGCAGCTCTTCCGAGGCGGAGAGGTGGCAGCGGGGCACGGCGGGCAGCTGAGCGGGAGCGGGGGAGGCGGGAGGGGGGCGGCCCTAAGGAGGCGCCGTAAATGGCGCCGGGAAGCGGGCGGTGGGTCAGGGCCGCGATTTCGGCGGTAGTCGGCGTCGCGGGTCGAAGGACGGCGGCGGGGGGGTCGCTCCGCGCCTGATGAGGGCGGTGGTCGCGGTTCCCTCGCTGTTGCGGTTCGGCAGCCGCGCGGCCCATTGTGGGGCGTTCACGGTACCCCACCCCACCCCACCCCCCCCCCCCGCGCGCGCGCGCGCGCACACACACACACACACACACACACATCCCGGCTGAGGGCGGCGCGCGC
The DNA here is from genome assembly GCF_965638725.1 of Aptenodytes patagonicus. NCBI lineage: Eukaryota > Metazoa > Chordata > Aves > Sphenisciformes > Spheniscidae > Aptenodytes > Aptenodytes patagonicus. The sequence goes on from NC_134953.1 coordinate 37,573,644, forward strand.
GCGCACCTGCCGCCGCGCGGGAGCCGTCCCCGCCGCGCGGGTCCGACTTCCCCTTCCCCGCTGGGGTCTCGGTGCGCGGCGCCCTCCTTGCTGCCCGGGCGGCACCGACCCCGCCGCCGCTGCCCCTCAAGGTGATCCTGCGGTTCCCTGTCTTGTCCCCGGCCCTTGTAATTCGAGGTAACGCATCGCCGGTGCTTCCGGAAAAAAAAAAAAAACAAAAAACAACTGGGAGCGTGGCCCGTGGCGCTTTGTTTGCAGACAAAGGAAGGCCTTGTGTTTCCATGCAGGAACCGTTGCGTGGTTCCTACCCCTTCTTCAACTGTCATGCTTAAAAAAAAAAAAAAAAAAAAAAAAAAAAAAGAAAAAAAAAATAACAAAAAAAACTCCTAAAAAACCTTACAGGATGGATGTTCAATGTACTCTGAGCAAATAATGAGCTTTATGTGCGGTGCCTACCCACGTGCTGCCTTCCCTACACGATGTGTTCCCTGGCAGAGTTTGGGGTCGTTTTAGGTGTGTGTGTGCTGTAGCTGTGATAAAGTACAATTTTAAATACGTAACAGAAATAAAGCTCGTTATCCATAATACTAGTTATCTGAAGAAAAACTACCAGATTTCTTTTGAGGGGAGGGACTTAGGCATATAGGGAATCTCAAAAATTTTCCTTTTTTTTTTTTTTTTTTTTGTAGGGGTTTGGTTTAAGTAAAAGATGGACTGGAGTGGAAAACATAATGGGCCAAACGATACAACTAATGATGGAACAGTGGTACGACTTCGAGGCCTGCCATTTGGTTGCAGCAAAGAAGAGATTGTTCAGTTTTTCCAAGGTACCTCTAGTGTAGTCAAAGTATAGTGACTGAGTTTTCTTGTATCTTTTATGCAATGTTTTGCACATTTTAATTTGTAATAGCTGTTAATGGGGTGGATGGGAGGGATTGTGTTAAATTAGTTTATCTTAAGTAAGAATTGTGCCCTGTAAATGAAGTACAAATAACCATAGATGTAGTAAAACACAGTATGTATCTAATTTTGTTGAGGTGGTAAACATATTATGCATATTGGGATAACCTCAATGTTAGCATTTGGATCGGTTAAATTGCTTGATTGGTAGCTATATTTTCTTCATGTAACTTAGGTGGTTGTATTTTTGCATAGTTTAAACAGAAAAGAAGTATGGCTAAATCCATAAATGTTTAATGAAAGATCATTGGCTTGTATTGTTGGGTGATGGGGGAAACAAGGTGGTTTTCTTTTTCGTTGTTGTTGTTTAGATATGCTTTAAGTATTTGCTACAGATGGGAATGTTTCAGCCTTTAACACTGTTCCCCTTGATGGGGTTATTTGTCCTTGGGTTAAAGGGTTGGAAATCGTGCCAAATGGGATAACATTGACGCTGGACTACCAGGGGAGAAGCACAGGGGAGGCCTTCGTGCAGTTTGCTTCAAAGGAGATAGCAGAAAATGCTCTGGGGAAACACAAGGAAAGAATAGGGCACAGGTGGGGATGGAGAGTTTGGGATGGTGTTAAATCTTTATTTTTGGGGGTTGTGGGTCAGTAATGCTTTTGGGGGGGTTGGGGACCATTTTATGGAACTGGCTGTTTTTAAGAATTTTTATATAACTGATCCTAAGTTAACTTGGGAACTACAGTAGATTTGGGGGGTGGGGGAGACAGTATTGCTCTGGGTAGTTTGCTAAACTCAGAAAATTGTTTCAATCGTTCTTGCATAGGGTAATTTGTGATAAATGCTACTATAGCTAGACATTGTTTTTCAACAGTATGTTTTTCATACTGGAAAGACATGTTTTATGCTTAATTTGTACAGCTAGAATTTTCACATAGTAATTTTTGCCACTGTAAAGTGTTTTGTTTTGGTTTTATACACTTAAGATTCTTACGGTTTTGAGGAGAAACTTAAGTTGTATGGTATCTCTAGTCACTTCTATTGGATTGTACGTTTAGTTCTAGAAAACGTAGTATGGCCTTTTATACTATTCAGACAGCTCATGCGTGTATTCTTATTGGTACCTTGAAAATCCTCTTTTATTAGATACATTGAAATCTTCAAAAGTAGTAAGAGCGAAATCAGAGGATTCTGTGACATGCCAAGACGGATGATGGGACAACAACGACCTGGACCATATGATAGACCATTAGGAGGAAGAGGGGGTTATTATGGAGCTGGGCGTGGAAGTATGTATGACAGAATGCGTCGAGGAGGTGGTGGATATGACGGTGGTATGTTTATCTAATGAATGGAGGTTCTGTTGTCAGTTTCATGTTTCTGACATCTTTGTCAAGAAATAAAGAAATGGCAGTAGCTGCAGTACCCATTAGGTTTGACACACTTCTCTCAAAAAATTTTTACTTGTAATGTATCAAAAAATGTGGCTTAGTGTTTAAGATAAAGGGAAGTAATAAGGAAACTGTATTTTCAGCAGAATTTGATCTCTCACTTGCATGTTTCAGTCTTTTTACTATATCAAAGGAATTTTACATTTGCACTCTGTTCAGAAATCCAGGCTTAACAGACTGTAGAGGCTGTTAGCAAACTTCTGGGTGCCCAAAGATTGGAAAATTGGCTCTTGTGCATCGCTTGGTGAACTTTCAGTAATAACGTAATCATTCCTTTCTTTCTCTCCATTGCACAGGATATGGTGGCTTTGATGATTATGGTGGTTATAACAACTACGGCTATGGAAATGATGGCTATGATGACAGAATGAGAGATGGGAGAGGTAAAAAAAAAAAAATTTTGTTTGTTTAGAAAGATTTTTATATTACTTGAGTTGTAAGACTTAGTATTTCGAAGACAGAAATAATCACTTTCTTCACTAGATTATTTTGTAAAGAAAGGAGGTTGTTTAAAAAAAGGGGGGGAATTGGGGAATCTCGGGGAAAATGTAAATATATTGCTTAGGATATCTTCTGGTTAAGTGTTTGGGTTGATAGACAGGAAGTGTAAACATCTTACATTCAGTGGCATAAAGTGAGTGCTTTCAGAAAAACAGTAGTAATGACTTTTCTGGCTTTTCATGATGATCTTACAGGTGTGTGGTTTTGTTTGGTTTGGGTTTTTTAATAGGCATGGGAGGACATGGCTATGGTGGAGCTGGAGATGCAGGGTCAGGTTTCCATGGTGGCGGTCATTTTGTTCACATGAGAGGACTGCCTTTTCGAGCAACAGAAAATGATATTGCTAATGTAAGTACAGTGGGGAAAAAGGGCTTTCTAATGCCAAGAGTTTGCATGTTCTTGTCTTCCCTATTCCAAACTCAGTTAAAGTTCTCAAGCAAGTGATTGATAGCTCTAATACAGCTGCTAACTAAAGTCACAGCCCTTTATGTGAGTTTTACAAAGCTTAGTAGTAAATGAGCTTTTATAAAGGTAATGTCTGAGGTAAGATTACTGAAGAAGTCAGCCAAACTATATTTAATATTAGTCTCTCTACTCTGCTCTTTCATTTCCATAAAAAGTGTATCGGAGAGAGAACAGTTGTTGCAATCAGCACCCTCATTTTAAGGCTTTCAGAAGTTTGTTTAAGCTTAACTGAAGATTTATAATTTTGTAAAAGAGCGATAGCAGATATGAAACTTTGATTGTAGTTTGTATATTTGTTTGTTGACCTGAGACTTACTTTAGGAGGGACAGGGTGGGAAGACTGTAGGGAGCTGTGTCCAGCTGGAGGGGACAGTATCCCGTTACTCGTAAGAGATCAGGGTGGCAGATAAAAGCATGTCTGCAAGATTTTGGGAGTACGTTCTTGTGTCAGTATAGATGTGTTGTTTGTAGGGGAAAAAGTTTTCCTGGGATATAAGGCCTGGTTTAAATATAGCCTGTACAGGGGGGCTCCATCCTTATTAGTTGCGTCTGTATATTATATTATATAGGCAGAACTCCATTCTTAAGCTTGTGCTTGTTTTCTTGGGGGGGGGGGGAGGGTGTTGTTTGTTTGGGGTTTTTTTAATTGAGCTAGATTTTCTTCTATCAGTTTGATTGTTCTCTTTAGTCTAAAGACTCTCGGAGAACGAGGGCCAAACTTCAGGCTTTGATTCAGAGCATGTTACTGCAAGTTGATGAGTAGTACTTCAGTAGTATACCAAAGGTTCGTTTGCACATACTGTTTGGTAAAAAGGCTGTTAGTCAGAAATACCACTGTATTTCTTTGAGGTCTGTAGCAAGGAAGAGCGGTCTGATTGACAGTCAGCTTTTTTTGAATTCCATAAATATGTCCTTGCTTTGAGAAATGTATCTGGCTCTGCTTCTTCAGAAACGAAGTATTCATTTTCCTTTTCCAGGATGGCACCATATTAAACTTGTTGCTTAAAGCAATGTGTGGGAGCAGGAATTTTTGTTTGTATCTTTACTTTTAAAGAAAGCTTCTCAAGCTCTGTAGCTGGAGCTCTTCAAGTTGTGTAATAATAATAAATTGTAAGTGTAGATTGACCTGATGTTGAAGGTCAACTATCACTAAGTAATACTTTGGAAATTAGCAGTTAAATTTATGTGATAGGATGAGATTAAATTAATGCAGTGCTCCACTAACCACTGTGGGATGAAAAAAAAAAGTACCTGGCTTGACTTCTGCATCAGTGTGATTTTTTTTTTTTTTTTTTTTTTGTGTGTGTGTGTGTGTGTGTTTGTTTTTATTCTTAGTTTTTCTCACCATTGAATCCTATAAGAGTTCACATTGATATTGGGGCAGATGGAAGAGCCACAGGAGAGGCAGATGTGGAATTTGTAACACATGAGGATGCAGTAGCTGCCATGTCCAAGGATAAAAATCATATGCGTGAGTGTTGCGTTCACCTGAAGCTTTCATTGACCAGGCTTTAGCGGGGTATATAAGGGTTTAAACTGCATTTAACTTAAGCTGCTGTGCAGTAAATAGACAAATCATAAGCCTTTTTACCATTTATCACACTTCAAACTCACTTTCTGTTGGCTTCTAACTGTTACTTGTAAGGTGAGGGGGGTTTTTTGCTTTGTATCTCTGTGCTTCTGGTTTCTGAAAAAAATACGAAGTAAGGCTTTTTTGTTTCCTACAGAGCATCGATATATTGAACTATTCCTGAATTCAACTGCTGGAGGTGGTTCTGGAATGGGAGGCTATGGCAGAGATGGAATGGGTACGCATCAATCCCAGATTTAGCTGACATTTTGCACAGTCTAATCAGTTCCAAGCCTGTAACGATGCACTTTCTGCGTTTCAGATCAAGGTTATGGCTCTGTTGGTAGAATGGGAATGGGTAGCAATTACAGTGGCGGATATGGAACTCCTGATGGCTTGGGCGGATATAGTAAGTAAAAGTTCTGTTTTAAATGCATTTTGTGAAAGTGTTGCTACATCTGTCTTCTGATGGATGATCGGGAAGGGTGGTGGTGGGCTTTGTGTGCTGTGGAGTATTTGTGCTGGGAGAAAGGGAAGGAGGGTGGCGGCTTAATTTAAACTGTAAATCACTTGGGTTTTTCATGCATTTTGCTACTGCAGCAAATGCTTGCTTAGAAAAATACTGCTGAAGTATTGTTATTTTAGTAGAAGTTAAGTCATCTTCAACCAACTATTCCGTATTACCCATCACGTTTTTTCTTTTTTTAAGGTATGTATGCGTGACCTTGTGTCAATTGTTTGCAGGTCGTGGCAGTGGAAATAGTGGAGGATACTATGGGCAAGGCAGTATGGGTGGAGGAGGATGGCGTGGAATGTATTGAAGGGTAGCCTTGCTTCTACAAAACATCCTGGAAGAAACAGTCTCTGGTCTACTAGACTTTCTTACAAAATTTAATTTCTTTTGTATTTTAAGAACTTTATAATGACTGAAGGAATGTGTTTTCACAATATTATTTGGTAAGCAACAGATTGTGATGGGAAAATCTGTTTTCTGTAGGTTTTATTTGTTGCATACTCTGACTTTAAATAAATTTTTATATTCAAACCACTGATGTTGATACTTTTTATACTAGTTACTCCTAAGGATGTATTACATATTCAAGACTACAGTCGGTTTAAGATGTTGTACTATGGTTCAATAAAGGTGGTTGTACTGTAACTCCTATGAACACTGATTCAGTTCTATGTAATCTTGGTGTAGTGAATGAGTTTGGAAAATTCACTTGTTTAAGGGGGAAAGGGTAGATGAATAGATTGGTTTATTTGGTAACAGTCTTTCCTAAACCCTTTTGATAAGTTGTATGTAATAATCTCAACACAGCGTAAAGCTGTGGAGGCTAAGTCATCGTTCTGGCTTTCTTCCTTGTACTACCAGAATCTGCCATCATCTTCAAATGCACAACTGCATAAACGAGTAGTGCCCAAGGTTTGTGCCTCCCCAAAACCAAGCAACGATGTTTATTTCCATGCTTTGCTGTAGCACCCTAGATACTACTGCATTTCACACGTGTAACTTGCAAAGCAAACTAAAACACTAGCACAGCTTTAAGCTAACATGAAATGGGTCAAATACTAGTTAATTTGAAGTGATCTATGTAGTATTTTTTTTTTCACAAATGCTGCTTTTGGGAAGAGCGGGGGATCTGGAAGCAAGTTAGACTTTTTTCCTTCATGAAATTGTATTGAAACATGATTCGGTCTTTTTTTGCTGCACAGAGCTGATTTGTCTGTATTTGTTCAAAACTTGACAAGCCATTCTATGGATGAGCTCGTTAGAAGCAAAGTATCTCTAAAATAACTATAAGCCCAGTACTTGTTAAATAACACACAACCCAAACACGTTGATAAAACTTTTTGTGCATTTGTGACATGTAAGATATGTAAGAAACTATTGTTTGAAGACACTTAACATACCTGATGTGTAATGAAAAAAGATATTTATTCTTTTGAGCCAGTGTGATCTCCCAAATTTAACTGCTTTGTCCTCAATGCCTCCCTTAAAATGTCAAATGTGATCTTGGGTATTAAAAGTCTGTCACCTGTTTTGCTAGTACTGTGTTACCTATGTAATAAATGTCTTATTGTGGGAGAGAGGAGAATGGAGTTTATTTCGCTAGAGAGTGTGTTCTTGTGTCAAAGTGACTGGAAATCATAGCTGAAAGGGTAATTGGCATAGGAGGCTTTCCAAGTACTGGAGTATTTTTGGATAGGAAGGGGAGGGAAGATGAGATCTTGACACCAGTGATCTTACAGAGCTTTGTTTTAATGCGATGCTCTTAAAAACTAGTGGGTTCTTGGTCTTGTCACTGAACAAAAGCTTGTGTGTTTCATAAAACTAAGATGGCAAAGGTCAGGACAAGAGTTAATCCAGTTGCAGGAAAAAAATATGTTGCAGTAAGGTAGAGGACATCTGCACTTAGTGCAAGCATGTTTTTTTCTGTCAGCATAGCAGATACCTGTAAAATACTGTCGTCGGCTCTGTACCATTTCGTCACTCAGGTATACTTTGCGTTCCATTTTAGGAGAAGGAATGCTAACACCTGCTTAAGACTTACCTTTTGAGAGCAGGTTGGGAGTTATGCTTCGAGCTATTTTGTATAACCAAGCAATCTGCAAAAAGTACACTGAACTTGAGTCTTGACGAATGAAATCCCACTGTACTGGACAGCGAATCCCTTCAGCCTGTCCTGTCCCTTCCATAGTGACACTTCACCCTGTAACAAGAGCAGCATTAAGCGTTGAACCTTGCAAGTCACTTAAGCAGCGTTTAAATTGCAGAGGAATTGGTTTTTGAGAAGAAAACCTATGAACACGGACTGCTCAGTCAGTGAGGAGGATTTAATTGCTGTATACAAAGTTATATTTTAGCCCTTGCTGTGAAGAGGACAAGGAGTTGAAGTGCCTACTGAGACCCGCTGATGCAAGCGGTTGTGTGATGAATGCTAGGAATCAGCCGAGTTTTCCCCTTGCTTTCAGGGAAGCAGGTGCAAATACGGTAAGTGAACCACCTTTGCGAGAAGGTGGGCACAGCTCTCACGATCCCTGCCTGGCCAGGAAGAGGAGGAGCATCGTGTTTTTCTCTTTTTACTTGCTAATGCCCCCAGTTCATTAAGTCAGAAGTAATTTCCCAAGAAGAATACAAACTAGGCTGCTCAGATACTGTGTGAACAGTTACAGTTTCTTTTGATGACTGGAGTAGGTACCCGACAGATCTCCTGCTCAGTGTGAGGAGGATTTAGAATCACAATCTGTCAAAGAACAGGGTTTTCTAGAAAGACAAAGACACAGGATTAATAGTGTGGTCCAAAAAACTGCTAAAAGCAGGCCAGGTACGTAGTTTGATGCTAAGGGAAATAAAACATAGGACATACAGTATTCACCATTTTGCTCAAGGCAGAAGTTTTAAAGTAAGTAAAGGCAATCTGAATAATTATACACTACCTCAGTGACATTTTCCCATGCAAATAGGGCAGCACAGAGGAGAGGAAAAGATTGCCGTTAAGTAATAGAAATTTAATTTATTGCATGTTACGGAAATGCACTATATTCTTATTTTAAAAGATTGCCTGTTTTAAAATTAATTTTGTTTAGTTGCATACTTTTTGAAAAGTTACTTATTAAAGCAGTACAGATTAGCATCATCTATATCCTAAATCCAAACCCTGCTGCCTCCGTGCCTGCCCCACATAAAGCCCACCGGAAAACACTCTCGGAATACTTTCAGGAGGCACGTGAGCAAGCGCTTGGTTTGTTACATCATTAGCAGGGTAGGTCCCCACTCCCCAACGTATGCAAAGACTTTCTAAGCAACCTGAACAAGTCATAATAAAATACTCAAAAATACTCTGAATGACAAATTTAAATAAAGTGACATTGTTCCCATAGTTAAGTTGCAGATCAACTAAATTTATTTTTTTCCAAAAGCTATTTACAGATTTACAAGTGTTTGTTTTGTATTTTACAAAAAGTTACATCAGGTAATTTTAAAAACATTTTTCTTTACAAAAGCTACATAAGCAACTACACTGAGGTGTTAAAAAGAACAGCTGCATTAGCTTTTAGAATACTAAGTAAATACCTATCCTCAAAAGACAAAGCTAAGCTAAACGAAGTGCAAGAACAATTAAAAGACCTGTTTCAAAGCCTCCCTTTTCCTGTCAGTAAGAATATTCCAAGCCCATAGCTGAAGGAACTAGTGGGCTGGCAACTCTGCTGATGGCTCGTCAGTGCTGACCAAAGCGTGGAGATTCCACGGCTGGGCCCCATCGCATAAGTGGCTAAAGGGAAGAGGGTAGATTGGTTCTAGTGCAGTGACGTGGAAGTGAGGACAGTTTATCGAAGGATGTATTTGTATTTGCCTACGGGAAGAATACGGATTTACATTCCAGCAGAAGTTACTATCAGTGTCAAGAGTGGTCAGACCTAGACATACTCAAAAGTACTCTGGAAAAAAATGAAGTTCAGGAGCAAACTCTCAGAGTTTGAGAAAGATGATGACAAAATAAGGAAGAACCTTCCTGTCCAACGCAGAAAGGACGCAGTCCCCAGTATTTAATCCTCGTCTTTCTTGGTGGCAGATTCACTCTGCTTCTAGAGCTATACAGTGACTCCATGTACAAGCTTGAAAGCATGACTTATATGAAAATAATGCAAAGGTATTTGTTCAAGGTTACAGAAAATGTCAGGCAAAATTTTGTGATGGACATCTCTCTTTTAATGGAAACACGGATAGGTCAAATTAATAGTTAATTTTAAAAAATAATTCAGCAAAATGCACCTTCCTTCATCAAGTGCCTAGAGGCACTGTTTGTTACCTGTCTGACAAAATCTCCCCTTATACCTGTGACTACAGAGTTGTCAGTGCAATATTCTTGGATGTATCAAATCTTGATAATTGAGGGGAAATAAACAAATACGGTATTTGGCAATAACTTACCGGACCACTGCATTAATTGCATTACTTTTTTTAAATACAATTTAAAACTAGCTACTGCAGTTTTGCTTCACAACAGCATATCACAGGCCCATTCGGCAGCAGAATTAGGTTGGACTTGTTGCAGACTAGCCTGTAAAAGCAGGTAAGTGTATCACCTTTTTCAAGATCATCATAACGACTAAGATACTCATCAAATACATGTTAACACTGAGTCTCCTCTATAAACTGCCCTGCTTCCTCCAAAAGAGCTTCTGAGCTATTTGTTAAGACTAAAAAATACAGATGACAATGTAACACGTGCATTTTCTACACTTGGGTGCCATTTTCTCTATTTGTTTCAACAGGAAGCAGACAAGTAACTCCTCCATGATACCTTGAAAATGCAACTCTAAACTGCTTACCTGAAATTCTGGAAATACTGCTGTACATTCTTTAGTTGGGTTGGGGTTTGTTTTGTTTTGTTTTTACAGGATTAGCTAAATACCAAAAGGTAATAAATATCTTGTAAAATAATCTTATGGCACATTAGAAGAGCACCTCTGTATAAGCATTGCATGGCAGGAATCGCAGACCCGAACAGGCTTTGGTGAAGAAGGCAGAGGCAGTTCATTATCAGAACAGGCATTACAGAAGATCTCACCACAGTTTCTACAATGATGCTAAATAATGGGGAGAAGATTAAAAATTAAAATTTACAATGGAAATATACTTGGTAATTGGATACCAATAAACAATATGCACAGAGCAATCCGAAATGTGATTCCTTCCACTTCTTTGGTCCAAGCATGGAATCAGTTTTCAAAAGATAATTCATCTAAATCCCAATCTATGATGCAATCCTAGACAGACCACGGTAGGTAGGTAGGTAGATAGATAGATAGACAGACAGATGGACTGTCTAGGACCGTATATATTTTTATTTTCTTATATATTTTTTTATTTATTTATATATATGCTTTGCAGATTTCGTTCAATCCCTGGATTAAGAACATACTCATGCTATATAAAAATATAATATCAGCAATGATATTCAAGACAGTGAATGATTCTGTCAGGTAGCTAACTGAGATTTAACATAAAAAGGTATAATAAAAATTCCTGCACACATTAATAAAGCATGGAAATTAACATCACATTTTACTCTAAAATGACAATAAACTCATAATTTCTTAGTCTATTGTATAAAAAAATGCCATAAAAAGACTTCCACACGTGTCAAATTCTAACGGTGCCAGAGCTGACAAGCGTTTGAGACGATGATTCCACAAAGTAGGTTGAATAATTTTTAAGTATGTTCCTTTGTGGCAGTTCACCAAAAGGCAGTGTTTCTTTTGAAATTAGGGCTCAGCTGCATTGTACATATCAAAGAACTAGAAAGATCTCAAAAATAACTATGCATTCATCTGAGTGTTGACATTTCATGCCACACCTCTAAGATAATTAATGTTTTTCTCATCATACATGTAAACAAGTTGGAAGAAATTTCGTTAAAGTTTTACCTTCCTTTTGGAAAGAGAAAATTCCTTTTCACATAACTTGCAATGAGTAGCCTCTTTGTCCTTCAACCAAACCTGGCCCTGGAGAAAAAATGATCATAACTGTATGTATCTGATAAAGTTAAACTTTGGGTTCCAGGGGACAAGACAAATCAATAGCAGTACATTTACTGCCTGAATTCCTTAATGCCCCGAGACCAGTATAATGTCACAAAGACACTCTAAAGCAGTACAAGACTGCTCCAAAACCCTGCAAAACCTTATGAGACAAGACAAAGCAGGAATAGGTGCAAAGAGAACGTGCTCGAGGTAGTAAAGCTGGTCAATGGCTGAGCTCAGAAAAGCAGAAAGGTATCCAAGTCTCGGAGCTGAAGCCCATTTCCCCACCCATCACATAGGAACAGTCCCCAAGATGCAGGGAAGCAAAACAAACAGGACAGCGTCAAGAACTGTTAATTCCCTTCTGTCTAAACTAATTAATAAAACCAGGAATCTGCTCAATAAAACCATTTCAGACACCTTTACTTGGACTGAAATAATACACAAGGTGACATACCACGTGATCAAACATGTGCAGACAAAATCTCTGCTCTCAAGTGCTCCCTGCATATCTTTAAGAAAGTTCCAAACCTCTTGACATTACAGATCATATTTTATCAGCCTTGGTGCTACAAGTTTACTTAATTCCTAGAACGATCAAATATTTATTGATCACTGAGAAGTAGTACATAATTTAAGCTCAGTTGGCTACATATTCTGTCCCAGATACACTTTGTAAAATATAGAAGGGTGTACCATAGCAAGAAAAGTGTCAAAATGCATAGTTGCACATCAAACAAGAAAAATCAAAAGCAACTGAGTATCTTTTTTCCCTGTGAGGTCACAGGGAGTCTGTGGTTCTCTCCCACTGGAGGAAGTCATACAATGAGTATCTTCTGAACAGTTGCTGTTGGAGAGAAGTCTTCTCATGCTTACAAAATATTTCAAAGGGAACAGTCAAAAAAAAAGTTCCTCTCTCCTCCAAATACTACTAACCTGCAACGCTTTGTTCGCTTCTTTTATATCTTCTATTTTCAGCTTTGATCTAAAGAATAAGATAAAGCTATTTCAAACTTCTATATTGTCAGTTACGGTCTAACAACTTTAAAAGTTGTAGGTACTTAAAAACTTATAAGCAAAGTACTCTGAACTTTTAGTTAGTATTTTATATTACGGCAGCATCCAGGAGATGCAATCAGTATCACGCCCTGCTGTACTAAGCACTACACAAAGACAAGCTCTCTCCAAAGAGCTCAGAATCCTTTGAATGGCTGTAAATTTGCTTGGGGTTATGTGGATAAGAGAAATTTGTACCAGCATAGCTCTGTGCAAATACCTAAAGCTAGCACACAGCCTCGGTACAAAACCAGAATTTAAACTTCTGGTCTTGTACAAGACCACATCATGTCATTATGGAGAAACCAGCCTCCCCACAGCCATCCAGTGCCAACCCACTCAGAAGACTGAGTCACAGAATATATACTAAGTTACTCTATAGAGCATGAAAGTCCACACGAGTCACTGCAAAAGTACTTAGAAGACAGAGATCATAGAATCATAGAATCATTGAGGTTGGAAAAGACCTCTAAGATCATCGAGTCCAACCGTCAACCCAACACCACCACCCACTAAACCATGTCCCTAAGTGCCTCATCTACTCGTCTTTTAAATACCTCCAGGGATGGGGACTCCACCACTTCCCTGGGCAGCCTCTTCCAATGTTTAACCACTCTTTCAGGAAAGAAATTTTTCCTCACATCCAATCTAAACCTCCCCTGGTGCAACTTGAGGCCATTTCCTCTCGTCCTATCGCTAGTTCCTTGGGAGAAGAGACCAACACCCACCTCGCTACAACCTCCTTTCAGGTAGGTGTAGAGAGCGATGAGGTCTCCCCTCAGCCTCCTTTTCTCCAGGCTAAACAACCCCAGATCCCTCAGCCACTCCTCATAAGACTTGTTCTCCAGACCCCTCACCAGCCTCGTTGCCCTGCTCTGGACACGCTCCAGCACCTCAACGTCCTTCTTGTAGTGAGGGGCCCAAAACTGAACACAGTATTCGAGGTGCGGCCTCACCAGGGCCGAGTACAGGGGCACGATCACTTCCCTACTCCTGCTGGCCACACTATTTCTGGTACAGGCCAGGATGCCATTGGCCTTCTTGGCCGCCTGGGCACACTGCCGGCTCATGTTCAGCCGGCTGTCGACCAACACCCCCAGGTCCTTTTCTGACAGGCACCGTTCCAGCCACTCTTCCCCAAGCCTGTAGCGCTGCATGGGCTTGTTGTGGCCAAAGTGCAGGACCCAGCACTTGGCCTTGTTGAACCTCATACAGTTGGCCTCGGCCCATCGATCCAGCCTGTCCAGGTCCCTCTGCAGAGCCTTCCTACCCTCGAGCAGATCAACACTCCCACCCAACTTGGTGTCATCTCCAAACTTACTGACGGAGCACTCGATCCCCTCATCCAGATCATTGATATTGAACAAGACCGGCCCCAAAACTGAGCCCTGGGGAACACCGCTCGTGACCGGCCGCCAACTGGATTGAACTCCATTCACCACAACTCTCTGGGCCCGGCCGTCCAGCCAGTTTTTGACCCAGCGCAGAGTACACCTGTCTAAGCCGGGAGCCGCCAGCTTCTCTAGGAGCATGCTGTGGGAGACGGTGTCAAAGGCCTTCCTGAAGTCCAGGTAGACCACATCCACAGCCTTTCCCTCATCCACTAGGCGGGTCACCTGGTCATAGAAGGAGATCAGGTTGGTCAAGCAGGACCTGCCTTTCATGAATCCGTGCTGGCTGGGCCAGATCCCCTGGTTGTCCCGCACATGCCTTGTGAGCGCCCTCAAGGTGAACCGCTCCATAATCTTCCCCGGCACCGAGGTCAGGCTGACAGGCCTGTAGTTCCCCGGATCCTCCTTCCGGCCCTTCTTGTGGATGGGTGTCACATTGGCAAGCCTCCAGTCGTCCGGGACCTCCCCCGTTAACCAGGACTGCTGATAAATGATGGAGAGTGGCTTGGCGAGCACCCCCGCCAGCTCCCTCAGCACTCTCGGGTGGATCCCCTCCGGCCCCATAGACTTGTGAGCGTCCAGGTGGCGTAGCAGGTCATTGACTGCTTCCTCTTGGATTACGGGGGGTTCATCCTGCTCGTCATCCCTGTCTTCCACCTCGGGGGGCCGAGTATCCTAAGGATAACTGGTCTGCCTGTTAAAGACTAAGGCAAAGAAGGCATTGAGTACCTCCGCCTTTTCCTCATCCTCGGTGACAATGTTTCCCCCCCACATCCAATAAGGGATGGAGATTCTCCTTGGCTCTCTTCTTGTCATTAATATATTCGTAAAAACATTTTTTGTTGTCTCTAACGACAGCGGCCAGACTGCGTTCTAGCTGGGCTTTTGCCTTTCTCATTTCCTCTCTGCATGACCTAACGAGATCCCTGTACTCTTCTTGAGTCACCTGCCCCTTCTTCCACAAGTGGTAAACTCTCCTTTTTTTCCTGAGTCCCAAGCAAGAGCTCCCCGTTCAGCCAGGCCGGTCATCTTCCCCGCCCGTTCTTCTTACGGCGTACAGGGACAGCCTGCTCCTGCACCTTTAAGACTTCCTTCTTGAAGATCGTCCAGCCTTCCTGGACCCCTTTGCCCTTCAGGACCGTCTCCCAAGGGACTCTCTCAACCAGCGTCCTGAACAGGCCAAAGTCCGCCCTCCGGAAGTCCATGGTTGCGGTTTTGCTGGCCCCCCTCCTTACTTCACCAAGAATCGAGAATTCTACCATTTCATGGTCGCTAAGCCCAAGATGGCCTCCGACCACCACATCTCCACCAGTCCTTCTCTGTTTGTAAATAGCAGGTCAAGCGAGGCACCTCCCCTGGTAGGCTCGCTTACCAGCTTTGTCAGGAAGTTGTCTTCCACACACTCCAGGAACCTCCTAGACTGCTTCCTCTCTGCCGTGTTGTATTTCCAGCAGACATCCGGAAAGTTGAAGTCCCCCACGAGAACAAGGGCTAGCGATTGAGAGACTTCTGCCAGCCGCTTGTAGAACGCTTCATCTGCCCCTTCATCCTGGCTGGGTGGTCTATAACAGACTCCCAGCAGGATATCTGCCTCGGTGGCCTTCCCCCTCATCCTTACCCATAAACACTCGACCTTATCATCATCACAATCGTTGAGCTCTAGACAATCGAAACACTCCCTAACATACAGAGCCACCCCACCACCTCTCCTTCCTCGCCTGTCCCTTCTGAAGAGTCTATAGCCATCCATTGCAGCACTCCAATCATGAGAGTCGCCCCACCATGTTTCTGTGATGGCGACTAAGTCATATCTCTCCCGCTGCACAATGGCTTCCAGCTCCTCCTGTTTGCCGCCCATGCTGCGTGCATTGGTGTAGATGCACTTGAGCTGGGCTATCGATTTCACCCCCGGCATCGGCACGCCACCCCTAGGCTCATCTCTAGTGAGCCTGGTTTTATCCCCTTCCCCCTTCGAACCTAGTTTAAAGCCCTCTCAGTGAGCCCCGCCAATTCATGAGCCATGATCCTTTTCCCCCTGTGAGACAGCTGGACTCCATCTGCCGCCAGCAGGCCCGGTGCCGTGTAAACCTCCCCGTGATCAAAAAAGCCAAAATTCCTGCGATGGCACCAGCCCCTGAGCCACGTGTTGATCAGGTGTGTTTTCCTGCTCCTTTCGGTATCCTTCCCTGCCACTGTAGGGATAGAGGAAAACACTACCTGTGCTCCCAATCTTTCAACCAGTCGCCCCAGTGCCCTGAAGTCCCTTTTGATCACTGCAGGACTTCTCTCTGCAACCTCATCACTGCCAGCCTGTCCATAACCAGCAGCGGGCAGTAATCAGAAGACCGTACCAGACCATTAAATGAAACTTCAACGACACGTAACAATAACGAGAGCTGTGCTCAGAGCTTATTGCTCACTGTAGTCTGAAGGGGTTTTGATAAGGTAATGCCTTACATCCTCTAGACTTAGCAACAATGCCCTATGATTGTCATACAGAGAATCTTCATCTCTTCAACAAAAGGAATCCATGAGCATGCATCCTCACAAAACAATAAGCACTGTCCTGCTGGAGCCAAAGCTGTTATCTTCTACTTGGGTTCTTCTTTGGGAACGCCACAACATGCAAACTAGCCAACCGTTTTCAATGCAAAACAACTCCTAATGCCCCCAAGCCCTTTTAAACTAGGATTTTCTGTTCAGAGCACTATAATTACCCATGAGTTCACAGCTAGCCCACCAGCCAAAAATAAAAATAACAGCCCTGACCTAACTAGACATATTTCTTTTTGATAATTGGCTAGGTAATATTGTTGTATACAGTCCAATTCACATGATCACCATCCTATTATTTTTCTTAACTCAAGTTCATATGACAAAAATAATCATTATCATGAATAACAAAATTACTCGCTCAGCTTGGATGCCAGTTCTTGGAGAGCAGCTTCTTGGTCTTGACATATCCTTTTCAGTTGCTTGTTCTTTTCCTGAAGTTTAAGGAACTCCTTAAAACAAAAAACAAAACAAACAAACAACAAAAAAACCCCAATTATTCTCAAAATTGTATTTGTCTACTGCCTAGAATATTGCTACTACCCAAAGCTGATCTTACTGAGAAAGCCAAGTGAATGAATGATCCATCACACTATTAAGATTCCCAAATCCAACTCGAACAGCAACAACTTGGGATTAAACACTCTTAGACCCCAAGAGATGAAGCATTTTTGCTTCTGCGGTCCTCTCCACGAAGAAAATAAAAACAATTGATTGCAGAGATCAACCACACTATATAGCCGTATATACCAAGCCAGAGAGAAGTTGAAGCACTTTCTGGCCTACGATGAGAAGACAGAGTTTTCAGTACAACTGAGAAAGGAAAATGAGGATTTCATTTCTTATTCAAAGCACTGAAGGCTGATCTGAGGACTAAATGGGGAGTAAAAAAAAAACTTTTTTTTTCTTAATCTATTTGTAAGACTACGTTAATCTAATCTTTCTTATCTACTTGCAGAAATTCTTAAAAATACCATATCTAAGTCCATAATTAACTTTGCAGTCAATTTCTAAATTACTAGTCAAGTTTTATTGCAGAATTTACTTTTTTAAGGTTAATTATTTCTTGGGTCTCTATTCTCAGATGAGATACAGTTTCCTTCTCCTTTTGAAGATCACCCTCTAAGGTTTGCCGCCACTCTTTTTCTATCTTCAAATCTGTTTCCAGCTGAAGCCTAGAATATGCAAAACAAAAAAACCTATCACTGTGCACAACAGTATCGTTTTTAAAAAATAAAACCGAGTTTATTTCTGGGTGCAATATACTATTATCATAATAAACAAATGATCAACTTACACCTTTTCTAAAACAGAAATAACTTATCAATATCATAATATTTTAGACATCAGTGTAATAAATAAATAAAACAAAACACTGTCACTTAGAAAATGCTTTTAAAAAGAAATGTATTTGAAGGACCAAGAATATGGCATCATTTTGAAGAGCTGACCTTTGTAATAAATGAGCAAGAGAAGATTAACCACAAAATTCTAAAGTATTTTTAAAACATGCATAAGGGAAAGCCCCCTTAACCTTACATAGCTTGTTTCTAAAATAAAACAAACCAACCAACCACACTGCCATTGGTGATGCAGACGACGACTGTATGTATCTCTGGTGCTCATAAAAGTTATTTAATATTACACCCTTAGATGTGAATCTTTTATTTTAGACTAAGGCTTATGGCATTTTGAACAGAATTGAAAATAAAGGAGGAAGGACTTTAAATTACTATTTTTATTGAGCTTCCTACATAACTGAGGTTCAACATAAAGAAGGATCTAAATTCTATTAGTTTAACTGGAGTCCAGTTAAAGGAATTAGGGCTACTCTGATGGAAGAGCCACTCTAGCTGGAATTTCACTATCAGTTTCATGGAAGAGTTGGTGTTTAGAATGTTACGGAGAAACCAAAGGATGGAAGCACACTGCTCAACTTTCTAGATCTAAATTGTGCCAACACAATAAAAGAGGAAAAAATCTGAGAGTAGTCATGCAAGGTTTTTTGATGTAAAACCTGTATCCACATTAATTTTCCTGTTTTAAAACCAAAACCATTTTTAAAGGAAAGACTTACATTTTGGGACACTACCTCTGCATCTGGCTGGAAAAGATCAGAAGTGAACATGACCTTGAGGTTTCAGAATTGCAGAATTCTAAGGCTGGGGTCTGAACTGTTCTTTTGCCAAAATCTGCAAAGATGACTGTGGTAGTAAAGTGAACATTTGTCATGACAGTTAAACAAGTTTATTAACATGCAGAGTTGTAAGAGAGGCAGGGTGGGCTAATAATTGGATTGGAAATCACTAATTTTTAAGTCCCAATCCTTGTTGTGCCACAGATTTGCACTGCCTTAAATAATTTACTTGTTATCTTTCCAAACAGGGAAAACACCTGCCCTTACGGGGAGCTTTCTACATTACATATTTATTTAAATCAGTACTGAAGGATTTAACAGGAGAAAGGGTAGAGGGTTGGCTTTTATATTACTTTTTAATACTTATGATTCCAGTGGATTTTTATTTTTTATTTCCTGCACAGTGATAAGTTAAACCACTTCTACCTTATCCATAAGCCTGATCAATTAAACTATTCTTATGCCATTTCTGTTTAAGTTTATACTACTACATACTTGTGGGTTTTGTTAAGTGTGTATTACTACTACTACACTACGTATTTTCCCCCACTTGTGATAATTTCCTTGTGAATTAAGGTGGCATTTTTAGACAAAAAATAATGCTGTTCTTCCCCCTCCTTTCAAGCTGCACACCATTTTAGAGGCGCCCAAAGGTAGCTTGACTTTCTTGGAACGGCATATTTTCTTTCACCTTGCCAGTACCTAACATGAAGATCTTTAGTATTTACATTCTGTTCAAAACCATTTATCAACAACCAGCCTGTATTAAGACACGGGACATATTGCAATGTAGAATGTTTACTGCTGTGTATTTTTCCAAGCAGGAAAGATATACTTACAGCTGTTTCTCCTTCTGGGAAAACTCTTTCTGCAGACTTTCAGATTTAGTCACATATTCCTGTTTAAGTTTCTCATCCTCGGCCTCAGCCTCCATTTGAGCCTTCTCTGCTTGCTGCAATCTGGTGTAATTCAAATCAACTTTGGGTAAAACTGAAGCTAGAACTAGGGTGTAGAGGGTGAAGAAGACAAATAAAAGAAAAATGGGGAAATAGAAACATTTCTAAATAAAAACAAAGTTTGGGGGAAACTCACAAACTCAAACGAGAAATCCATACAATGCCTAGAGAACTAGCTCCTATTTTTCCATACAGTAAGAGAGTAATCACTGTAAGTAATCACTGTTTTATTTTATGCTCATGAATAACAGATGCCAAAGCATGATGATACATATTTTAGAATTGAAGCATATACCTTAATGCTTTTTTTTTTCCTTTAGCATATGTTCATGTGTTATTTTTGGAAGCTTTTTTTTTTTTAAATAAATCCTGTAAAAGTACTTGGCTTGTACTAATCACCCATTAAGACAGGGCAGAGCATGTGTTGTGCAAAAGCAGCTCAAAACAATTCAGGCATAAGGCTGAATACAGAGCACTGCAATCAAGACAGCAAAAAAACTTAACTAGCCTAATACAACAAGACACACCCTGACAGGTCCCACTACATTTATAGAACTACCTCAACTACATCATATCATGAAATTAATTTAAATGATCTGTATTAAAAATAATGCATTCTTACACTGGTTAAAATAGCTCCATACTATAGACAAAATAAATTAAACTAATTAATCAAGAAGTGAGAGATTTTTTTTGTTTATTTAATCTTTCCTTTCCGAATTCCAGGGGTTTGTTTCTGCTTCAGTTAGCACTCCCCTCGGAATCCATTAGTTCACTGTGGTTCCTCTCTGCTTGGTCACCTCTTCAGTCCAAAAAAAGATGGATGTAACATAACAAAAGTAAAGGTACTAAAATGGAACTTTTGCTGGACGTGGCTACACCTGTCTTGATGAAAAAGCAGGAGAGTAAAAGAGCCTGTAAAATACCACTGAATGTCCCCACCTGCTGTGCCTTGTGTAACAAAACTGTTTCAAGGGCCTCCCCGGTAAGTGATGGGAGAAATCTGTGATACTCTCGTGCTTGATTTTTCACTTCCCAGCAGCTAGCTGAATGCAGAGTAACTCACAACTCCCAATGTCAGTTACAAAGAAATGTAAGTCAGCAATATGTCTACATTTGTGCTTCTACTGATGAAGTTGCACCAGCAGGAGTTTCCAAAAGCTGCCAGTAAACAAATGAAAAAAGACTGGAATTAAACTACCTTATAAAGTGTGTACTATCTCATTCAACTAAACCAGTTGTTTTAAGAATGTTCCCAGTCACATTTGCAATGGTAGTGCACAGAGGGCCAAAACACATACAGAAAGGAGAATACTGGGAAAAAGCAGGGTCAATTCACTGGGCAAAAGAAGCTGAATGAAGCTACACAAGACAGTAACACCAAAAGCAAGTTAAAACTCTCCCTGAATCACAAATTAAACTGCAGTGTAGTTTCCACAACCAAGGTAGAAAGGGAGCTTGCTACCCAAGAAACACACTAGCCAACCCAGGCTACAGCACCATCCTCTAGACTAGCACCAAGGCTAACTGCACCACTGTAATTCAGACAAATGCTGAGCTGGACTGAGTTCGCAGCAGGATCTGCGATTCAGATGACACTGAGGCAGATACTTGTTTGCATAGATGACCGTGAGATGGTTAACGCTCCCATTTCCGCTATGGTCTACTTGTTTTATTCAGTGTTTCTGGTTTGGGTTTTCTTTGAGGATGGGAGATATTTATTCTTCTTTTTTAGCAGCCAACCCATGTTAAAGGCTCTTTCTGATTCCAAACCAAGGAATAAGGTAATATACAATCATGGAGTAGAAACCCATTCTGTATTATTGCATCCTGCCCCCACTTTTGCAAACACATCCCCTTCTGCTGAAAGACCCTAAGATTCCTTTCCCAGTCAACTTCCCCTCGACACTTCAGAGCAAACAGCGGGAAGCGCATCAAGGGCAGTCAGCAGCTAAAACTCTTATTTCTGCAGTGCAGGCAAGCAGCAACTCAAAGCAGAAATATGCCTAATGATGGGTGGAGGGACGGAAAAGGGGTTGGGCAAAACCACAGGTTATGATTACAGTGTAGACAAAGCACAGACAGGCAAGATCCTTAGCTGACAAACAAGTTCGACAAGTTCAGGATCTGGGCCCTGAATGTAAACCCTATTTATTACTACAGCTTCCACTGCAGCTATCATGGTGCAGCTGTTCTAGGCAGGAGTCACAGCTACAAAATTTGCTAGAGCACGCTGCCCTCCCTGTCTGGAGCCCCATCCAAGTCCAGGCTCCAAACACATTTTAACTCTGTGAAAATATTTTACCCCACATCACGTCAGCAAAATGGAATTGTGCTTTAGCTGTTTTATCCCCAAACCCTGTAATTCTTCCACTGTACATACTGAACATATATGTTGACACCACCCTCTTTTTTTAAATATATTGTTCTGATATAGCACTCAAACCCCCTTCCCCCAAACTCCGTCACGCTGTTTAAGAAAACAGTGCTAGTTACAACCAAAAAACCCAACAGAGAGCATGCTTTTGGGATAAATACAGCCTAAAAGTGAAAGAAATAAGCAGGGGAGAAGGGAAATACTAGTCAGAAGGGCTACTTTTAAAATCTATTAGTACCGTAAAGAATAGGAAAAAATCACTAGATTAGAAACAAATGTCATAAAAATGTACAGTCAAAGTAAAGATAGCTAACCTTTTAAAATAAACTTTGTCTGGCAATTAAGAAGTGATTAAATAGCATTATAAAACTAGCTTAGATTTGCTTAATAATAGTGCAATCTTTTTTTTTTTTTTTTTTTTTTTAGGAGGGGTAAAATGAGATCGGAGATGATGTTCTTTCAGAAAACAAAATAGAACCCAGCTACGATCAGTTACAGTGCAGGATTTCTAATACCACTTTATATTTAAAATTGTAATTTTAGAATTCTTAAGGTGTATTTTATCAGTAATTATTTAAACACAACAGATCTGGAGGAGCTTTCAGAATGATATATCTTTGACAAGTTTATACTGGTGCTGAGCTTCATTGCTGGCACATTTGACGAATGACATTGCAATAGTCCTAGTTTGAGTTAACAGATCTTTGTCACTTCATGAATGCAGTGGACAAAAATCAAAGACAGATGAAGGCAGCAAAATAGTAAAAACAAAAATTGGGGTAAAAAGAAAAAGAAAAAAGAGGAAAAAAGGATGTCAATAAAAGAATATTCATGTCACTTTTTTTTTTTAAATACATAACCATGTTTTTCATAATCAGATTTAAATGAAAAAAAAAGACATGTCAAACACCAACATGACAGGGCTTATGGATATGTTATATTTTACAATTAAAAAGATCAATGTTGCATATAGGCCACTAAATTAAAACATATGAATCACATTTTAATATTATGTAATACATGCAGTCTAACCATAATGTAAATTCATGTACCGGAATTTTAGTCTTTCACTTTTCAACCTTTCAGTGTAAAAACTCATTACGTCATTGAAAATAATGGTACTTCCAAAGCAACGGACAACAATTTCAAGAGCTTCAGCAAATACAGCAATGATCCATTAAGGCATTAAATGTTTATATTAAGCACATGCTTAAGTATAAGCAAGATTAATGCTTTGGTTTCTATTGCATTTCATTCAGGTGGGGGGAAAAAAAAAAGAGGTAATAATGAATCAGAATTTTGAAGCAGCTGAAAGAACAACTTTTGATATCAGCACAAAAACCTAGGACTGGAAGAAAAATGGTGGAGGAAGAAAAATGAAAGATTAAGTTTGTATTTAAAATAAGTGTATTTGTTAAAAAGAAAAAAAAAAACCAAACAGTAAAGCACTAGTTAAAGTTTCAGAAAGGTTGTTTTTAAATTTTCTAGTTGAAAGTTACATTTCAGTGGCAACTGTGTAGGAATGAAGTAAAATGTAAGGGGATGGAGAAATGAATGAAGAAAAACAAAGATGGACCTGTACCTTTGTTCTAGTTGTTTCATAGTTGCATTAATTTGATTGGTCTTATCCTCTAATCGACCAATTATTTCATTCTTTTCTTTCATAGCATCTTCAGAAACCTGTGTTACAAAAAAGGTTAAAACTGAAGTAGGTATACATTACACTGTTACTTCATGGGTTTTTTTTTCTTCAATATCTAAAGGGAAAAATATTAAAATGGCTTCAGGTTTTGATTCTTTTTAACCATTCCAATCTAAAAAATGTAGCTGACAGTATTTAAAATTTTATGCCTAGCAAATTTGTAGTTTTGTACTTTGCAAGTGTAGATGCTATTTAATAAGTATACATTTTTCATTTTGGTTTCCTTTCTTAGTTAATCATTTTGCAAGTCAACTTAAATTCACTGATCATCGTTTTAAGTAGCTCATCAGAACCGTACCAATAACAAGCTAAGATGCTTAGTCCTGGAAATCCTAAGGTTCTCCAACTCTTATCAAACTACCATATGCACCTAAAAATCTTTTAAGAATTTTACTAACACATTTCACAATTTTGATTGCTTGCAGAGCTGTTACAACCACAGCTTGAAGATCTAAATAAAAGGTAGAGCATTATCCTTGCTATACAGATCAACACTATCAACTGGTCCCTAAACAGCAGAGGTTGGGCATGACTAAACCGTTTTACTCTGCCCAGGAAGAGTATCTGAATGTCATTAAGCGAAATCAGTGTTACCCACAGTCCCCAGAAGTACAGCTTTAAAAGAAAAACAAACCCCTACAGATCCTAACATACTGAAGGACATTCTCTTCTTATTTTTCTTTCCAGCTCTATTTTTATTTCTCTTCCTCTAGTCCAGTTTCCTCACAGTTGCAGGTGGAAAAGTAGCATGCTTTGTCCACCATCTCAATTACGTCTCTGCAACATCTTAATTTTTTTCCTCTCATTCTGCCAGATTTGACTGGTTTCTTGTGCTGTTTTTGATAATTTATTCCATAAATCAAATTTATGTTCTGCATAAATAATTCACTGCTAAACTTCCCTGGTGTTTGGTCACTTGTTAACTGCATGTTGGGTCTCTGAGATCCATATTCTCCCAAAGAAGCATTGCATTGTTACAGATTTTCTTAATTTGTTAACAGATTAAAAAAAAACCAACCTGTAATTAGCTTTTTCCATTTAACACAACCTTGTTTTCCAAATGCCTTTCCTTACTTTGAAAGTTCAGATCTCCTCTTTAACTCCTCACCACGTGCCTACATTCTCGTTTTTTTTATACAACGCAGGCCAAAAAGTGTCATTATCACTAGATATACTATTACTCTCTCTATTCCACACAGCACGTTATTAGGCCATGATCTTATTCTCATGCTCTTTTCTTCTATAAACCCACTAACATTAAGTGACTGCCTTAAGAACTGCTTTGTGTGAAATCATGCTTGCATCAGTAATGTTCCAAAATGACAAGCTGACCTAAGAAGCGGAAGGAAACCAAAAATTACGGAAACAGCAGTAGTTAACTAAACAAAATGGTAATGCATCTCTCTCACTCCAGTCAAAGTCGTTTCATCAGTTTAACAGCAGATTGTTCCTTTACCTGCAGCTTTTGGTACATTTCCATGTTAATTGCTTTAACTTCATCAAGCTGCTGTCGAAGGCCTATGAGGGTATCCTGCTTCTCGTGGATGTCCTTCTCCAGCAACTTCATTGCAAGTTCTATCTCATGTTTCATACTAACTTGAACCACTAACTCATTCTCCATATCCTATAAAACACAAACACAATGCAACAGAGAATATTTAAATAATTATGCAACATTTTATCACTGTTTTGAAAAAGACAAAAGTTAATTCTAACAGAGCTGCAGCACCACCTATTTCACCACTTCAGAAATTCTGCCCCTCTTTAACTTTGCAAATTATCCACTACACAAACATTACGCTCTCATGTACTTAGTGACCGATGTTGTTTTTTTAACTCTAGGAGAAGACAACTCACATAATAAGAAATTAGTCTGCCAGTGTTGCATAGAGTTGCCTAAGTATTAATTACAAAAATAGAACTAAAGGATTTCTATTTTCACAAGATTTAGCATACATACAGAGCATACAGTATTGCTAACAATTTGCCTAAAAATTTCTCAAAGAAAATGTATTTTCTTTACTATGCTTTAGCAACATTGTTACAGAAATATTGATGTATTGATTGCTTCGTTAAAAAAACCTTTTTATTACAGTCAGAGAAAAGGTCATTAAAGTTGATTAAAGGCAGCATCTAAGCTCAGCAAAAGCAAAATAGAAATATTTATATACTGACTCTTCTCAAGCATAATATTTTCTAGAAGTGCTGTGTAATCCTAGAAAAGAACACTTACTTGTCGAAGTTGTGATTCTTCTCGAAGCTGTCGACGTGCTTCATTGTACATTTCATCTAAACCCTGCCTGGAGTGTTTGTATGTTTGAAGTTCTGCTTCAACATCCACCTTAGTTGCCTACAAAGATAGAGAGAATCTATCTTTCTTCACCACAAGTTTAGCAATTAATAGCATAAATCTATCACTTGTGGGAAAAGAAAAAAGCTTAAAAATACATTCTCTAAGCACAGTACAAACATGGAAAGAGCTGTTTCTGCTATGCGGTCATCAGTTTTATAATGAGAATTGAGTAAATCTAGCAAAACAAACATCTGTACTGCAGTACAGTCCTTCAGTAAGTCACTCTAATACACAACTGTTTCAGTACTGAGCAATCCAAACACCTGCTTAACCTGTGCTTTTACCAATTATCCTGTAAAACACATACAAGAAGTTACATATGGAGCTACAAATCACAGCTTAAAAAAAAAGTTCAGCAATTGGATACACGATTACTCCAAATGACATTCTATATAATGAGACAGGTCAGAATAGACAGTTTGCCAACTAAAACACACACTATTTTGACAAGATTTTCAGATAATATTGCCTTAAATGCTCTTAGATATAGCTTACAGTCTACAGAAAACAGGAAGAAGGGAAGAAAAACAGAAAGAATACAAGGAAAAATGCTACAAAATTTGCACATGGTTATAAAACAATCTAGTGTCCTATAATTTTGATATATTTATGCCATTATAAAGCTTCACAGATTTAATAGGTCCTTTCCCTAATAAAAGTTGTTTTAGATTTGGCCCAGCTACTGATTACTTCAAGTTGCAATGTAAGAACATTTGAATGACAATGAACCACATGATGTTACTACGTTAAATGTGGTAAAACTGACATACCTCTAGATGATGCTGTGTTTTCATTAAAATAAGAGTATTTTCACTCCTTAATTGATGGTTTTCTTCCTGAAGTTTAATTATATTATTTTTGGCTATAGCTAACTGAAAAGAAAAAAAAAAAGGGGGGGGGGGGGGAAGGAAAAGCAGCGTGATCTCTTTTGTGAGTGGAAATAAAGAAAAAAATGTTCTGATGAATGCAAGACCAAGACATTCTCTGCTCTATTCTCATAGTCTACCAAACAGAGGTTTAATTGTTTTTAAAGAAAACATAAAGCTCCTGGTTTTAGTAACGAGTCACTTTCATTACACAACAGCATGCGTATTAAAGATACTTCATTATTTCATGTCTGGTAAAGAATATGCTTTCTTTTCATTGCTTCATTATGACTTAAAGACCCTCAATTCCCTTTCCTCATCCTAATTTTTTTCTTTCTATTTGGATTCAAATATATCCAGTTTTGTTCTTTTTTGGACATCTTAATATATCATATGGAGCAATTTACCTAAGAAAACCTCTCCCTGATGAAAAGAAAACATATTTACAAAAAAGGAAACATTATAACGGGGCCCTACAGTATATACCTTAATGTCAGAATTATAAACCAGCTGATCAAAATAGGTAGACAATTGAGCTGAAGGCTTGTAAAGGAACCAGAATACTCTGAGAATTAACACTCAGAAAAAATGTTTTCCCTCTATCTGGATACATTAATACCCAGAGTGAGCTAGCTATCCCTTCAACAGCTGAATTTAGACATTCCAATTTTCCACTTCATTAACTATTTCTCAAGCAGCTCGCATTAAAAAAACCTGTACTTTCTCTTATAAAGCTAAAAATATTGGAATCTAGTCAAGCAGCAAAGATAACCCGAAATATAGGATATAAATACAAAACCAGAGCTAGACAAGTCTAAAAACTGTATATAAGCATATGGTAAATAAGCAAGAAACAATCCTTTGGCTAAAGCTGAGAACAGTAACAGAAATTGCTTGGTGAACTACTTTCTGTCTCTTTGTAGCAACTGGTGTCATCCATTATGGACTAGTCATCTGCACAAAATCAGACTGACAGCTGGCATTAAGAAAGGCTTCTCTTCTGGTTTTGTCCAAAGCGGGAAATTGAGATGTTCTACAGAATTAATTTACTGATGCTGCAGGCTACCTAGGCAAGCTGACTTCAAATGCCTGCATCTACTGCACCTTTTCCTCAAGCCAAAATAAAGGTATTTGAACATATTATACAGAACTTACATAGATTAAAATAATTTAAGTATATTTAGAAAAATAGTGTTTGAGAGTAAATAATATCTATTACACATTACTAAAAGAAAATAATACCTCTTCGATCAGTTTAGTGTTTGATTTCTCTAGTGAATCAACTCTTGCATGTAGACTGCTAACTGTGCTACTGAAAGAGAAAAAGAAAAAACTTATTCAAAATTACATCAAAACTCATTCAACCAAGCTCAAAGGCTTTAATGCGAGGTACAGTGATTAATGGCTAAGTGCTAAAAGGTCTGCTCCCATTATTTGAGGTTTTCCTAAATATAAGAAAATTAGTCTCCCTTGTTGAACATTTATATACTTCTTTCCAACTCCCAATGTCATCCCTGTCACTTAAACTCCTGGTTGCGTGTGAGTATACATGTATTCTCCCCTTCCTTTATCCTCACAACTATATTGTATCCAAACGTTTAATGAGTTCCCTTAAAAGACAGTTTACAATCTTCTTGGGTTTTTCCCCCCGTATAACGAAACCATTCTCCAGGTTCTCTTCCTCCAAAACCCATTTCTTTTACAAAATTATTTGCTTCTCCACATTTTTTGAGATTTATCCTCAGGCTATCTCTTTCTTGATGCTTCTTGACTTCATTTAGAAGTCTCATCAGACTTTTATTACTCTGTGGTTTTTTATCGTATCAAACTACATACAGGCCTTCTCCTATTTCTGCTGTAAGCACACTTTTTTAGGCTGCACTTCACACGCAGAAAAAAAAACCCTATTCTGTAACACCGTTTACTTTTCCACGTATTTCTATTGTGGTGTTACTCAGAAGTTACCAGTTCTTTAAGAATGGCAAGGTAGAGGAGATTAATGCATTTTAGGATGTCTGGAAAGGAACAGCTGACCTGAAATAAAACAGGAGAGTTGGTGAACCACTGGTTTGCAAGTAATTCTATGCATAAACCAGTGTACAAGAACATACTCAATGCACAGAGGCTCACCTGAATAATGACAGCTACCATCACAGAAACACCACTATTCTTAATTGTGATAGTTCCTTTCTCCTGCTTAACTTTCATTCTGCTCATACTTGACGCACTCAGTTATTCTGTCCTGTTGAAGGTTTCTGCTCAGTGACTGACACAATTTCAGATCAGCATACCTTTACCCCAACTGTAGCCATATAGTAACTAACGATCAAGATTACCAGCATTAAAAATGAAAAAATACAATTACATTTCAAAAAGGGATCAAGAAGATCAGCTATACTACAGATTCTACAGAAGTTCTTTGTGGGTTTGTTGTTTGGTTTTGGGGGTGGTTTTTTTTCTCTTTTTTAGCTCCTCGCACTGTTTAATTTTGTACAATACTCCTCAGAGAATTACAATCACTGTTCCTCTATTTGTACAGTAACAAACACAGTGGTGGACTAGGTTTGCTCCATCCAGCCAAGTAACGGGGAAAGGCTGCTTTCCTGAAAACTGTTTTTACAGGAACCACAACCTACAATGTATAAGTAGTTTCCAGCAAGCAATGAACCTATTCAGTTTTGGTCCTAGGCATTAAAGCTACAAACTAAATATTATGAAAGACAAAGAAACAAAAACATGTGGATTCACCCAGAACACTCAATAATACTTTTTGAAAACCGTTAAAGAGAATGCAGTTAAAATCCAGATCAAGCTTTGCATTCCTGTGAAGTTATGCATCGTGAGGACCTTGATCAGTTTTGGCCTGCTGTTTTTCATTTCTTTGAAGAATAAAGGTTCTGACTGTCAAAAAAAAAAGCATGAAAACTGAGACTTCCTGAGTCTCTCCAGAAGAGCATATCCTTTCTAACTTCATTACGTCCTCAGTCTAAACATGAAGAATTTGCATCCCTTTCTCTGAAGTTCTCTCTCACAAAGCTGTGGTACAAAAGGAATTAGAGGTGTTTTACCTGTAAGCCTGGACTGACATGCATACTTCAAAGTAATACTTACTTCAGTTGTCTGTTTAGTTCTTCAACATAATTCTTTTGGTCCAAAATTGCAGCGATCTGTACATTTCTAAAGCAAGCACATAATAAAATTAGCTTTAAGAAAATGATGTAGTGAACTATGTACTGAAAACATACATCTCTATCATATGTAAATGTCCATCTTAATTGTGCTTTTTAAAAAGAAAGGAAGAACTTCATCTCACAGTCATGAAGTCAATAACTTACATGTTGTTACATCAGTGAGAGACAAAAAAACCCAATGCTTTAATTGCAAACAATTTCTCTACTTCAAACATAAGAACATATACAGTCTCAAAAGAAAAAGAATGTTTATTTACTCTGCTGTAACTCTGGTTCTTTGATATACTGACTAAATCCCAAGGTGAGGGCTTAAAGGTTAGCAGGTTCTTTTTCACTGCCGCCTTGCAATCCTCCAATACTGTCCATCAGGTAAAGGAAGTAGGTAACGTTGCTGAGGCTTGCTTCAGAGTGCAACTATTGGTCCAGCAAACTAGTAATACAGAACAATGTAGCGTACAATTTTTCTCAACACTGCGAGATCAGAAAACTTCATCTTTAGGGAACCTGACTTATTTCTACAAAGAACAGGACACCAGTCAAGAAATCATTTGTTAAGATGCAAAATCTGAGGTATTTGGTGGGGACATACCTTTCCTTACCCCCAACGTCATCATCACTCTTTAAATACATAGAGAAATCGATCACCCCAACCTAGGGGAAAGCAAATGTACAGAGTTTCATATCATACAAGTAACTGCTGTTGATATTCATGGTCTTGTATCTACATAATTACTAAAACCTCAGTTACATCAGCTTTTTTAAGATTGGTCCAGTTTCAGCCAGAAGCTCAAAAAACTGAACCGTAACATTTTAAACAAGATTTTTTTTTTTTTTTAAAGCGTAGTCTCACGTATTTGTCAAGAATTATGTTACCTTTGACCAAAATTAACAATGTGCCAGGTACCAAATCCAAAAGAAAAGATGACTTCTTACCTCTGACTAAGCTTAGCCAAGAACTTACTGGAAGACTTTCATTTGGGGAATTATCAGATACTACTCGACCCTATCACTGATTGAGCAGACTTGTGATAATTTGTCTATAGTGTTTCACATGATTTCCTATCACAGCACATCTCCCAAACTGATGTTTCCCCCATGTTTAGCTTTTCAATACTCTTTGCCAAATAATGCTACCTCTCCACAGCTGCTGATTCCCAGGTGTGCCAGCTCAACTGCATTCATTTTTTTAAACCTTCTAAATCTGAATCTAATTAATTTATTTTCTATTCAATTGTAATTTAATCATATATACTATAAATAACATTACCATGAGTTCTGCTTCCAACTCTATTCATGAACCTCTAACAAAAGTATTTAACCACATTTGCTTTACCAAAACCCTTCCTTTTTGGTCTCTAGCAGCCTCTTTACAAAAGTATTTCAATTTCTCTGATCTACTGCTTCCTTCCTGAGCTCCCTTTAGCTTTTGAATACAAGTAACTTGCTTAAGTCTAACATTTCCTTGGTTTGTACAATGCTCTCCTGTCAAGTTTCCTATGATGGTCTTCTACTTGTTCTTTCCATATCTTTTCTAAAAAGTCTCTCCCCCAAAAGCTTTTTAAAAAACATATTTTGCCTATTAAAGCAAAATACTCTCTCTAAAAAAGTAAAATGTTATCTCTATAGAGGTTACTTTGTTTTAATTCTCCCTGGGTGCAGAGACACATTTCACCATTGAATGGCATTTTTCTAACATACCAAAACTATGCTCCCAGATGCAACTTCCATCATCCTTCAGAAGTTTCTCTTTCTGCTCAGTACAACTTGCTTCTTCTGGCTTTTCTGAGAAGGTGCCTTATTTACACTCTTCACAAAAAGAATTGCTCTAAAATCTCATCTGGACAGCCACTACTACCTTCTCAAATCAAGTTTTATGTCCCATCATATAGCAAAGCCACCAAGTGACCTAGATAACAAATGTGTAGCTAGCAACAGATTTTGTGATTTATAATACACACATATAATTCTCAAGACCACATCGGTAAGTTTTATATAATTACAAGCTTTTCAATATTATGTCTTCTGGTACGCAAGATCAGTGCCTAGAACATTAGATAGTAACTAGAATGAACAATCTAAGACAAGTTAACCCTATGATTCACATTCTTTGCCATAGAAATTGCTTTTTCATCAAATATATGCTGAAATACAGTAAATAATCACTTAAACCATTATGATTTTTTTCCACAAAGAAGCTGGACAAAAACAATCAGGACTGAACACAGCCTACATTTATTTATAAATACTTGTGCATCTGCCTTTAAAAATAATCTGTCAAGATTTTCTCGGAAAAGATCAGAGTCCAAAGTCAAAGCACTTTGCAAAGGAGGAAGAATTCTAAGTCTTGTTTTGCAGACTGAAAGCAGTCACCCTCTTATAAGGTCTTTTATTACACTATGCGAAGTGAGTTGTTGTTTCAGGTTCTTGAAACATTCTTATTATGAATGAATGGGATAAACTGATCACGGACCTATACCTCTCCCGCAAAGGAAAAGGATGTTATGCAATTAAGATGGAAAGAACTCTGCATTGCTACTATTGCATCCATTTGATGACAAAGCATAAAACTTTATCCTTGCACTCTGACAATTATCACCATCTAAAGGTCTGACCCAACTGATACTGAGGCTGATGCAACAGCCCCCACTGATCCAGGAGCGGGATCACGCCCTGAACAGTCTCTAGTAAGATTTCTGATAAGTCACAACTCCATAGTAACAAAATTCACTGTACATAAAAATCTTACGGATTGCATGTACATTACTTTACCTGTATTGACTTACTTGTGAATCTAGGTCTTCTCCCTTCACACACAGGTTAGCATCTATCACATTTAACCCAACTAATAGCCCAACAATAACTGCTCCTTCTTCCTCCATCATTAGTGCATGATACTCATAAAATTCACTGTTAAAGAAGAAAATTGCATCTTATTGGTCTATTCAGTATATTTACACGCAATAAATTAATAATAAGTGACATCTAAATCCGAATTGTTTCTCTTATTTTAGCCTTACTCCAACATCCTTAAAGATGAACTGGGTCTGCCCATACTTTCACCTCACAAATATTTAAAAATTGAAAGTGCATGGTTTGTCTCAGAGGCTATTAGAGATACTACCTTTGGCTCCAGAAATCTGAGCCACAAGCTGCTGGAGGGCTGGGAAATCTGCAGGGCAAGACTTATTTTGCCTTTTGAGAAGGAAAAAAAAAAAGGCTCTTCGCTTGCTATTAGCCACTTTTGAATAGAATACTGCAACAGATGGATGTTTGGCCATGTTGAGTCAGACAATTCCTATGTTGCTAAAAAACACTAGAGAACGCAAAAGAAGAATGGTAAAAAATTTACCTTGTGTGAAAAAAGGTCTTGACTTCAATGAACACATGCTCGAAATTAAAGAAGCCAAGTAAGAGATTAAATGGGTAAGAGAAGAGAAACGGAAAGGGCTGAAATGGCTTTTAAAAGAAAAACACCCCACTAAACAACAGAATACCAACATTGACTTCCTCCTCCTTGCATTTTTTAAATAAACTTTTAGACTCCATGAAATAAACTGTGCTTTCAATGGAAAAGTCCATAGCTGTTGAACACCAATGTCATCCTGACATACCAGTATTATCTAGGCATACAAGAAAAGTCTTAAAAATACGTATAGGTTATAGAACTGAAATTAAGATGACAAGTTTTTTTTTCCCTTTGTGCTTCAACTACCCCATCAGAAAGGAGAAGTTACACTAGAAGAGAGCAATGCCAGTTTTAGAACTGTGAAAGGAAAGTTGAAGGCAATCGTCCTCCATGCAATGGTAGCTCAGTAGGAAACCATGCATATGGTAGGGGTGAATTCATTTCCTCTCCAGAGGCTTCTAGTCCATACTCTGCACGGTGGAGGAATGCAGCGGGAGCCCTTCCCCATCACCCTCATGTATGAAAGAATAGTCAGGCACGTTGCAGAAGGCCCCCCTACATGATGGGGAGGAAAAATCTCTTCACCTGTCTGCTGGCCCTCAGTCTTGATGAGGCAGCGGTGTTTGGTCCCTCTACCCTGAGGACTGGAAAAAATCAGCCCACAAGCGAGTAGCTACACCTTGCTACACTAAGGGCACATTAAAAAGTAGCAAACAGAAAATAATATTTTTTTTTTTCAGGATACTAAACCTCTAAAAATAGACTATAAACAAAATCTACTTAATTGTTTACCTGAGAAGATCTCTCTGAATGATTAAACAGCGAAGATAGTCAGCCATTTTCTTCTGCATTAGTGCTAACCGTAACCAGGCCCGAGCACGGCCCAGTGGTGTTCTGAAAAAAAGGGCATGAAGACAAACAGTCTGAAATCAACAATATATCAATTAATTCACTGTCTTAAATATCTTATCAGTCTATTGGTACAGCAATTGGTATTTCTGAAAAGGTATTTTAAACTACTAGTTGAGCAATGCAGTCTGGGAAGCCATAATGTCTAGGCTTTGACTCCAAGCTTTGGGATAGTATCAGAAAAATTTTCATCAACTCAGCTGGGCTTGGGAGCAGACCCTGGAAAGAACAGGAATAGAGAAGGCACAAGAGCCTGACAGTAAAATTAACTGTTTTGTTCAGAGAGTGAAAACATGCAACTTTCTACACACTGTTGTATTTCAATGTGCTTTGTTCTCACACAGTACAGGGCTAGCAGTATGGAAAGAATTTTTAAGAGTGGTGCTGTTTTCCTGTAAGTACCTTCCTCTTAACCTGACAGCGCCTGTAAAGATAATCTTGAAAGTCCTGTTTCTAGCTGAAGCAAAACGTCTGCCACAATTCAGACTCCTTTCTGCAACTTGCTTATAAAGTCTTCAGAGGAATTGTGAGAAAAGTAACTGAATGTCCATTACAACTCATCACACAAGCTTGCCTTCCCAATCCTATTCTCTGGGTCTACACAACACGTACTGAATTCTAGCTTTAACTCATACTTGTTTACAAACTCAGGGGTATCTTAGAAAGACAATTCAAAAAAGAAGAAAATGTATGCAACTAGCAAACATTAATAACCATCAAATTAAACCTAAACCTTTGGATCCTCCTCTTCTAGTGCTTGCACACTTAGAAGCAGTAAGCACGTAAATGCAAAAAAAAACCCCAAAAAACCTGCATGCTGTATCAGGACAGGAAGAATGTAACACATTTGGCAAAGGGTATTATTTCATCTGGCCTGATACGAGAGTAAATAACAATTTATATACCTATGTGCTTTAAATAAGGTCTAAAGCTATAAATTATAATCCTTATGCTGCCATATACCAATCACAGTGTAACCAAACCCTTTTGGAATTTAATGTATGGCCAATTATGAAGCTAAATACCAAAGCAGAGTGCAGAGGAATGGGAGGAGATTGTAGTTCACAGCATAAATTTACATTTGAGAAGGATCCTACACACAAGAATCTGAAAAGCTGCCTAATACTTTCCTCTTCAGTATGTTACCTTTTGTTTTTATACAGCCTTTGCTGACTAGACCTCATGCGTTTGCTGCAGTTCTAGACTGCAGACTTTTTGATACACAACCTGTTCCTTTTTGCACCATTTTTGTCCACCATTCAGAAACCTTTTCTCCCAGAAACATCAGAAAAGAACATAAAAATACTACTTTTTTAGCTGTTTTGTGCAGAACATGAAAAGCTAGCAGGATTCATTCACCTGTGCTCTCCCCCAGTATAATGTGCTAGCTGTTCAAAGGCTTGATTAATGCCAAATGAAATCATGAGACATCTGTAGATTCTCGACCAGGTCCTTTATTTTCTTGCTGTATTTTACCAATACTACTTACTTAAGACCAGGCAAATCTCTGACACTTGCTGCTATTTCCTCAGCTTCTGGATATAATTTCTCCACAAGTTCCAGAGGACCCCAGATGGTTTTATTGTAACTTAGAAAGGATTTTCTTACTAGGGAAAGAAAAATTAAGTAACTGAATTAATTTAAATGACTGGAGTAGCTTCCTTCAAATAGCTGGTGTGGTGAAAGGGTTAACTGCTG
Organism: Aptenodytes patagonicus; assembly: GCF_965638725.1. Taxonomy (NCBI): domain Eukaryota; kingdom Metazoa; phylum Chordata; class Aves; order Sphenisciformes; family Spheniscidae; genus Aptenodytes; species Aptenodytes patagonicus. The sequence continues at coordinate 37,609,661 of NC_134953.1, forward strand.
AGCCTAGACTTCCAGATAACAGATAACTGCAACACTGGTTAGGCCACCAGTATCCAAAGCCATCTTCCAAATTACTTTGCTGTGAACATAAAATTGCTGTGCTAGAACAAAATAATATGAAAAGGATGACTGGCTAAAAATATAAGCTACATACATACATGCAGTTGTGGTAATCCCTGGACCATTTACAACAAATGGTATACAAAAGAAAAAGTTGGTAAATGTGGAAATATATGTTGTGAAGTATTAATAATGACACTGTTAATCACAAAAGGTGACAATTTATGTATTTTCTTCACTTCTTAAAGCAACATAACACACTCTGATTTTATCTCATTCAAGAAAGAAAGGAAGAAAAATGGCATGTTTGGGATGAGAAATATGCAGCTAGAGCAATTACCACACCTTTAAGGCCATGCTTCAGGCAGTGCTCCATGACTACAAAGAACTGCTGCAAAGGTGGATAGTCAGAATCCAGAGTGCGGCCAAAGCTCAAAGCTGATTCAATGAGTCCTTTGATACTCAATTTAGCCATATTGAGTAAATTTGCTCTTTCTACGGCTGTAGGGTCCTTTACAGCTAAGACAATAAAGAGAGAAAAAAGTTATGGTTCAAGTTTTAGAAGAGATGCAAAATAATAAAATGCTTCATGGCCACCTTGTTCAAAGAAAAACTTACCTTAACCTAGATAAACTCTAAGGAATAATTTAGTAAGTGCTATAAACCACCATGTTATAGAAAAGCATCCACTCCTACAAACACCCTTACAGACCTTACATTGTTTTAATAGGTGAATGAAAAAACAAGGCCGGAAATGTCAGTTCTCAGGTACTGTGTTGTCTCAGTACATCTCGGACGCAGTCAGTAACTGCAAATTAACACAGGCATCAATGTGTGTACTCAAAAGTTCTGCTGCATAACAGCAATCAGTGCCCTTAACATGATATCAAAGCAGCATTCCTATTAATGTAAGTATCTATTTGGTGTATTATAGTCCACCTACAGAAACAGACATCATACTTCTTATATATAATCACTTTCCACTGTAGTCTTAATTTCACAGTGACATAAACACATGCTTTTCTTCTTAGGCTGTACATAGTCTCAGCCAGTAAACCTGGAGCAGTTTCAGGAAAATATTACATATTATATACTGAAATTTCAGCTTCTCATATAGCTAAAGCTAAAAAATATTTTCTACACAGGGAAGTTTAAGAACGAAAGGTTTTGCTTTAACTTAAAAGTATTTTTGGTAAACTTTACAAAATGTACAACACAAAAATACATTTGGGGATTAAATCTAGTCAGTAAAAACCCCATAGCTTTTTAAAATCATCTTAATCTGACAGAATGGACAAGGTTCCCCTTCTTAGAGTTCCTGCTACTGACACCAGTGTTCAGGAGATTCTTAGTTTATTTTCATTTGTAATGAAGCAGTTCAAACATTCAGGCCACCCTCTATTTTGCCAAACTGAAACAGAGACAAAACAGCCCTCTGTTTATTACCATGATCAAAGTAACTTGGAAAGAAGCAAAAAAAGTTGATGATTTACTGTTTTCTGCAATTAAATCTAACAAATGGAGTAAAAAACAAATGAAGAACACAGATCATCTTTTTTTAAGACACTGAGACACAGATGCCAAAGTATCTATACAGATTTGTGTCTAAGAAAAAATGCGAGCCTCTTCCACTGTAAATTTGCGTATTGGTATATGACCTTATGTCTTTGCACATCAGAAAGCATAAAGAACTGTATACATCAAAGCCAAAACCAAAAAAAAAAAATCATTGAAACAAATGGATACTTTCTCGGTTCCTCAAACAGCAATGAAATGCCTTGTCTCATTTCTTACATACCACAGCTTTAGTTATTTAGGTGTTATATATTAGAAACTTAGAAAATTACTTTCTAATTTTCCGTATTCCTAACTGCCTGTCAAATATCAAATTACCATATTACCATACAACCTAATCTATCTCAGTTTTCTAGGAAAAAGAAACCACTGAGATGATGTACCTGAGATAACCTTAAAAACTACTTCTAGAGTCTCTCAATTTACCAGTACTTCAACAGAAAACACTAAAAGATGTTAGAAGACACAGCAGACAATCAGCAACAGTGCCCTGGCAAAAATTTACCCAGTTAGCAGTCATGGCTCCCTAGTTTGTCTCTTGACTTCCTGCCGGGGACTGAACCAACCCTACCAAAAGCAGCATCAATACCCCTGTCTGGAACAGATAGAGGCATGCAACAATAGGAGCGTTTCTGTTGGTAAAGCTCATGTCAGACTTCCTGCTTTTTTATTAGGTTTGCTATCAACAGTACTAAATCTGAATGTTATCATAGAAAAAGCCTTGTTCGATTCAAACTTCAGGTGGATAGCTCTCCCTCACTACATATTCAAGTCTATTTCCCCAAAGGCATCTTACAAATTCCTTCAGGTGACCTCATTTTGACTTTTGGAGCTGATCCTCCCCACAGACAGACTTCCACGTCTACTGTCTTTTTAACTGTCAGCCCTCTTGCCTGGTCTTTCTGAGGCAGAAACAAATTTAGGTCTGTTTTAAAGCATGGTCCTCCTGCATATAGCTTTTTTTCTTCACCTACTTCTTAAAAAAAGATCAAGATTTAGAATTTCATACAGAATGTTTTCTAGTAACTGCTGGTCAGGGATTGTATGGGGTAGACTGTACATACATGGTGCAAAATGAGCTGTGAAGGGCCCTGAAGTGTTCTTCTCACCCCAAAGCAGCAGCCCCAGAAGGGACTATTTGCAGGTGGCACTGATGTCGCCAGCTTCACCAGAGTCTGACTAGCAAGGCTTGGCCTAACAGACAATATTCCTCTCCCAGCTTGGATAAGCAGGCAAACCCTTACTGCAAACTGCAAAAACACCCCCAAGCGTGTAGTCGCTACGGCTACAGGCTGAATAAGGTCTCCTTGCGCCACCCGACAGCTAGCAGGAAACAAGTATTTTTCTCCGCTAAAGCGTGCTCGGCGGCACGAACCCCTCCGCCTTCCCAAAGCACGGTCCCCCGACGCACCAGCCGTTTCGATGAGCGCCGGCCGCCTCCCAGCGACTGGGGAGGAGGGAGACCTGACAGCGCCCGGGCTCCCGCACTGGCTGACAGACCGCGGGGCCGGAGGCCGCCCCCGACGCCAGGCCGGCACCGCCACCGCCCGACGAGGCCGCGGGCCATACTCAGCCCCGCTCCCGCCGCAGCGGACATTTTCTGCCTGTGCGGGCGCCGCCGCAACGCAGCTCGCAGCCGTACCGCCGGCAGCTGGGGGCGGCGGCCGCCGCAGGCCCCCTTCTCCCCGCCCTGGACCCGGCGCCCCCCGTCCAGCCCGGTCCCGCTCCCCGGGCGCCGCAGCCGCCGCTCACCCATGGCCGGAGAGGAGGAGCCGCGGTCTCAGCCGCTCCCTGCGGGCCCTGCAGCTCCTCCCGTCCCGCCGCTGCGTGGGCCCGGCCCCTTCGCCTGCACCCAACGGCGCCCCCGGCGGCGGGAGGACCCGCCCCCGGCCCGGCGGCTGCGGCCCCTCCAGGGCGGGCGGTGGCAGCGCCGCGGTTTCCTTCCTGTCGCGATAACCTACAGCCCGACAGCCGGGGTTTACCTACAGGGCTGCTACTATTGCACTGTTCATATATCCCTTGCCCTGAGCACAGAGGGCATCAAGCTTCCCGCCTCGGAGGGGGGTAGCAAAGATGGTAGCCGTATTGCCAAAAAGAGATGGCCAAGAGTGTCAGGGCAGTTGTAACAGTTCTGCTGTCATAGGCACGTGAAGCCTTTAATATAAGCACAAGCAAGCAGCATAAACTTGAGACTTCTCTCCTTCTGTCTTGTGATTAAAAGCTTCAACCCCCGACTTTTATTCCAAATCATAAGTCTCTGAAGCTGGATAACCTGTATCAGAACAAAAACTATTATTCTTAAATTCAAACACCTAGAAAAAGCTCTGAATTCAGTACCTTAAGAAACAGTGTGCTAGGAATAAAAGTTCGCATTTTCAAAAGACACAGATATGTCAATTACTTACAAGTTTTTGATTTTTAATTTAAAAAAAAAATTTTGAATCTCACCAGAAAACCAGAAACCACTGTAGCCCGAGAAGTCTGAGGTGTTTAATACCAAGCATTTTTGTCATACAGAGATAGGATCTCAGTTTATGCTTACTGCACCTTAAGTGCTACAATGTGCTTTGCTTTAGTCATTATTCCAAACCATCCTCCTTCCCCTTCCCTTCTTAAGAAAGGCTAATGAGCAAGCTGTAGAACAAAAACATGTGCTTCACCAGTTTCAGAGACTACACACAAAACAACATGGAGAAAAAGGGTATCACTGCCTGGGCCTGCAAGGAGGGAGGACCAAAGGACAGGGGCAGCACAGGGACAGAACACAGCCCATGGTGAGAGGACCGCTTCTTACATCCGTGATTCCCACCTCTTAAAAGAAAAAAGGAACCTATACTTTTAAACATTGAACAGTCCTAATAGTCAGGCTCTGATCCTACTAGTCTGGCATAAAACAACTTCCTTTTTGGTTTTGTTTTTGTTTGTTTTTTTAAGAATCCCAGCAACACATAATGCACTAAGGCAGTGCTCAACCTGTGTCTGTATGTTTTCCAGCAGTATCAATGACTATTTCTACACTAGAAAGCTGGTTTAAAGTGATTCTTTTTACTTTTACAAGATATTCTTTCGAGATATATATATATTCATTAGAATGCAAGACTGTTTTAGAGAATCACATCTCAATTTTGTTTGAGACTACCAGATCAAAACATTGTTTAATCCATAGGTCTCTGCTCAATCCAGTTTTTACCATGCAACAAGAAGAAAGGGCGCATTTGAGAAGTAGAAAAGGTAATAGGGGATTGCTCTTGTGCCTGTTTCTCATGCAACTTTGTGGAGGGATGGCAATACTTCTAATTTATTTATTTATTAACTTTTTAATAGCATGCAGATCATTTCCTGGATAAGCACAATTTGGTGTAAGAAAACAGATAAGCTAAATCTTAAGACTTTTGTACACATAGATCCTAAACACAGAAAGAAAAAAACTTTTCTATACAAGGATATGTTATTCTGAAATCACTACTGTAGTAAGAGTATGTTTCACCATATTTTTATCTTTTGAAAGACCCAGAGCACGTACACAGTTGATGAAGTGTGTATTTTCACCTGAAAAAGAGGGTATCCTGTCAACTATTCAAATTATTTTTGTACTGTTCAAAATATTTGTATTATATAAAGTATTAAAAAAGTATAAACAACTATAACAAAACCAACATCAAATTTTTATTATTTCAAACATCACAAAAGTTAGGGAGCAGTTTAAAAAAAAAGAGTAAAAATGCCCACAATTAACATCTAGAAGTTTGTCTGCAACTATACGCACACAACTACTTGACATTGATCCAAGAGAAAACAAATACTAATGATTTTGAAGAATCAAAAAAATTTGATGTTTCCACCAGCGGTCTTGGAAAGAAACTTCTCAGTAATAGTCTAGAGTATGAGGTAGTATAAAGAAACTAAAACAGATCTGTCAAGTAAAGGATATTTTGTATTGTACATATGTTATCATCTTTACAAAAAATAGAACCTGAGCATGTAAACTTCTTAGTCATCGAGCTGCATCTCTAGTTCTCTTTCTTGGGAATATTTCTTTTTTTGAAGAAGAAGACGACGACTATAGATCAGATAAACTGAAACCAGAGTTTTACTATGATTTTCAACTGGGCGGCATTTCACTTCAAGAGATTTGTCTGCTCAATACCTTAGTTCATAAAAGGGAGTTAAGTGAATCAACATCACATTTCTCCCAGATGCATGCAAAATCAAGGGATTAGAAAAGTCATCAAGAGATCTTCATAAGAGATTAATTACATTATGTATATAAATATAAAAGACTTCAGTATTTAAAAAAGCGGAAGTACACTTTAAAGAAGAACATGAGGCTTTGAAGAAGAGAAACAAGTTTTTCCTATTTTTTTTCCAAACAGCACAACACACCACCTTAATTAGGAATTCTACCAAATGGAATTACTGTATGTAAACTACCTTTTAAAGTCTTTAAAACCAAACTGAGCCCAGAAAACTATGACTCAATGCAGCATTGGTTTAGTCCCACCCCTCTGCCTCAAGTGTTTCCCCATTCACTTATGCAGACAACTGCTTATCAAGATAAAAGTGAATATTGAAGTAGCTATCCAGTATTTGAATGAATGTAACACTTTGTATTTCTGGTTTGTTACAAGTACACCGGTACTAAAACAACAAGCTTAACAATCAGCTTAAAGAAAGAAATGTGTACTGTTATTTTACTGAAAGGAAACCTTTAAAATAATTAAATGTGATTTCTGTTTTGGCTTCATTCAGATTAACCAGTGCACATCAGCACTCATACCCCACTAACCAGTTATTTACATTCAGCAGCACCAGAAGAAAATACACAAATGCCTGTAAAACTCTCCATCTTCACAATCATAAAATGTAACACTTGTGGATACTTTCATGAGCCCCTGCTGGAAGATTGAAGATGTAGCAAGTTAAGGAAGTAGGTCTCAAGCATTTTGATAACGTATCGCTTTCACAAAAACACAAAACCTGTTTGAATATGTATCAGTGTTTACAAAGAAAGCAGCTAATGAGGCCTTTCCTATTTAAATTGGAGGTGGAAACAGCCATAACTAGATCAAACTCTGTACAGGGCCAGAGAAAAAGAAAAAATTAACAAGTCATCTGAAAGTTATACCATTTTCCATTCTAGCAACGCTACTCATGAACCATTCTCTCACCAGATGTGTTTAAATGCATGGTACTTCTGAGGAAAACAATCACACTGACATTAAGATGCCAAGCAACTAGGATGATCACAGAAAAAAATGCAAAAGTATTAAACATTAAAAATTCTGGCCTCAAAATTAAAAAATTATGTCAAAGTTGACTTGCAAATCAGCATGGACTTTTTCTACTTCTGAAGACAGTGAAGGTTCTAAATCCATCTATTAGCTTGAGCTCAAGTATATTTTCGGCATATTTAATTAGCACATTTTGTACCATGTTGCCAGTGTTAAGAGTATAACCTAAATAGTCAAAGATCTTCCCATCCTTATCTCAAATCTCAGTAAGTCAATCTTACCTTTCCCCTTTCACAAAACAGCATGGAGAAAAAGGATATCATTGCCTCAGACTGCAAATGGCAGAGTAGCTTCTCTAAAGGAGAATAGCGACACAGGGATGGAACACAGCCCACCATGATTAGTTTGTGCTTGGCTCTTGTGATAGCAACATTAAGACGTCGCCAGTCCTTCAGGAGGGTGCCAAGCTGTTAAATAAAACGTAACTTGCTTTTATTTTTCCTACTTAAATTTCAGAATTTAATGTAGATAGACGTATTTTGAAAATGAGTGTTTTAACTATTAAAATTGACTGAAAGTTAACATGACCAACTTACATTTTCATCATTACTGTTCCTAACAAAAGATACAATTATGATACTTTTGTCTCTTCCTTGGTATTTGTCTACTGTGTTGACTTCCACTCTGTTCTCCTTCAATTTTGCCATCAAATCAGTAATTGTTTTTAATTGATGTCTGTATGGCGATATAATGCCAATGTCTGAAGGCTTACAGCCGGCCTGAATGAAAAGAAGAAAAAAAAATTGTCACTGCAGTTAGCTTGGGATACTCATTACTGTCAGAAGACCCTCAAGGATTTTTTTTTTTTTTTTTTTTTTAAAACAGTGCTGCAAGATACTGTATCTATACTAAGTTGTCAGTGGAACTCTAGGTATAACTGGTATTAACTAAATAAAACAGTGCTTTGTCTTAGCCATGCACAAAGGCAGATATCCTTGAAATCCTCATTTTTCTTTCTTCCTCAAACTGTGAGGTGAACATTCAGAACTCCTAGTCTGTACTACTCCTGAAATTAACTGGATGAAATAAGGAAGAAAGGAAAATCCTCTCCCCTCCCTCACAAGAAAGTCTTCATCTCTTAAAAGAATTTGGCATCCGGCTTTTTTTGCACCCCAAATCCAACTCGGCAGGGGACAGGGAACTGAATGCAGACCTCAAGTTCCTCACTGTACTGACATATAGCCAACTTTCAATTTATCCTTAAGGTTATCCGTCAAAGAATAACCCAATGCATATAGTCACCATTACTATAGCAATGTAAAAATGATTAATTATAAAGCTGTCCCTCCAAACAATGTAATAAAGTAAAAGATACCTTAATAAATAAGGATGTGAGGAAGAGTACTAGTTTAGCTTCTGTCACATTACTTACACCACCTTTTTCTGCATGTTCTGGTGCTGGGACCTTTAAAAATATAAACGGAAAATAATGACTTTTGCTGTCTATAATAGCATGCTATATTCTGATCCCTAAATCACCGTATTATACGTGGTTTTATAGTAACAGTCTTAATAAAAAAAATAAGGCTAAATGCTAAATTTTACAGAGTATAAGAGCCTATACTGTAAAGTAACTTCAGAATACTGCATTTGCAAAACAAGTTGAAACAATTTACTGAAATGAGTTTCTAGTACTAACAAGTCACCTTTAGAAATGGCCAAAGCCTGGTCATCTGACTTTACAGTTCACACGATACATATCATATGAAAAAAAAAAAAAAATTGACATTTCCCAGCTTGACAAGGTAAGAGAGCAAACTATATTTTACATGGGACTTTTGTTTTAAGGCTTTCCATACAATGATGTTTAAAGTGAATTTTCCCCATTTCCATGGCAGAAAGGATTTTTTTTCTTAAAGTTTGAAAGCCCATATTTAAAACTACAGGAAGAACTATGCAAAATGGTAGTATTAAATTTAACTTCCAAATTTAAAAAAAAAAAGTATTTACTGAATTTACCATTTCTTAACTATTAACTCCCTTTCCCTGCATCATGTATGAATGAGACCAAAAAGTCAGGAACAAGCTTAGAATGTAAACTCTTATCATTTCAGTATCACAGTTTTATAATTTATTCTCTTTGCTTAGCTCTTGCCTTCTCTACAGTTTAAGTAGTATTATTAGCAATAAATTTGTCCCTTCAGTGAATTTGTTATCCTTCTAGTAAACTGGCATGCAGCTAAACATCTGGGGTCAAGAAACAAACCTCTTTATTTAAAAAGAGTCCAAAACTGAGCATACACTAAACTGCTTTCCGGCTCTGAATTCCATTTACTGCCTTACTTATTTACTGCCATTTATTACTTTACCTATTCCACTATTTGCCTCTGATACTAGTGACATACATCAACTTTGTTTTCTTAGATGCCACTTTGTTCAGTTTTCCTTCTAAATCTTTATTACAGCATTGCCACTTAAAATGGGAGGTGGTATAGTCTGACTTAAAGCAACACTCTCAGAATCCTATCACAACTAGTTTTACTTCTCCGAACAACCACCCCAATATCATCTGAATGGCTGAATCTGGAGATAACTATAATGTTTAACATGAGGGTAAAGTAATACATAGTTAATATTTGTAAGAGTATTCCAGGTTAAGTGGTATCTGCTTGCTAAAGCAGTACCACTGCACGTGTATAGAATCTGACAGTGTACAATATGCATCAAAAGCTTCACAAATCCAGGAATTCAACTGACTGGGTAGCTCATTAAGTGTAATCTATGTTCAATGCCTAGCACACTAAAGCACTGCAAATGAACAAAACAATAATCTAATAGAGATTGACAAACCCATATGCAACACTACTGCAACTCCATATAGCGGTCTTCTCGAGGCAGCACATATATATATTAGTAGTAGGCTACTGCATCCACAAGTTTATTTTAGGATTCCAGCCACATGCAAAAAAAGTAGTCTGTATTGTGTTGCTTAAGTAGGGTACTACATACTTCAGCAAGAATCCTGTTTTTCTGCAACGTCCTCCAAGCTTCTTTTACATAACATAGTGTGTTTTCAGTATGTTGCATACATTATAGAAGCAGAAAATATTTTCCTTCATATTTAGAAGACTCCATTGCCTTTTCCAAAACAGCAGTTTCTCCATAGCTCGTGTCCCAACAGCTACACAGCTTAATACTTACTGTAAGCTAACTTGTTTTTACACTGCCATCATGCACTCAGTCCAACTGTTATGACCTGTCGTATCACAACTGAATTAAGAGCTATACTGTTATAGCTGTGCTGTTCGGTTGTTTGGGTTTTTCTGAAATTCACTATTCTGAAAACATCACACCTAAGTAGCCTCCAAACTTGTATGCGCTCAGGTTTTCTTCAAGCAGAAAAGCACTGTTTTACTGAACAGTTGGTTTCTATCCACACTAGCATTAATATAGCCAAAAACGATACAAAAACTATTTTAGGGGAAAAAAGTTCTAAAAACTAGGTCATGCTTATGATAACACATGCTTACATTTATATTTATTATGTTTGCATAGCGCACCAAAAAAACCCCAAACAAACAACTTTAGCCTAGAATTACTCAGAAGACTAGTATTAAATCAAGGATATAATTTTTCAACATTCAGATCCAAGCTGTCAGAGGAAATGCAGACTGACACAGGGTTTGGCAGAAAAGGAACAGATAGATTTCCAATTACTGTCACAAACATGTCACATTATTAAACAGAAAACAATAGAGGCTTTTTTCTTTTTTTAGAAAGTAAGCATAATAAATGCAAGCTTCCTGGTGGTGTCATATGATATTTTTTCCTCTCCTTTCTCCCCTTTTGTATCCCCCCAAGTATGTTTCTTCAGAAGCTTTTCTTGGTTACACTATGAACAACAGTATACAGGGAAAAAAACACTATAAAGTCAAAAGAAAACAAAAATAAATGCTGGTTTTGTTTGGTTTTGTGTTTGGGGAGGGGTGGGTGGGTTGGGGGGGGTGTCCTTTTTTTTTTTGTTTCCTCTCTGACTACCACAATACATGGAGTTTTGACAGGAAGTCCAAAAAGAGGTATGACATTGCCTAATGTCTCGACAAAACCAAGAGTATTTTGGAAAGTTGAAGTTTCCTGCTAGTTCTACAAACAGAACAGCTGTCTTATACTCAAGACGGGCTTTCTAGGGAAGAAAAAAATTGAAATGGAACAGAAACTCTAGCTTTCACATTACCAATTTTGGTCCGATTAATAGATTAACAGTGTATCTGCCAGTTTCCTATTGGAACAAACCTCTTTCCTGGGACCAGTTGTCTGCTTTTCTGTGAAAGGAACAGCAGTTATTGAGGCATTCCTGGAAAAGGTCCTCCTGTTCAGTTCAGGCATTTTTAGAAGTTTCTTTAAGTCACTAAAGTAAACACTTGTTTCGCTTTAGATCACTGAAGACATTCTATCAGAATTGTTATAAAAAAATTTTGAATCCTGTAGAATGTCCTGGAGAGCACAGAAAGATTGGGGAGTTCTTTCCAGCGTCAGCATAAAAGATCATCAGTTGATACAATTATTGGCAAAACACAGCATTAATAGGAATCAACATAAAACCTGTTAGAGAAGATACTCAAGTCCTCACAATCCAGTCACTAACTACAGTGACAGCAAGTACTACAGACCACAAATATGTACTAATTTTTTAATCTTTTTCCACATGCATTTGAACTCTTCTTCATTTTGCCTAGAAGTCAGTTTCTCTGCATAATTCTTATCCATTCTAGTTTAATTGTTCTGGCAAAAATCTGAGTCTCTATGAAAGGACACACCTAAACCAATTTACTCCTCCCTCACACTTCAGTGTATAGAATGTCTGCAAAATTCAATGGAGAATTACAATTATTCCTGCCACTGGCACACAGCTTAGACACCACTGACCGTCAGCTGCTGGAAATGAGGTCATTCTATGGTTGCAAGGGCATCAAATATGGCTACACACTGAGTTACATTCTGTACATGAGAACAAAGTTCATAGTACATTCAATATTTTCTGAAATATTATCTGAATTAAACTTTTCAGCTGCTCTTAGATGCAATGTTTCCAGCAGTAGCTGCACCACCCCAGTTGATCAGCTATACTAACAACATTTTTGTATGTTGTACATTTTACATATAACTAGAAAACCATTTTGTGAAGTTAAGTATTTTACCCTACCTAAGCTGTATGAAGTTTTACATGTTGACTGTATTGAGAACTTGCATCAAAAAATACAGTTTTGAAAGGAGAACATAATGAACTTTACCTTCTCTGTGTTCAGAAAACACACAGGCGTGTCTGGATCAAGTACTTCTTTCAACCATGTTTTTGAAGCATCTGCAAGCTCCAGTTTCATTTTTTTTAGGTTGGGCAAGTTAACAGTGGCATTTGACACCTTCTCTGAGCCACATTCCAGTTTGCCTTCATACACTAACATGTTACTCAGTGACATAATTTTACTAAAGATTTAAAAAACAAGAAAAGGCATTAAATCTTGCAGTTTCAATCCCACATTAAAAACCTCAACGTAATAAATAAAAGTTTAAAATACCTATTCATTCTGTATTGCACAGTTAATTGGACAACAGCATTTTGGTTTTGTTCCAGCCTTTTAAATAAGCTTTCACTCATGCCAAGATCTCTGTTACAAAACAAACAAACAACAAAAAACCCAAAATGTGTCAGGCAAAATATTGCAAGAGCCTTCCCAGAATTCATGTTACTAATAATTGTCCAGCAGCATTTTATCTTACCTTGCTTCTGCATTCAGTACAAGTGGAGGCAGCTGCTGATGATCCCCTACCAGCACAAACCTTTTGGAGCAGAATAACGGGCCCAGACAGATGAGCTGGCTTATTTGGGAAGCTTCATCAACTATACAGAAATCAAATTGCTTCCGAACAAAGATGGGGTGATTTACTCCCATGCAAGACGTTGCTACCACTGGCTGAAAATTGAGACACACTTTAAGGATAAGATACATCTTACGTTCTTTAGCACTACATTTTCCAGGTTAAGAGAAAAAATCTTTCCCATTAAACTAAACTAAAAGGTAAGATAAAATAAATCAAATTGTTAATCCTTGAAGTCAGAACAGCACACCTTGCATACATATTGGCCTCACATATTCTTGCATCGATTGCAAATGACAAACAAAAAACAGCTTTAGAACAGGCTGTAGTAAATAACTCACTCCTGCCATGTGTTCAGAGTGATATCAGGTTCTATGCATATACAATTCATGGAGTGTGCTGAAACAACTACCTTAGAAAATGGTGGTTTGTTTTGTTTTTTTAATTCCAAAAAGATAAAACAACAGCCACACAGTTCTTCCCACCCCTGTGCTTTCACTGCAATCTGAAATGACTAAAATATGAAACGTTAAGTCACTTCCCTTATGACTTCAATCATTTCCCTGCAGTGCCCATCAACAACAAAGTAAATGGTGGCTTTTGCAATGTTGGCATTTACTCTAACTACCATGAAGCTTCGTTCTTTCAACAAATTTAATTTAAAGCTGCCACTGACTCAGTTTACCCAGCTCCCATTATGGTCCTTTGCATTAACATTCACACAGGCAGCACTAATCTTTCAATCAAAAAATTAGTGTTTGACCAGATCAGCTCCACAGCACACCACTCTTACACTTCCTCATCCTCTGATTGTACAAATGGCACAACTAGCACAAGTGGGAGGGGAAAAGGGGACAAACAGGAACGATATGTGAATAAAGACAGAGGAGGCTGCAGCAGTTAATCACCACCCCCTTAACAGATAAATTTGTCAAGGAACCACACTTTAGGAGAGACCACTTTAGGAGAGGATATATATGTAAACAATCCAACACAAGATCTCAGATAAAAGCACTGGAGTCTTTGGGAATTATTACTTATAATGCTTAGTTATTTTATGTAGACATTAAAAAACATAATTTTCAACTTTCAGAGTGTTAATATTGGTCATTATTGGCTATAAAGAAATTGAAGTAATGCAGAAATTGAGTATCTTTTTCAGCTCAGATTTCTCACACCAGTAACACACCCCGGGATGAGTTCCTTCTCTGCAGCATCTGAACAACCAGAATACTAATTGTAATTATCCTTAATATTTTGCAGGGCTAGCAAAAGCACTTTTCTCACCTGACTGTTATAGACCTCTTCCAAATCCATTACAGATTTAATTGATTTGGACCTGCAAATTTCTTCTTCTGTAAATTTCCGAATATCTGGATGAACTTTCTGAGCTCGCCCCAAGCGCAAGAAACCAACTTTGAATTTGGCTAGCTTTAGCAGGATATTGTCTACAGCAGTGTGTGTAAAACTAGTCAGAAGAACACTGAAGCCACAAGCAGAAAGAATTCTCACCTAATGAGTGGAAAAGGGAAAGAAAATAAAAAAAAATATTAGTTTTCATATAAGAATCAGCAATCCCATGTTTGACTGGGTAAAAAAACCCAAGAAGTTTCAGAGGAAGCCAATAACAAGTATGATTTCATTTATATCAGTCTTTCTGGCCAGATCTGCCAGTTAGCTATTGTCAAAGCAACATGGGCAACAGACCTGATGGTTCTCATAAACAGCAGGCTTACTATGCATGCTGCAAACAGCGAGAGCTAAGAACATCCATGCACACTCCAAACTGCACTGAAAAGAAGGAACTGCACTCTAGAGATCCCCACTGTAAGAACAAGTCATGCAGTCCATTCCCACAAACACTGTTCTCCATGACAATTTAGCCGCAACAGATTCAGTAGAATGAGCTGATCTGATAATAGCAGCAGCTGCTTGCTCTCCAGCCTCCTCTTTCCCCATGAGTTGATGACAACTGGAAGTGAGATGGCACTGCTATTTCAAGAAAAACTCATTCAGCCCACAGCCTGAATCCAGTATGCTCCTACAGCCCATTCCTGGGGAAAGAGAACCACCAACTAGAGGAGATGGCTACCAGGCTGCACATAGCTTCAGCACTGTGGGATTATACAGCTTACGATGGACAAATTACTGACTTCCCCAAGGAGTCCCTATTTTTGAGCTGTAACTCAGGATTTGAGGACTTGCTGACATTTGGGGCCAAAGAATTTTAACATTAAAGTGTCACAGAAGTGATTAAATATCACACTTCAATCTGCTCCCTCTCATGTGTATTTCTACACAAGCAAAAGAGAATCCTGCTCCCCAAAATACATTTTTAGTTCTACCAAATATAAGTTCTTAACTAAAATAAATGTTTTATTCTTTGAAATTATGGAGATACCAGTAGACTAAGTCATGACAATTAATTTTGGACAGTATGCTTTATACACAGTTTGTTTAATGCTCTCCTCCAAATCTCACCAAAAAAATTTAAACATCAAGGTACATGATCTTACTAGAGCGCAGATTGTAGTAGTTTTTCCTGTTCCAGGCATACCCACAATAAGTGTGTAGTCTTTTGAAAGTAGTACTTGTTTCATTGCCTGTTTCTGAGGCTTATTCAGACCTTTAAAGAAGAAAAATAAAAACTAAATGTCTATACTTCATAATCATTGTAATAATTACTAAAGTTAATAAAACAAAACTATAGTTTCCTCCTCCACTAAAGCCCTTAAAGAAAAGAATTGAGCAGAGTATGTCTGTAGGTTCTAATGAAGTAATGATATTAAACATAGTACACAGACAAGGAATACACGGTCTGCACTACAGTCCTAGAAATAAATCACTGGAGACATCTTTATTCTTAGACCTTTTGTGACTTTTTTCCTAATATCCTAACTGACCACCTCCATATGATATCTTGTATGGGCATCTCTATTTTATCATACCCACTTTCATGTTCAAATACATGGCTCACAGCAAAGGGAAATGAACTGCACATATAGCATCATCTTGATTAGAAGAAACATTCCATCTGAGCTGCTTTTCCCCAGTCAGGTGCAAATAGGCAGCACGTTCCAGCTATTCGGACTAGGCAAAGCTCAAGCAAAAAAATAAGAAAATGTCCAGGTTTATCGGTGCCTTTCTGTAAACAAAATATACGGGAAGACACTGTTCTCCCTATCTTCCAGTACTTCTTAATCAGTCATTCTTGAGTTTCAGAATAACTGCCTTCCTCTCATTTTCTACCCTTTCAGCAGTTTGCCAGGAAGCTGGACAAAATTCTTATTTGAAGTAGTGCTCAAAGCAACAAGGCACATCTTTCAGTCTTCAGACTGAGTTTTTATAAGAAGTTCTATTTGCTCTGAGAGAATACTGTTAAATTTCTGTTTTCACAGACAAGTCTGTCATAGAACAATGAAGTATTTTCACTGAACTAGACACTGCCAAATACCTAAAGAAATTTTGTTTTTTTTTAAAAAAAAAAAAGTACCACAAAGCATAACACACTACAGAGCAGCCAACGGTCAGCAAGAGTGATCATACAAGTGAATGCTTACACAAAAGCTCATCTCCTTCCATTCCCTCAAAGTCTGCTTCCTCTATCCCAAGAGCCTTCCCTGCTCCCTGTTCCTTCCTTTTGTAAAGGTTAGAGAGGTAGTCATATGGTGCTTTGTTTGAAACTGCAAGCTGCAGCAACTAATAAAAGTAAAATAAAGTTCTAATCAAATACCTGGTCATGTCTTCCAACCAGTTTATGACTAATTTAATCACAGGAAGACATGCAAGGTAAGAACTTGTTTTAAATTTTTAAGCTGAAAACTATCACTAGACCCCAAAATAGGAAGATACCCTTATATTTAGTGTGATAAATGCTTTGGCTATAGAGGCATACTACTAAACAGAGGATTTTTGCAAAAACCACATTGTACCCTTTAAAATATTTGCAACAGTTTCCTTTGCTTCTGGAGGAAGGACAGAGCTCAAATGCTGAATAAAACGTGGTTTGTGGAAGTCAATTATCAAGTTGCGGAGCCTTTCACTGTGGATAAAAAAACAAGAATCAAGAGTCACCAGTTGAGAAACTTTATCTGAAAATATTTAAAGTGTGAAATTAATTTGATTTTTCATACCTGACTGGGGAATCTTTCATCAATTTAGAAAGGTTTGCAAAGGGGACTCCCATACCAAAATCTCCTTCTTCGTGATCCAACCTAAATATGGTGTTCTTGGGGAGCTTTGACAAATTCCTGAAGGGTGACAGTGCCATGGACAAAATAATTCTGTTTACAAGCAGTATGTTGATGATTAAAGACTTACTACTAAGTGTTAAGTGATACCTCGCAGAGTGAAGCAATAGTTAGAAGAAACACTACTGATTTAAATAAAACATGATCAGAGCCCAATTTAAAGGCAATATAGTCTGAATAATGAAAGTTACTATTAACATATTAATCACAGTATCCATATAGTCTCATGTTAGAGGCATAAATAAATGGAGTTTGCAAGCATACTTTTATTCGAACAACCTAGTTAAATAGGCAGGCATATACACTGACTAAGTATTGACATTTTCAATCAAGATAAAAGAATTTCCAAAGGGTACTTCCCCAAGCCCAGCAAGAAAAGTCAGACCATATCAGAGCTTTTTGGACACCTAGAAGTACCCCTCCTGAAGCCAGTACCATAGTGTCTACAAACAGATATTTTCCCTTTTGTTCTATTACCTGCCCAACAAACAGGAGACTTTTGTCACACTGACTTCTCTAACATAACCAGTAGCCAAACCAAGTAAACCATGTTCTTCTCCACTCACAACCACTCTATCACCAACCAATAGGTTTGTTCTAGGTATGGCACCATTTTTATGTTGGAAACAATGTAGAAACTGTCCCTCGGAAATTTCCTGCACTTGATCAATTCTGATCATGTTTCCAACACAATCTCCAGCCTTCTCTCTGTGAAGATATTAGGAAGAAAAAAAAAAAATGTATTTTAATATTAAGATCCTCTCAGTAAGAGAAATATTTAAAAAACCCCGCAAGTAAAAAAACCACACCACCCACAACCAACCACCAAAACCAAAACATGCTAACAAAACCCAAAAATCCTCAAAACAACAAAAAAAATAACAACCCAAACACACACAGTAAGAACCAGGAAGATTAAACAGTCGCTTTACAATAGCCACTTTGACCAGAAAAGGATTGTAAAAATATGGAGAACCCTTGCACTTGTTCCAAGAACAGACTCTGATATTTAGGCTAAAGTTATCTATAATTTCCTGTTAAAGAACGAATACTGAAATGTATGGATCCACTTCACTAAGATGTTCCATACTTGCTTAAGGAGTTGCTTGTTTCACTTAAAACAACTCAGCTACATTTCACTTCTACAGATGCATTGAAGTGGGCCTACAAACCGCCAATTATTTTTTCCACAGCTGCTGGACTAGGTGATGTACACGCTACTTCAGCCAACAAGAGCCCTTAGTCTGCTTTTATCCACGTTCATAGCCACACCTAGGAGTATGGTCTAAAACTCATCATTGTTTGACAAGTAAACCCTCAGGAAACCAGAGCAATGAGCTGGGCTCACAGTCAGCACCCAGCCTCAGCCCACAGAGACAAACGAAACAATTATACCACTTTTGCTTCTGAAGACCAAGGCTGCAGCTTGCTGCTTCCTACGTGTGACTTAACAACAACAAAAAATAAATATCATATTGCAAACACAAACCCAACAAATCTAGTAGGCTAATGTTTCCACTAAGTCACCTCTCACAAAAAAACTACCTTGCAAGAAGCATATTTGACTATTTCTACAAGCACTAGAAAACATCTAGTTTTCCTTGTACTGAAAACACAAGTTGATAATGCCTCATGTCCAGTTACTGAAGGAAGCATCATTTGTACCAGGTTAGAAATTACATCTTACCTTTCCAAAGAAGGTACCATCCATATATTTTTATATCCTTTTTTACCCTCTCCACTTTGCAGCTCCAAGGTTAACATTAGATACCACAGGCTGAAATACTCTAAATGGGAGGGTTTCAGGTGCTGGGTCTCTCTTTCAATAATGGGTACCAAAGCAGGAGGAAAAGACACACTGGCCATCTTTTGTTCTACAGCTCTAGGAGTAGAACCAAACACAGGAAAGAGTCAACTTGTATCTTTTTTTCTTGCAAGTCAAAATGTACATAATGCCAATCTAAATATATACTGTAACACAGCAGATAGATTAATCTATCATCACTGAAATAAAGTTGAATCTGCATCCTTTGTTCATATGAACAACCACATATCAGTAACTTTACATCATCTCTATGATTTTGAATTGTTAAGGACAATAAGTTAGCCAAAGACCAATTAAAGACATTTCAAGAATAGTACCATATACATTTAGATAGTTGATCTTTTATTCCTTTTTTTGTAACATATGAATACTATATTGAGATTTAGCTAAGCGAAGGGGATTTAACAGTTAATACACAAGCAGGCTTCAAGTCAATTTATCTCAAAACTAAATATCAATAGACATTATACCTAATCACATATACAAAATGCAACCAAAGAGAAAAAAGTTAGCTCAGAAGTGAATAGCTACCCAGTTAGTAATAAACCTGTTGCTGTAACAACTGAATATTAGAAGTAATATTTCACAAAAACTAGTTTACAAAAACAAATCATGTATGCCCGCAAAGCTAACTCCCTCAACATACACTTTTACCCCTACAATTTCAAAAACAATCAGGCATTATATTTACACAAGATCACCCCAAAAGCTCTCCTGTTCTAACATATCTCATTTCATCTCTTCAGTATACAATTATGTTTCTGGGTTTTATGCGGCATAAAGACAAGACTAAAATTTATAACAGTTTTTAAAACAATTAAATAACTTTATGTGAAAATTTATCAAATATTTGCTCATGGCTTCTCTTTAACAGGAGATGCCGTAACACTTCAGCAGACTAGTATCAATGTATCATCACTTGTGTGATACCCTACAGGGAAACAATCTTCTACAGAGCCAAAGTGAAAGAGTTGTTGTCCAGCCATAATTCAGCCTCAAAAGACTGCCCATTTCAAAGAGTTGCAAGAATATAGGTTTTTAAAATCATAATTATTAACTTAAATATAACAGAAATGTTATCGTCATCAAGTATTTTGTTGAGACTTATCTCAGATTTTGTCTTGCAGAAAGCGTACCTGAGCAAACACATCAGGTCTCTGCAAGATCAGGGACTTACACTATAAAAGTTGCAGTGGGGTCTATGGAATATTCTTTTGGGGTGCAAGAGTCCTCAATGAAGAAATAAGAAACCGTCAACCACAAAAATGAAATCACAATCTCAACAGCTACAATTATTCAAGCTTATTTAAAAATACAAGTCAAACTTTTTTTTTTTTACCTGCTGTATAGAGAGCAATTGTGTATTTGGGAGCAATATTTACAGGCTTGACTGTCATCAATTACAGGAGGCAAAGCAGCAAGCTGTGATTGCTGCCTTCCCACGGCAGATTTATATGTACTGTGTGTTAAGTAGAAGGCCAGATGGTTTCTTAACTTCATTAATTCTGTCAAGAGAAGAATAAACTAAGATGATGTTTTGGGGTTTATAATAATTTCTAACTCAAAAGTAGCCATCAACTTTTTAGTCAACTAAGAAGTGAGTATTCATATAGCAAAGTCCTAGTGGAATATTAATAAAACAATTTTTAACATAAGCTTATTGGAATTAGTAACATTATAACAAGTGATACATCTCTAAGTACAGATATGTTCATGAGAGTAAACCTTACAACTATTACTAAAACTATCATTTTAATTAAGGTACTTATGGTTTCTGGGGAAGGGGAACAACTTTACCTCTTCGGTCCATGCGAGCTCCAGAAACAGGGTACATAGTACCAGTTTTAAGATAAATAAGAAATCCAGCTTCAGGATCTACTCTCCGTTCTAAATTCAACAATGTATACAGAATAACCTGCAAACATGATATATATATATATAAACTTATTACAATGTATTAAAAACAAAATACATTATAAGCTGTATTTAGGTTTTTCTGTAATTTATATGGTTAAGCAGCCATTACTATCACAAGTAATCTAGAAGCCATAAGTAGTAAGCACCTAACCAAGGATTTCAATTAAAAAGCATCTTCCTTAACAAAAGCTTATACAAGGCTACTACCTCTGGATCAGACCAGCTATCTGGAAAGATGTACGACACTAATTCCTGAAGCAGTTTGCCTCAGCCTAATACTTGAATGTAGTAAGAAGAGACTAAAGAATAGATATTTCAGGATAGAAACTATGTGTTTGCAGGAAGTAAATGTATACACTTCTCACTCCTCAGTTCACTTTCATTTTATATCAGCAGCTTGGGCATGCCAGGATCAGCCATCCATAAATCTAGATTATCTCACATACAAACAAAGCGTTTCACATTCATAAGACAAAATAGGTCATCTAATAAAATAAAAAAGTATACGTAGCCACAAATAGTGAAATTAGACATTTGGTTTTTATACCTGACTTCTGTGCTCTATGGAGTTAGATTCCTTGCCAGACTTGAGCTCTAATGGCATTATCCTAGACTGTACTCCAGACTGGCGATGGATTTTCACCCTGGCTGTAACATCAATCTTTCCCTTCAACCCAAACCTGGGAGACCAGATAGACTCTTCAATGTCTACGATATCTACAATCTCTATCTTAGAAGATAAATCTTCTGTTTTTTCACCACTTGACCTAGGAAGAAAATTAAGTCGGAAGTTACAATTTCCCTTAATTCTTAATATTAAAATATTAAAATGTGTTGCAATTAAATATTTAATATTTTTGCATTATAGGCACTCTTTAGGCACTAACTTTATCGAGTCTCACTCAAATGATCTTCCCATTAACAGAGGAAGCATATCAGAAAGTTACTTTAAATTGCACATTGGCATGTAGTTTTGCTATTCACCTAAATATCAAAGTTAAAAAAGAATCTTAAACTGTTTTTAATAGTTTTTGGTCTTTTCTGAATAACCACACTCTAAAACATTTTGTTTCTTCAAAAAGTTTAACGATATACACTGGAAAGTAGCATACAGATTTTACTCAGACCTGCCATTTCGCTGAAACTTTAACACCCTATGGCTATTACCATTAACAGCAAGAAGCCATAGACAAGAAGAGCTCAGCAGCAGTTGAGTAAAATCACCATTTCACTGATAAACTGTTATCTGGGGGTAACCACGACATTAGTGAAGAATTACATTTGATTAATAAATAGTTTCACATTCTGCTTTGTAGTCTTGCACATATTTACAGTAACTTCTAGCTTAGTAGATCAAACATGCTTGCTTTTCTAATTACGAATATTTCTACTTTGTACCACACTGTTTACAAGGATTTTAAGATCAATAAGATTTTTATGTCAGTTCACCCTCAGTCTTAATGTCTTCCCCAGTACTCACAGTGGCAGCTAAACATGCAGCTCTCAAGATTAGCTATTTTGGCAGTGAGGCCACAAATTAGCTCCATATCACTGAACAGATTTGCATAAAAAGCGCTGTTCTAAAAATTAAAAGTGAACCAAACAAGATATACAGCTTAGAATGGTTTTAACTTTTAATTCTGGTTTCTTACAGTTTTAGTTGAATTTTATTTTGGTTAGCTGGATTGTGCATGAAGTCTTCCGCCCATTTAAAAAATGATGGCAAATATTCTTCCACTTCCTGCATGATTTCTGTTTGTTTCAGATTTAAGTGATACCTAAAAAATAAAGCCATGCACATTAAGGAGACAGAAATTAGACTTGCTGCTGGTACTAACAAGATTTTGCCTCAAGAAATAACAAGATTAATGGAAATAACAAGATTAATGGAAATAACTGTCAAGTTTGAATAAACATCTATAAATTGTAGATAGTGAGAGATTCATTAAGGTTCAACTCCATTACTTCCTAAAACTATAACTGAACATCCATTACAAGAGACAGAATACACTATGTTCGTTTCTGATGTAACTTTTGAAACGACAGGTGTAGCACAAGGAAGGCAGCAGCATGGTAGATGTGATGAAACAGAACTAATAGACTGCAAGAAAGGAGTACCAGACTCATGCATTTAAAAGTGGCTATTCCTATGGTTTATGCAAAATTGAAAACACTAAAAAAAAAATTTAAGAAAGACCATTTGCTTTTTGTCTGAATACACTGATCTGCTACTTGTTCTTCATATACATTTTGACAGGCTTCAGACCATTTTAATTGGAAAGGAATCATGATCCTCTTCAGTTGCTACAGTTACAAATACAAGAAAGCAGAAGTCTCATTAGACAGAACCTAATTATGTGGCATTAGATAATTCAATGCTGGCATTCACTGGAAATAATGTCATTATTCTACAGCAACAGCGAAACACAAGTGGGTTTTACACAAAAAGGTTCATACAAGTGCAAATGACCACAGCCAGCAGACTTTTATGTAACTTACTTTTCAATCCCAATAAATAGTAGCCTACACATGCAAAGAAGAATCACAGATCAATGGTTTCAAACAGAGGCCCAGTGTGACTCAAAAGCCTTTAAGTAATCTTAGCAGTCACAATTTAAAATATCCACCTTCATAACACAACTAGAGTAATAACTCTTGTAACAATTTTAACTTCCAACTCGTGGAGCTAACAGATACTGACATTGACCAACATACTACTTAAAATATTCTAGATATAATAGTATTTTTACGTGACTTGAATTTTATTTTAATCAAGTCTGCAGTAAAATCTTAAAACTGACTGCCATTCACCTCATAATTTTATTATGGAAATATGAAGACTATTTATTATGCTAGTATTTCTATCAGCTTTGCAGAGAAAATAAGTTAAAGGTCCTCTAACAACTGAGCCATTAAGTAACCTGATAAAGAATATGAAAATATCAGACATCTCAATGCTTGGTCAGTCACAAGTTTCTAGTTCATCTTCCGAGGACCAAAATGAATTATGTTCATCACATTTAACCCAGCTTTGGGAGATGCCTGGAAATCTAACATTACAGGCACAAACACTCCAACCTGCTTGGCCTGAAAGAAAAAAAACCCACAGCTACAGTTACTCCAGAAGCATAATTCAGACCTACAGAATTAGCTCAGCAGGGCAGGCAAATTAAATTACATTATGAAACAGGGAAATATTTTACTAAAAGATACCAAAGTTTCATTAAGCAAAGTCATTTGGCAGAATGTTCTTCCGATACTAGTGCTACATTTTTTAAAAGTAGAAATTTATCTGCTAGTTCAAATGTTCCTACCCTGTCTTCCAAACATAAAAAGATTACTTACATTTCTTTGAGATAATTTTGTCCATATACAATTTTATTCGCTAGTTCTTCAACTTTTTCTTGTGCCAAGTTATTTGTTACCGATTGTTGAAAAATTTCATGAAGAATTGTACCAATGAGTGTTTGGCGTGAACCAGACTCGAAGCCCTGCAACAGATGTTATAGAATATATATATATATATATATGAATGAAGATTCATGCCCACTTCATGCAAACTTTTCTATAAAATTTTTTATTTGCTGCACAATGAACTGCACTTATTTCATTGCAAGATCATTAGAGTTTTCACCTCACTAATTAATACCTATTCAAACCTGACTGTGAAAACAGCCAAATTGAAATGTGTCTCTCCTATTGCTTTATCTCTCATTTTTAACCCAACCCTGATAATGTTAGGATACAATCCCTATGTGATTGACAGGTGAGAAACAAAGGCACAGATTAAAATTAATTTTGAGCAAGTTTTGCCTGTGGGCAGTATTAATAGCAGTATTTCCTAATGCAAATACTTACCTTTACAATCTTACAGATACTATTTTTTGCATGAAGCAGTTTCCTGTGCTTTACCAACTCACACGAAATTATTCCAAGTAACACCAGAATGGCTCAGAAACCCATCTAACCATCATCAGGACTGGGCTCTGTTGACTCATAAGAATTGAAAGTGGTAGTAAGTTGTGACCTCTGCATGAGCCACCAGCAAACAACTGGAAATCTAATCAGTATGGTTTTTAAGTACTTGCTGATATCTTTTACAGACCTGGCATGTGTGGGTTCCACTCACAACTGGAGGGCAGTGTTATCCTGGACTCAGGACTCCCAAATGATTAGTTTATTCCTATTACTCCTTTTATGAAGGCCTGACACCATCTCACCCTGTACTGAAATTTCTTGTTTCAGTCACTGGCTCCCAGTGGCTGTTTACCACTCCATTCCAGTTCCCTTGCCCATTTGGACTTATACTCCCACCATGTCTGTAAGTTTTCCTCAGCTGAATCCACATATCAGCAAGGACACCGCAAGAAACCTTTCCTCTTTCCAAATTCCAACAGCTACATTCAGATTCCAGAGTTAGCACACACAAACCCCAATTACAGTACACATATATTCCAGCTTCATCTTGAGTTAAAGCCTGCTTCTCATAGGGTATTAAGAAAGTCTTAACTGAATGGGCTGCTTTTGCAGAGGCTTTTAACTTGGCCAAGTGTGGTTATGTTTTCATATGGCCGCAAGAGGCACATCCCTCACAGAGGATTCATATCCACACAAAATGTGGCAACAGATTATCAAAGAAGTTGCCAGAATTTTAAGCAGGAAGACCATTTCTTTGTCCCATTAATTATATTAAGAATATAGGATTATTTTAGCCAGAATTCTCAAAAAAACCACAAGAAGCTCAGCCAGAGACAGGCAGTTTCCATTCTAAATTATTCTGTGTTGTGAACATTATGAATAGCTAATAACGACATTTTGCAATACAGCATCTCAGCCAATTTTAACAGAGCTAAACCACTAGTCTCAGTGAAACAGTAACCCATTGATAGGCTTGATGCTCTAGAATTAACACTTACCCTAAACCTTTCACTCAGCACTGCTTGTCTCATACATCGAATACTATTTGACACCGTAGTGCCAGAAAGCAGCAGATCTGGGTAAAGAACCAGGTATCCAGACTGTTCATTTATTATCCAGGTACTGGAGCTACACTCCCCTTCCAAATGAATGATGTCTCCTGGAACAACCGGAACAGACTCCCTATAACGTAATACATTTGAACAAAAATTTGCAAGCTAAGGACACCACATATTAGAAATTATACATTAATGTATCAGATTCAATATACTTCAAAACAGGAGATTATTGTGATTCTTTTTTAAGTTGATCTAAAATTTTGAAAATTAATAAAGGAATTTTTACTGACAAAACTTCAATAATTTTGAGTATTGGATCATGCGTCAGGACAGCCTGCATGTAGAGAAATCCTGTTGACTTCAAGTCATTCCAGATCCATGTATTAAGCCATTTCAGTATCGTTATGTTTTATACCGGCATACTGCACTTTTTCATTACATGAGATCTACCTTTTTACTTAGCAATTCTACTTGTTTCAGAAACTCAGAAAAATCTAAAACTATTTTTAGAAGTTTGAGGGTTCAAGATCTTTTATACTTGCTCCTCCAAGAAATGGAGTCTTAGACTTCTTTTCTTCCATCTTTCAGGCTTGCACGGAAAATGAAAAGCAGTGCCAAATAGCATGTGCATGCCTGTATGTTTCAAAAGACTAAGCTAGTCTTCTGTAACATACCATACAATGAACAAACACCTAAATTAGAATCCTCACTGATTCACACTTGAAAAAAAACTTGCGGCAGAGCTCAAGCTAAGGTGATTTTAACAGACTGTATAAAACCTCATGTTTTACAGACATAACTTTGTACATTTATATGGACAATGAGGGTACATCATTTAGAACACTTCTAATTGTTGCAAGACAACACTTAAACAAAATACCCTGCTTAGAGCTTATTGTCTTGCTGTTTGTTAGTACAGAGACAAATTAAAACTTTAAGATAGCAATATCCACTCAACACAAGTTACACGACAGGAGCTCTCTCAAGATGAAAATCCATTATGCTAATATACTGACAATATTACATTAGATAAAGGTCATTTCAGGATTTCTTATTACTTTTAAGAGAGTAAAACTCATCTCAAAGGAAACACAAAGAAAAGTGACTTAATCCAATATTTCATCCTCTTTCCAAACTTCTACATTTTTGTATGGATTACCAGCCATTCCTAAGAATGCACAGTTCTGTATCTTCTAGGGACTGAGATGCTGTAATTGTCAAGTGTTTCTCAGGGTCACTTCCGCTTCTCTGTATTACGCTGACTTCCAACACACAGTATCTGTTGTTCAACCCATTCTTAAGTATCGTGTC
The DNA here is from genome assembly GCF_965638725.1 of Aptenodytes patagonicus. NCBI lineage: Eukaryota > Metazoa > Chordata > Aves > Sphenisciformes > Spheniscidae > Aptenodytes > Aptenodytes patagonicus. The sequence continues at coordinate 37,636,683 of NC_134953.1, forward strand.
AGGGGAGTCAGTCACTTTCTTCTGAAATCTGAAGTAACAATTCATTACAAAGACATAACACTATTTGAAAACAGCCAACCCATACACAAGAAGAGGGAAAGCTTTAAGTATAAACCCAGCTTTAACCCTCTCCAATTTTTATATACATTTAGTGTGGTTTTAGTTCTATACAGGTAGAGTGTAGGAAATCTTCCCTCTGGTAATGTTTCCACATTGTCTCTTTGGATGACAGGGATGAAAAACAAGCATTTGGACATATGAGACATAAGGAAGGAGATATAAATATTAAGTAAGTTACTATTTATTGTAGCTAGTGCTTCCTTTTGGTATCCATATATTCGTATTCATTCATAAGTTAATTATAACTGTACTGCAACCCTGTGCTTGTGAGAAAGCTTGTATCTCTTTGAACACTGTAAAGCACATAAGAATTCCCACAATCACCCAAGCACATCAAACACAGAGAACTAACTTTTTCCCCCCTTAACCTCAACATAAAGATAATTAGAAAACTGATACTCAAGGTTCAGTTTTCATCCGGCCAATGGCCAAAATTTCAGATAGAACGGTCAGGCCGGCCACTCTCCTGACACCGAACGATGCCTGCTAGAGCTCCAGGGCGCAGGCAAGGACAGAGCTCACACCAGGCGCCTGCTCTCCGCTCCGTAGGCTACCCTGCCCAGCGCAAACATCAGTTAATCGCTAAGCGGCGGCGGATTCCTCTCACCGATTATTCCAGGCAGCCCGCGCGCCCCGCTTTAAATTTCAAACCCCCCGCGCTGGCGGCCGTCTCCGCCCGCTCGTTCTTCCCCCCCCCACTCGGCCGCTACCTCTCTGCCACGAGCAGGTCCTCTGCCGCGCACGGCTCACCCCGCCTCAGCTCCATGGGGCAACCCGGCCCCGACGCGAACAGGCAGATAAACGCGGATCCCCTCAGACCCGCGCCTCACAAGACTCCTCCGCCCCGCCAGGGCGCGGGCGCAATACAGCCGCATTTCCCGCCCGCCTCCGGAGAAGCCCCGCCCCTCGTCCCTCCCAGCTCGGCCACTGACGGGGAGAGAGCTAGCGCAGCCAATGGGAGGTACCGGGAGGGGTGTTCTCCGCCGGGGCGGGGTGGAGCGCGCGCTTCCCGCGCGCGGGCAGAGGGGTTGAAGGCGCGAAGTGGCGCGCGGCTCCTCCAGCCGCTGACGTGGGGGCGGGGCCCGCGCCGTGAGGGAGCCTAACGGCCCCCCGGGGCCTGTGGCGGTTACGTCTGTGCTAGAGAGCGTAGTTCTCAGCTCTACCTGTCGTTTATTTCCACAGTGTCAAATGCTTGTTAAACCGTGGCCCCTCTTCTGATACCAGTGCAGTAGTATGAGGTAAAATTAGATGTGCCTTTTGCTCCCAACTGCTTATGGGTGAATCTCAGCCTGCGAGTTGAACTTTTCTCTGATAAGAACTCGTTATATTCGATGCTGTTCACTGACAGAGTCTTTCTGAGGTGATACAGAAGTTTCAGATACACAGATTTCCTTTCTTTGCTTTTTTTTTTTGCCACAAAACCACTACTTCAGCAAAGCATTCTGGATCTGAGACCATCACTTCTAGCAAAGATTGAAGGACACAGGTATTAAATCTATTCTTAATACATCAGTATGACTTAATGTAGTTTAAATGTCAGGAAAATGATGTATTAAGAGTTTTGTCTTGTGTCTCTTTAATGTAGCCAAACATTGGGAAACAGTATGAGGCTCTAGTCCTGCAAAGACGACAGTTTCGGCCAATGGTTAGACATCCCAACAGGAGGATCAAACCTTGAATTTTAAAAGGTGAGAGCATACTTAAATTAGCCCCTTTACTTTCCTTTGGGATAGTCCCGAAATGCATGCAGTAAACTACATTAATGTCACTTTCCATTGTGGAACCTCTAATATAAGCTTACTTGTAATTTAATAGTTACGTGTTGATACTATTAAATACACAGATAATTTGGTATGGTATTAAAAGAGATTACATAAATAGTTTTACTTTGTACACTTGATAACCTTCTGTTCTGTAGTGTCTTTCATGTTGCCTATACATCTCTCATACACTAAAAAAGAAATATTTTAACAGAATATGGTTATAAGAGTATAAAAATATGCTTTAAATATTTTTTTGAAGTTAGCAAAAATCCAAGCAGTCTGGGGAATCTCTATGGAGGGTCTGTGAAATCCAGAAAAACACCAAACCTTATTTTAGTAACAAAAGGTGCACTAAAGTGCTCAGACTATAGCTCTTTTAATTCTTTCTGGCATCAGTGGTTGAGAAAAAATTAACATACATCAAGATACACAAGTTTGAACTGTGTAAATTCAGGAATTTGTCAAAAATTTGTTATCACAAGCTAATGAAATTTGTTCCTCCCAATCCCGTGGCAAACAGGGAGTTAGCTATCTATGCTTACAAACAGTTAACATGCTTTATACGCCCTCATTTTTTAGGCTACAGATTTAATCAGGGAAATCTATGAGGGGAACCTACAGCTGTGTCTTCTGCAGCAACTGACTCAGAAATATATACTTGCCTGCTGCCACCCCAGGTAGCAAGTTTATTCCTAAAGCTAAATCTGAGATTAAATTTACCTTGCATCAGATCTAGCAAGTGTGCAGCCACAGCGTGAGCTGGTTCAGTAAGGTGACACCAATAAAATCCATTCATTTCTTTTGGTGGGTTAACCTTTCATCAGATCAGTGGAAGCACCATGGTATCTAGTCCCTCTACCCTGGATGAGGCGAAATGTCAAACAGCACCCAAAGGTGCAGGTAAATAGCAGAATGAAACAGTATAAGTTAGCTGCAAGGCCGTCAGCTTCCTGAACTGATTAACTATGCAACCATGCTAGCACTGTGCTAAGAGAACAAGTCAGATCCTGCCAACGGGAGTGGAAAGCAGAGCAGAGTACAGGAAATGTAACTCAGACCAGCCTGAAAGCATCCTGGGATCCACTCTGAGGATGCTTAGGGGGCAGCCTGTCATTCACGTCACTGAAGCAGAGATCTCTGAGCTGAACAGACTCACTCACACTAATTGCACAGAATAAAAACACAGTTAAGGATGAAGCACAGAGATCTTTTATTTTATACCTGTTTGAATTGAACAAATATGGTTGTTTTGAGTTGCAAACATAAAAGAAGGCTTATGAGTGCCTTGCACACTCTTTTTTCAGGGAAGGAGGGGAAGAATTTGAAGAGTTTCAATAGAATTTGTCCACCTTGAGGTCTCAGCTCATTTAAATGAGCAACAAAAAACATCCGGAGAATATTAGTAATGAAACAAATAAAGACATTGGAATTAATCAGTGTAAAAAATGGTTCAAATACATTAAACTTTTCTGTATAATGACTGCAAACTGCAATATTGGTCATACATAAATGCCTTGGTTACAGCAGGCAAAATTTTCAATGTAAGAATGTGAAGTATTGGGGCTTATTTTAAAGACACAATGTTTAATCACTGGAAACAACCCCCCCAAGACTGAGATTTTCAAGACATATCATGGATAAGCCTGTATAAGACTGTCTCACCTGAAGGAGTCCTAAAATGGTGAGGCTTTCTTTTCTACTTTTATGTCAAAGAGTATTGGAAATAGGTGGGTTTAACAGAGTTTAAAAGTATTATCCAAGGCTACATAACCAGTTCTTCACAAAAATAATTACTTCACTGGATAGAACTATTAGTTATGAGATTATGATGATACAAATTTTTAGGAAATAAAGACAAACACAGATATTCAGGCCCCTTCCATTTGCTGAAAAAGTAAACAGAAAAAAACAATTAGAAAGTATGTGATTAAGGCATAGAAATGAGCTTGGCTGGAGCCTGTACTTTTTACTGGCTAAAATAAGATGTTGCTTGTTCAGTGCACTGAAAGTACTGAAGAGACAGACAAGAAAAAAACCAAGGGAATAAATCCCTCAGTAGTTCAAAATGAAAATAAACCCAGTTTTCATAGGGCTGTCACTAGAGAACGGAAGAGGATTTACAATTAAGTCCCATGTTTCCATTGTGGTAGTCAGATATTCTAAATAAATTCTATGTTCTAACTCAATAAGAAATACCTGAATAAGCTTTCCAGAAAGAGTTAGAAATAGCTACTAGAAAAAAATTAGAAACTCCAGCCTCTTCCCATCTAGCCCCTGGACAAAAGTATTTTTCTTTCACTGACCTTGCTCAAAAGTATTAAAATACTTCCAAATATAAAATTATTCATAAATTTTAAAATTTATTTTGAAAAACTGATCCTGAAAATACAGCACAGTTTCATCCAGTAGGTCTATTTTTCACATTCAATATCCTACTCAATTATTTACAGGACACTTTTTACTTCTCTCTTTCTCTCAAGAGTGAATATGCTGAATTCTGCTTTATTCTGCATAAGAACTGTTTAACTTTTCATGACACAGCTCAAACCTATTTGAGTTCCTCAAATGTATCGCTTTTAGAAATATTAAGATGTGAAACTCTGAATTTAAACATCCTTAACAGTATTAACATGGCAAAGAACTGGCACATGAGAAGATGCTTATTTACTCACAGAGTAAAACAATGCAGGAGAGAAAAATGGCACATCTCTTTTTTTTAATACAGTGGATTTAGCTCTATTGCAAGGACTTTAAAAGATAAAAATTCACTGTGATATTGGTTAGTTTTCCTTTAAGTGAAACTAAAGATCAGGTGAAAACTCGTATTTGTTGTCTCTTAATTAAGAATGACAATGTTATGCAGATTTACCTACAAGGGCAAACATACAGATAATTCCAGAAACATGCATTCTTTCTGGCTGCAACACGTACAAATCACACGAAGACATTAGTTCAAAATTTTTAATAAAATAAATCAAATACATCTCATTCTCGTCTGCAGCTACATTGTTAAATATCAAAGAAATACATACTTTTAAGAAACTGGGGAAAAAAAAAAGAGCCACAAAAGTTGGTATTGAATATATAACTCAAAATTTGGTTTGTCAAATTTGACAAAATTAAGCAAATCAATCTCACCATCCGCCACTTAACGTAACCATTACCAATTATTAAAAGACACTGCTAAAATATTTACAATAAATAAATAACTTACATCACTTAAAGTAAATGCTTTACAGTTTCCTGAATCAAGTGAGTAAAATCAAGAGTACCAATGCAAATCATGTATAAACAAGTCTGGAAAATAATTCCCTCTACAAAAGGAATTGTAGGAGGAGGAAAACATGTAATAGTCTATTGCATACCATACTTTAGAGACAGTACATATACACATCTACAGACTCCAATACAGTCTTCATTTTCTTTTCTTGCACAAGAGGTTCAATGTGGTCCATATGCCTAAATAAGTAAATGCAGCAGCATGCAGTCTTGTTTGTCACCATGTTTTAAGGTAGTGACAAACCTGTTTACACAAGCTAGTACTGGATAGTACATAAAATACCCAGCCTTCAATAAACTGAATCGAGAACATTTCAGCTCCAGAAAAGGTACAGAAATGCCTTGTAAGATTAGGCCCATGCTAACTGCCTTAAGAAAACCTTTTCTAGCACTTGTCACTGTAAAAGTTCCCCCCTGGTTTTATTTGTGTAGATACACCATTTTTTAGAATAGCATGTATGCCAAGAAACTGGCTTCCAAATTGCAAGATTTCTAATAATGTTAAATAGATCTTGTCTTTTTTTACTGAAATGGTTGAAGAGACTCATATGTACCAATCTGAAGATATATGCATTGTTCTTTCATACAGAAAACTTGTACAAAAAAAGAATGAAAAGATGCTTAAGTTGTGGTCTGCTGAGTTCAGCTTCTACAGAGCAGGCAAGTATCTGAATATGAAAATCACTGCATTCTGTTCATATCAGTTTATTCAATTTAATTTTTAAAGAACAGATGTCTAACTACTAGCTTAAAAAGCAATATAACCATGTGTGTAACTCTTGGAATGGTGATAAAGCTAAAGAACTAACAGCTTGAAACCCATATAAAATGTGGGTGTGATTTTAAAACTGCGTAATTCTTAACATGAATCTAATGACACCTAGAAGATCAAGTGCAAAAAAATGTTTATAGCTAACTAATGTTTATTATGATCTGTCTCCTGGTTTCACTCCAGGAAATTAACCACATTTTGGCAAATAAAAACGTCAGACAACAGCAGTTCCACAGTAACAGATAGCTTTTTTTTTTTAAACTTCAAGTAATTTACTCACCAATATAATCTGAGGACTGATAGTGTAGTTTTACAGGAAAGTCTTCTAAAAAAAAAATTAGTTGAGGTGCAAGAATTGTTTCATAAGTTCATATGTGGTGAAAGCCACAGCCTGGGAAGGAATACAACGAATATAATTTAGAGATAAGCCACGGTATAATCCTCTTCGTATTCCATGTTGTTGATACACATATTTCAGTGTCTGCACCATTGTACTGAAAAAATAAGAACTCAAATCATTATTGGATACACATATTCAATAGTCAAAATCACTTTCTTTAAATACAAGACATTTGTTTTACTTGGTTCTTAAGAGATCTACAGAGAAAAACCCATGGGACTCCATACAGTGAAGCATTATAGTCTTTTTAGGACTGAGAAGACAGTCCGAGCTTCTGCAAGAAATTTGGGCACAAGGGCTGGGAATTGGGAAGAGGACAGTGCAATCCCATCTAAAGAAGTTTCAGTCTGAAAACACCTGCCCTAGAAGACATATTAAGACATTTTACACCAGAATGGCTATGCATATTCCATTGCCTATCTGGCAGGAAGGAGTTGAGAAGCATCAATTCTTCTTACAAAAGTAATACAGAGTAACAGAAACATAATTTGCCCAATGTAGCACACACTTCTTGCATTAAAGATCAGTATTTAGGCTTGTATCCCATTCTCTTTCTCAGAGCACTCAATCATACTACCCATCCTTCTAAAGCTCTGCATATAAAATTTATGTTTAGCTCTGTATTCTACATCTTGTATGTGTGTAGCGTCCTCCACCATGACAAAGACCTAGTATTTTCTCTCAAACGAGAAATGCTAGAATTTATGTTACGTATATAATATTTGACCTCCTTAAAAGCAGAATTTGCAGTGCATATGCAAGGAGAACAATTTTCCTCACATACTTATATTGAAATGGAGCAAATGGACATTAAATGCAAAACAATGTAAAAATCTGTAAGGTGCTCAATATTTCCAAGCTATTAAAGACACTGCTCTTTGAGAACATCTTCCATATGCCTCAAAGCTTCAAGATCTCCTACTTGTTTTATCCTCTCATCCTCTAAAGACATAGATGTCTACTCTCCGTCAAGGCACAGCTCTCTCCAAACACCGTCACAACAATATTGTTAAATTGGGAAGCCTGATGTCTGTAAAAGTAGTTCTCACAAATGCAGAAAGTAAAACCCCAAGAACAATTAACGCATTTTTATTTTAAAAGTATCTGGAGTGGAAAATAGCCAAGCAAAAAAAAAAAACGTTAAGGCTGCTAAGAAAAACAAAACAGCAACTTTCACAGTAAAGCAACATCTAGGTTGTTTATAAAAGGTCACTAAGACAGAGTACTGTTAGTAAGATCCAATTCACCACACAGGTGGTTCATGGTGGTTCACACTGAATCACGCTGGATTCAGACATACACAATTCCACAAGATTGAAAGTAACCAAGATAAAACTGTCCTGGAATTTAATTTGGTTGAGGCAATTGGAAATTCAGAAAGTTTTTCAAGATGAGAGCTGATTTAATACTATGATTTTAACGATATTACGGTACTTCCACTTCTACTGGAGGAACCCCAACTACATGTGGGGTGTGGGACATTACCGTAAATGCAAGAAAGGTCAAATAAAACAGTATTATGCAAAATCATCTTATGAAACAGGTTCTGCACCATTAAAAAACACTTTGAAACATTTCATTTCAGTAGAAGCATGCAGTCTCTCTCTTAGGGATACTGCTGATATTAAAGAAAGACATCGCAAGTTGAATTAAAATACAAAAAAAAGGTTACCAATACAAATACAGTATTACTAACAAAAGTGCCACTGTGATTTCAGGTTTTTTTTTTTAACCCCAGAGTGATAATGGCAGCTTTTGTCTGTGTGGAAACTTATTCATTAAGAGAATGAAGAAATCAACAACATAGTAGTTGGGGGCGGGGGGGGTGGGGGGTGTGTGTGTGTGTGTTTGGTTTTTTTAAACTTTAAAACTAAGAATTTAACTCTGCTCAGACATAAGAATTCAGTTACTACGGATGAAAACAAAATACTTACAGGCACTTTTCAGAGTCTGGGAGAACCGCTCCTAACTGCATTCGCCTACGAGTTACATCAAGGGGATATCTACAGAGGAGATATTTGAACAGCAGTTCAACCAGATGTGTGATGACTATATGAATATTGTTTAAAAAAGAATACAAAGAAGTCCATATGCAACCTCCAAGTTCCCTTTTCAGTGAGTCAGGAATCCGGCTCAGATTCTCAACACAGCTGAAAGTTCTCCAAAAAGGGAGACTTCCCCTATACAACCAAAACCAGCAAATCAGCTGGTTATATATTCCATTTGGCACGAGTAAGGAAGACACATGAAGATCAGATGAGAGTATAAAACAGTCTGTAAAATGCTGGAGGGAGAAGACACCTGAATCAAAAATAAAATTAACAGTTTAAGGATTAATAGAAAATGACATTTGTAATGCAGTGATTTAGTGAAAAATTGATGCCATGTAAGTCCACTAAATTAATTTAGTTTATGGACAAAATAAAATATGACAAGGACAGCATGAGAATCAAGAAAGCAGGCAAAGAAATAAAAAAAAATTAATGCCAAATACAGTATCTAAGACTTGTGGGTTGGTTTTGTTTGTTTTTTAAAATTCTATAGCTTCACAGGTTACATTGTTTTGAAAATAAATTGGAATAATAAAATTCTGCAAATTATGTTCATGGTCAAAATTTCATAGCTTATCAAACAAGATTCCAACTGATTTTAGGCGATTTGTCTGAATTTGTTTAATTGACTCAATGCATATATATCTTTAAAGACCCTGAAGATTAAATATATTTAGTAAATGAAACAATAGGAAATAACTGAATTCCAGTGTCTGATTAACCTGATTTAAAAACCTTACTAATAACCAGACTTACATAAAATCATATTCTCAGATAAAAGTTTCTTTAGAATAAACAGCTATATAGAAAAAAAAACAATCAATACTCAAACTTACGATATCGTCTGAGCTATTGCTCCAGCTATGCCACCACACAGCAGATTTACATGTGTTTTCAAAACTAAGACATCGGGATTATCTAATGAAGGCCGTCCAAGCAAGTTAGGTGCTTGAGCAAGTCCAATGCTCTTTAAGGTACCAAAGGTAAAAAATGAAAAACCTAAAAGGAAATTTAATTTTATGTACTTTCATAAAAAAGCAAACCATTTGTCAATGCATCATCATCATAAACAAAAAGCTGCAATTACAAAATGAAACTATTTTCCAATTCTTTTAGAAGTTTTTCTTAAGCAGAAAGAAATAGACAAATAATATTTTGAACTTCTACAGTAACTTCTGTCCAAATGAATTAGTGTTTATAATTAACATTAAAAGAATGCTTTAAATAAGCTAGACTGTGGGTTTTAAATTACTGGATTGCTGTTAAGATTAACTCCTAAGATCTTTTTAACTGAAGAACTTCTCTCATCTTTTAAATATGACTGTAGTTTAGCTGGGCAGTTCTGATGTTCCTCCATCCCACGTCACCCACTGCTTTAGCTTGTGTAAGTATCTACATAAAAGTCACCAGGAGATGGAGCCAATACAGAGGCTCTAAGTCTCCATCTAGAGCACTTTGCTCTCTCATGGATCTACCTGTTTGAGAGAAATATCCTACATGCTTTCTTGAGGGAAAATTGGGAAGCAGAAAAGAACCACTGCTTTACCTCTCTCCCTCTCAACTCCAAGTTTCAGAAAAGCTAGGCTTTGCCTATTGAAGATGCTTTAACACACATTGATCAATTCTAGATTAAGACTGAAGAGTTACAAATGCTTCTACTGGCCTCCCCTCTCCGTTCAGTAAAAAACAGAATCCTTGATTTTATAGGAAGCTAATTAACTAGGTGTGCAAATGTATTATGTAAATTTAGTAGCACACACAACTGCTGAAGGACTGCCACGTTCTGTTTTTAACTTACCCGCATATGGCGCCATTCCTACAACAGTTGGCATCAGCCCTCTGTAGAACCCACTAAAACCACCTTCCTTTGAAAGAAAATACAAGTACATTTGTGGCAAGAAATACAACAAATGTCTCAGCAAGTTATATGACTATTCATACAGATTCACATGACAGCAATCTGACTAGCATCATCTAGCACCAAGGAGCTAACATCAAGTTCCATTTCTTATGCCTGAAGAATTGAGGGGACAACTGCCTGGCTCCATAGGAGATAAAGAAGTGAAAACGAAGGAGAAAAATCTACATCCAACATCATAATCTAGGAGACATTTCTGCATTACATATATCCCTCCTCCCCAAATTTTTTGTATCATTACTACTTGTTCTTGAAAAGCAACTTCTCTCTGCTGTTTTTGACCTCCCACTTACATGAGTCTTAGCTACATCTTAGCAGCCTAAGTAGAAGGAAGCATCCAGATAATTTCTTACATCAAAAAATTCAATGTGCACGCAATGAAGTCATGTTATTTTCCACCAAGCCACTATTTTCAATGCAGTGCAACATTTTTTAAAGAGCATATTTTGCTTTGACAGGACTGAAGATTAAAAGAAAAAATACCTTTGTGTAAATCATCTTGAATGCATGGATAATTCCCATGTACTTGTGTTCCCCTTTTACTTGGAACGCCAGACGAACTCTAACCATATCAAGAGGGTAAGTACAAATCACTGCTGTAATACCTTTATTAAAAACAAAAACAAAACAAGCAAACAAAACTCACCTACACCTTATCTGATTCTAGGATTATTTTGAAAATCAGAATTTCCTTTTGTGGCAGTGAATAGAATAGCATATACAAATTATTTTGCTAAAGAAACACTTAAAGTCACTTATAATCAGCAAATAGGAACACTAACTTCAGCAACACACAAAGGATTTATGTTTATACTTGGTGTTCACTGAAGCTGCACACCTAAGCCTTGATTTTCCAAAGATTTATGGGCCTAACTGTATTCACATGGGCAACCTTATTTACGTCCATGGCTCATAAGCATCAGGCTAGTCAAGTGCATCAGCTTTACTGGATTGCAACCATGAAACCTAATCCTACCATACCTTAAAAAAAAAAAAAATCAAACCACCAAATTTACATGTTTAATTTCAAAAAGGTTGCCTCAGAATTTGATGTGATTACTGGATATAGATACATGTATCTATCTACTGCCTCTGAAAATACTAAATATAGTCTAATGACATTTAAAATAAAGTCAGGATCGTACTGATGAAGAGTACTTAACTGCATTGCATTACTGCATTTTAAAAGTTCATGTTACACCAGCACTTCTGTTTTAAAACTCTGACCAAAAAAGCTATTTCTAGACTTTAGATGCCAAAAAAAATTAAATCTTAGGATTCATCCAGTTATTAACTGCTTCAAAACTGATTAGATGCTGATCAACTTGTAATTTTGGAAACAGAACTCCAGTACAGACAACAACAACTCTAACAGTTACCTGAATAACAAATTCTTTCCTACTGCTAGTTTTTGAGGTAAACCACTCAATTGCTGACAAATTATTTGGAGGGAATAGTTAAAACTGTTTACTAAAAACAGAGGTCATTTTCTGGTGCTATACCACCGTCACTAAGAAAAAAAATACTGGGAAAAGGAGAAAAAGCAAGCAAAAACCTTTGTGACTGGTATTGTTTTCTAGCAGCTGCTCTGATTTAGCTAAACATCACCCTTAAAAATTAGTCTTGCAGAAGATAAGCACACTTTTTATGCTGGCAGGAAATTGCCACTTCCTCTGAAGTTTTAATAGTCTCTTAATGATATCTCTTTTTGTAGGTGTATCATTTCCCCTTCTTTCACAAGGTCAAGAGAAAACCACAACGGGGGGGGGGGGGGGAGGCGGGGAGGGAACCAAACCAACAACAAATCCCAAGCACAACACAACTCCAGCAAACAAGCTCTTCATAACTTTTATCTGGAGAGAAAAAAAAAGAAATCAGCTTTAGTAAGCTGAATGATCTGACAGAAGATATCAGGATTAGATGGGGAGGAAAAAAAAAAAAAATGAACACCATTATTGAGCTATCCAAAAAGCTGACACTGGTCAACTGTCAATTGAGAGTAAAGTTTGTGGCCTTCTGGAGTATCCTACCAGTAATATATTTTAGAAGACAAAAACACCTCTTTCAGAGATTTTGGACGATTCCTCTGAATAAAAAGCAGACATCTGCAGTTGATTTTTGATGTTGTCTCACCCATAGGGTTCAAAAGTTGGAAGCTGCAAAACACCAAAGCAACTTTAGGACTGTTTCCACTGACCTACATTATTAAATGCAATCCCTCAGACTACAGCCTTTTCCTAATGGATTGCCTGAGATGTCCTGAAATATTGTAAAATGGATGAATTCAAGCAGTTTAAAAAAAATAAAGAGGGGGGAAAAAAAAGCTTTTACAGAGCTTAAGAGTTCACAGGAAAGTCATCCCACTTCGGAGAACAGACAACTTTATCCCCCTTCTCTTTCCAGTCATGCACTGATACATATCCAGAAATATTCTCTGAATGAAGCCTAGCAAACAGACCAATGAAGAGCTTGGTGAATGCACTAACTAGCGAACACAGTCCAAAAAGAGTACAATTGAAAAAAAAAAATTCAGATGGAACTGAAAGAAACCATATGTAGTAAGGATTTAAATAGGATTTTTTTTTTTTTTTTTACTTCTTAAAATCCTCTAGCCATGAATTCTGAAAAAAAATGGATTTCTAACATCAGCCACAAAATATGCTTTCTTGAAGCAACTGGGAGAGACATATTACTGCTTACTGTTCATATAAGCAAAATGTACACACAAGGGATCAAGATTTCCTTTGGGGCTCAGAAGAAACACTATCCTTTCTGGGAGGAATGGCGGCCAGCTTTGGGACACAAAGTCATTATGGTGAAGTCTACAAAATTACCAATCTCCTCTCTACTCCCTAAATATTATGAGTTACCAGAAGTCAGACCACAGCATCTTAAGGCTGATTCCTTGTCTTGAGGAAGCAAAGTCTATCCCAAATAATGAGAGTTGAGCCAAAAATCTCTCCCATGGTTGGTTCAACAGGACAGAATTGGAAGTATCTCAACAGTTAGGAGAGACATACTGCAATTCCCAGCGTCTGATCTGAAATAATCATGATAGGTAGCTCCTCCCTCCTTTAAGGAACGACTTCTTCAAAAACAGCAGACTTTCACTGCAAATGCTGACTCAGAAGTCAGGGGAGTCAGGGAAAGACCATTCTTCACTTACCATATTGTCCTCAAGCACCTTTGACCAATCTTGGGGACAAGATACTGGGTTACACAGATGTTTACTGAGACTTAGTGTCAATGAAGGACAACAGGAATTAGACTGTCCTTGATTTGCTTCCCAGGCTTTGGGAGTTAACAATGAGATTAGCTATATAGGGATTTATCTCTGTCTCCCAATTTCCCTACTATTCCTCCATTCTTAGTAATTTTCTTTCTTTGAAAATAAAAATAAAAAAACATCTGGAGCAAGAAAAAAACCCAAGTGAAATACATTTACAAGGATCAGGTACTGCAAACATATCTGATACACAAGTTTTTATGATTTCTGTACCACGCTCTTTGTACTTTATCAATAACTACGTAGATCAAATTAAGTACTACCAGATTCAGAGGTATACAGTTCAAAAAGTGGTAAGCACAAGTCACAGCCTTGAACTGCAGAAGATATTCTCCTTAACTAGTACAAAGATCTTCTGAACAAAACAAAGCTTCAGGAACTATACATACAGAGAAATAGCTGATGACAAAGAATATTTATCAGACAGGTTAAAGAACTGCCTAATTTACAAGTCCTAGTATTTCTAGACCTCCAATACATAATTGTTTCTTTCTGAATTGCACCTGAAGAAATAAACAGCACAGATTCTTTTAAAATGCTGACTCAAATAGGTAACTTGTTAATTTCATACTATTTAAAAATGAGACAGTCAGTATCCTCCTAGATCCGTACTATTTTCCAATTGCTTTTACTAAAAGTAAGAAGATAAAAACAAAAACATGCTTTCTGTATTAGTTTCATGGTACTTGAGTTTATTCTAGATAACATCTAGTCTTTTTTGGCTTTTTTATTTTTAAGTTAATCAAGTCCAGGGGAGGAAACACACATTTCTGTGTTTTACTTCAGGATTTTCAATTAGAAAACTAAAACAAGATTTAGATTTGCAAAATCATCCTGTGATACAGGGGTTATTTGATCATTTTGTTTCCTAAACCCCACTAACCTCTATGATTTCTGTAGCTTCTCCCCAGCTCTGTCTTTCCTTAAAAGAAGTTATATACCATTTATCTGTTAATGAGGTGTTACAGCTAAAATTTGAATCACACAAGACTCAGGAAATTCAGAGTTAAAGTTTCCACAGTAACTTTAACTTGGCCTCCTTAAATATATGCATTACAATAGGTTTTTCTTTTCTCTCACTCCACTACCCCCATCCTCATTGCCTTGTTTTTCCCTGTGGATATGCTTTTGATCCTGTTTATCAGTTACAGAAGATACTGAAATGTTTCCCCCCCTCTTTGAAGCCGATTCAGGTCTGTTGACTGCTGGTAATGTTGGAAACACTGACATAAGCAAGATTTAAGTATCAGTAGCTACACAGAAGTGAAAGCAGACAGCTATGTAGCTAGATGGTGTAGAGGGGACAAAAAGGAAAGGGAAACAAGGGTTATCCATTTTCAACTGCATAATATCGGGTTCCAGGAAACTGTGAAGACCCCTCTCCACCAACACTGGGGTGGAACACACCGTCTCCGTTAGTCATTTAAACTTGGAAGGAACAGAATAATATTCCTTATTGGAGCCAGCAAGAGACTAAGCCACAGGAGTTAAAGCAAAAAATATTACTAGTTGCTTTTAAAAGTCTTTTCTTATTTTGTTTGCAAATCTAGAGAACTTCTGTATCAGATTTCAAACTCTACACTCTTCTTCTTAGTGCCTCCTTCCTCCTCTATATCTTCTTGGCATACTCAATATAAACCCTCCCCTCTTGTTTATCTAATGAATATCCCAAAAAGCAGTTAATGCCACCTAGTAAACAAATAGTAAGACACTCACATGTGATACTGTTACTGTGCCTGACTGCTATATTCATTTTACTGCACACCTAAGTCTAGCACATCTACTCAGTTTTGGGGTGCTCAATACCAGACTATTGAGTATACTGTACTTAAATGCACACACAAAGCATTTCATTTATCATGGTTTCCAGATAGTACTGTATATTAATTTTATTTCTGTTACTCTAACCACACAAAACAGATTTAACCAGTAAGGTGCTTAAAACAATGCCAGATGCTATTAATTTATCTACACAAAGAATTCCAGCGTGCCCAACACTGACAGAGTTAAGCTAATTATTCAATGTTTTCACAGTGCCTCACAAGTCAGGTTCCAGGTGTCTGACAAGGCTCCTGAAAAAGCTAATAATAAGCTGGGGGGGGGGATAAAATTAAAGTGTTCTTTAGTACAGTTAAAGCCGGGGGGGAAGAAAGAAAAAAAGGAAAGAAAAAAAAAAATCTATGTATTTCTTCCACTTCTTTCAGTGAGAAAGCCAGCCAAGTTCTGAAACATATCTTGCCAAATGGGTTTTGCTAGTTTTTAGGATCTTTGAATTGTTTCATTTCATTCTGTTTCCTTTTGCTCTGATGGCATGCAGAGCCAAAATATTTTCATGAGGTCTTCCTAGTTTAACTAAAGGTAGTATTAACAAACCCCAGGATTTTTATTCCAAAAGAAGCTAAATAGTAATACCCATGTCATAACTATTTAAGGACTGTCCCTAGACAGTATTAAGCCTGTTTTACAAAGTAAAAGCACATGAAGAACCACCTCAATTAAAAATCAGTCTACTATTACTTACCTTTCCCTGTTTTTTCTTAGCTACTTTTGGCTGAATGACTAGCAAGAGGAAAATAGAAATGTATAATATATACATATATGTGTGTATATATATACACACACATACTATATACTGGCAGTTTACAAATGGGTTTTTCTACTGCTATTGCAATAATTGATAAATGGTGTTCTTAATGTTCATACATATGAACTAAGGAGTACCATGACAATTCTGCATTGGATGTTGAAAAGCATAGACATTTCTGGCAAATCCAAAGAATCCACCCATTTAAAGAGCTGCATTTCTCTCTATTTCTCTGGGCTTATATTCAACCTAGTAGCAATGGCAGACAGGCTGATGAGCCAATTCTACTAAAACCTGCATCTTTATACTTCATCTTGATGACACTGGATTTTTCATATTTTTAAAGCCATAACAAACACTATAAAAACTGTGCTTTACAACATAGCACAGAATTCAATGCTTGAACAAATATATTTTAAATACTCTTAGACAAACAGTTTTCAATTAGGCAACTATTTGTTACATTAACCATTTACTAGTATTTTTGCTTAAACAAATTTGCAACGGTTTGACCTGAAAACACATCAAATCATCCTCTAAACAAATATTAACTTTTCAGCAAAAGGGATGTCTGAAATCCAAGTACAAAACTATACCTGCCATGGATCCAGCCATTAATCGATGCACATGCCCTGAAATCCCAAGTTGCTTCTTTATTACCTGTAAAATACGGAACATTTACAATAGTTGTATATCAGAAAATACAGGGAAGTACATCACACAGTTTATTAGTACATTAATGCAAACTCTGTAGCTGTCTCCGAGAAGTTTACAACACTACAAATTCAAACCAGATCACTTAATTACTGTCAGAGGAATTTCTGAACATTGCTGCCATTACCAATTTCTTATTAAAACCGTTAAAGTGCTAAAATTCTACTAACAAGGCAGAATGATTAGTTGAAAGTATTTGTACTGTTTACTTCAGAAACTAGATTGTTTATTTAGTTATCTTTAATGTGTGTCAAACAAGGCAAACTGAATACTATCCTTGTTGCATGATAGAGAGCAAAGGACACTGAGCAAAGTTGAAAAGTGACACATTTGAGAAGAGTAAATTTTTCTTCCATGCACAGCATGTGAAACACACTCCTATAAAGATATTTCTAACTGGATTTAAAAAAAAAAAAAGAAAAAGAAAAAAAAGGAGAAGAGAGAAATCGGACAAGCATTTGAGAGCAAGAACTTCCTAAGTTACATTACGTCCTGGAAGGAAGTTAGAAATTAGTTTCCAGGCTTTTATCAAATAACTGAGACTATTTAAGAAGCAGTTTCTGCTATAAAGAAGATCATTTCATATCTTCCTTCTTTAAGAATTGTGGAGTTTTTCCTTTTACATATTCCTGCAAAACATTTTGAATGTTTGTTGTCAATTAATAGATAAAAGAAACTGCTATGATGCTAAGTCATTTCTTGAAATTTGCAGATTCATAAATCATTTCATTATAAAGCACAGCATGCAGTCTTTTATTCAACACAACATAAAACAAGCATAAATCAACAGCATTTATGATTACACCACAAAAAAAAGAACATATGAACCTCACTATGGTTACTTCTTTGTATCAACCTTCTGAAATTTGTGCTTTAGGGAAGGGAATCACAATTTCTATCTCACTGTCTTCAGTAAAGATCATGCAATTTACTTCACTGGGTACTAAATCTGACCTTTCAAACACTGAATTCCTCATTGCTAACAGTAAAATGGTATTTTTCACCACATATAAGCAATGTTTAAAAACATGTTCATGCTAACACCTGACCTCCAAAAGATGTTGCAGGGATTTATTACACATTTATTATGAAAGAGTAAATGCACAAGAGCAGAAAAGAATCCACAAATCTTCTGGGACCCTGAAATGAGCATTTTCTCTTCCAGGTCATTTTTATCTAGAGCCTGACATAGTCATTAGTCAGGTCAAATATAACAGTCATATCCAGACAGACTTTGAAGTCTAAGTTATTCCATCCATCAAGTACTAAGAATCCCAACACAATATAATAAAAAGGTTCCATTTTACATTTTGTTCCTACATTATTCACAAAGGGCTACATTATAGCAATACAAATAGCAGACTTTAGATTACCTTTTTCTTTCTTAAAAAAAAAATATTATTCTCAACAATAAGAAGGTACAAAAATCGGTGGGAATTTTTTTTTCCTTAAGCAACACTGCAAAAAATGTCACTGTTGCCCTGACATTTTTAATGGGTAGATTCAGATAAAATTAAGCAACCTTAGAAAAGACATGCAGCTAATTAATAAGATACAAAATTTTCAGTGTTAGTTTCGATCACTTAAAGAATCCGTATTCATTGTAGGCAGAAAAAAAGAAAAGGAAAACAAAATAAATTCAACTACCTTTTTATATTGGTCAAATGCCATAAATTGAATTGCACCATAGGGAAAGATTCTAATCATCATTGCCCCGTTTCCTTTATACAGCCCAAGGTAACCTTCCTTTTTGGGGACAGCACACAACGTAGAAAACACTCCTGTCAGCAATACAAAAAGAGGTATTTAACAATTACATGGGGGGAGGAAAAAAAAAAAAAAAATCACACAAATGTTACTGACAATAAGAAAGTATGCATAGAACTAAGGCCGGATCATGTTGCTCATGTAACCATAGAGAGTGAAAAATCCACTTTCAATGTCCAAACACTGCCAGAAGGAGGAGGTTTAAGGTTAAGTTTTATCAGCTTTCTAACCTCCCAGACTCAGTGGACCTTTTTCTGAATTCATGCGTTCAGGCCCCATGACTTGCCTGGGCTGCAAGCAATCCTATCGCAGATGATACTATCCACCCAGAGAAGCCAATACTAGCAACAGAAGGAAGGAAACTGGTTGACTTGCAATTCAGTCAATTCAAAATAAATAAATAAATAAATACTTAAAAATCTAAAACCATGGGAAAACAATCTAATATTGCTACATGCTAAGTTACAGATTAAATGCCGTCACTGAGGAAATGAAGTAAACAAGTTTAAGACTCATTACTTACAACTTAAACATCTCACACTTCCTGTCCCAGAGTTGTTGCAACAAGAAGCAATCCTATTCCCTTTTAATAGGTGGGAAATAATGCAAGATCACACAAAGTTTGGGCAAAACCTACAGTTTTATTACAAACGTATTATTAGTTACGCACAATTGCTATCAAACTGACTTTTTAATTTTTTTTTGTGAAGGAATAAACTGTAACAGTTAAACAGTTTTCATTCATATGCAATACTTAATAATATAAAAGAGCTGAACATGAAAAAGGGTTACACATTTATTCTACTTTCAGGCAGAAAAAAGGAGTAGTTGACAAACTTTCATTTGAAGTTTAAATAAAACAAGCATTAATTAGTTTCTGGGGTTCTAAGAATACAATATTAAATGTATTGTCACGCTTATTACATGCCTCTGAAAATACTTATGCCGTGATTAGAATTTCTCTCTACCCTGCAATGATGAGTTACTGTTCTTATTTCTTGAAACATATGCTCTGAGATCCATGTGGCACGAACTCCACAGAGCAAGGGCAGTAAAAACATTTAGTGAAGACTTCGATGAACTAATCCATCGTGTCTCTGCACTTACAGGTATCCCATCCACATAATTTTCTTTTTTGCCTACGTGTAACAAGGACATGCGCTCAAGTCAGACACATTTCTAATAATCGGCATCATATATTCTTCCCTATTTAGGGTGTTAGATAAGATTTTACTTGCCAATTATGGCACAGTACAAAGGAAACAGACAATAAGGATTTAAAATATCAGCCAAACCAGTTATTTCAGCCTTCGATTCTAGACTGCAGGTTTGAGTGCGTACTTATGTGACTGTGTTACCAAAATGCCACATTACTTGTGTTTCCCTTTTTGGTACAGTGAAGTGAATCTATAGCCCTTGAACTTTCTTTCAAGATTTATTTTTCCAGCCTTTAAAAAAAAATTATCTTTAGTCTCTAAGTTAAAAATTCCAAAGTTCCATTACATGCAAACTTAACCAACTCAAAATTATTGTTTTTTTCTTGACAACTGTAACACACTTGCATTTCGGAATGTAAGTTATGATGTATTTCAAGAACATATGACATAAAATACCTCAAATACTATGCACAAGAGGGCACGGTTACAGCCCCATAGAGAACAGTTCTGAACATGCTGACAACTGTGAGTTTATTCTCCCATCATGATGCAACACAGATGCCGAATACGGATCACCTGCACCTTATGCCAAGCACAAATCCACTTCCATCTTCAATTCTTATCAGCCACACTGCTGTCTGCGAGCGGAAGTGCACGTGAGTCTTGCAGGATTCAGCGGTCACTGTCTTGTGACCACCAGCCCCCGTGAGGGCTACCAAGCTCTGAAAAGCACCAATTCCCACAGCCCCCGGAAACCGGCAATCACTGTAGGAGACTGCAGCAGTTAGCAGCAGTGACGGTTTTCACATAAACGATCCAAGCTTCGAACCTGTGATTACCAACCTCCTGCGGGATTCAGTAAGAGGAAGATCAAGCCTAGCTCTTATGCGTCTTATTGAGGATTATTCCGACATCTCAATCTCCAACACATCTACCAATACCGCAACTTACTCGCACAGGGCTTTGTTTTTCTTTTTAAACGCTAACAAAACATGGCACAGAGACTGACCAGACAGATACAACCTTCTGTCTGATTAGCGCCTTTTTTTATCAGCCACATCATTGAATAAATCAACATACCCAAACCATACACATTGCATTTAAAACCAAAAATTATACACACAGCAGCCATCTTACCTAGATGTTTGTAATGGTGGTTATGAGCTTGCAGCAAAATCTTTACTCGATCCAGTGGTGCAGTAGTTGTTTTGGCACAACATCCTGCAACACCTTTCCAAGAGGGGAAAAAGAAAGGTGACGGGATGCAAAACTTCTTTACATCAGCAGATAAATAAGGGATTTTTCTAATGTATTTTTAAATGGAATAGGGGAGGAGAAACTCAGGAACTGGAAAAAGCCCCAATGACAAGTAAACAGCCTCTATTAGAAGTATGTTACAAAACCCTTAAAGCCTTAGTGAAATGTATAAGCTACTTTCCCTGATTACAAAAACCCAGGCCACCCTCTCTCTCAGCTGCTGAAGTCACAGCAGAAGCTTTCAGAGAAAGTTACTCAAGAGTCTTCCACCCTGCTTCCTCCTTCTGCGGAAACAGACGTAGTTGCTCTCCCCAAAGGAGTGGGCTACGTGTCCGCCGCGTACCCTGTGCTACTTCAGAGTGAGATCCAACAGCGAGTGCAGCCTGACGCGAAAACTAAACAAACGAAACATCTTCCTGCCCCCTTGCAAACCAGACAGCTGGGACAACACCCTGTAAGAAGAATAAACAGGCTTTTTCCCCAAGAGGTTAATAACATGGCGTTGTGTTTGCCAGGCTGCCCCCCTTCACACCACCTTAATCTTCACAATAGCCGCCGCAACTGTTTCGGGACACGGATAACCCTCCCTTCCCCGAGTACCCTAACGAGGGTTTGGGCTCTTTGAACATTATTCACTGGCGCCTACGCGGGGCTCTTCGCTGGTTCTGACACACGTGCGAGTCACTTGCGTGTACCGAGTCACCTGCGTTAGCACATCAGCGGAATAAAGGGGGGAAAAAGGAAAAGAGAGCCCACTGCTTCCCCAGGTGACGATACCCTCAGCGGCAGTTTTGGCGGGGATATTGACACGAAAGTGACCTCCACCTGCCCGGCCGGGCCGCCGGGAGGGCGCCTCGCACGAGCCGAGCCCGGCCCGGCTCGGCTCCCCTGCTCTCCCCCGGCAAAGCCCAGCCTCCCGCCCCTGGCAGCCCGCGGGAGGCCCGCAGAGACCGGGCACCGCACGCCGCCGGGCAGGGGCCCGCCCGGGGCACCCACCTCCGGCGATGAAGGACCGCAGCCAGTAGAAGTCACGGCGCGCCGCGCCCGGGGGCAGCGCGGCGCCGGGCCCCGCCGCCGCCGGGGAAGCCATGGGGCAGGGCTGGACGCGGGACGCGGGCGGCGGCTCCCTCAGGCGGCGAGCGGGCGGCGCGGGCAGCGCATGGTGCCGCGCGGCGCCCCCGCCGCGGCGCAGGGGCGGAGCTCGGGGCGGCCCCCGCCGTCACTGCGATCCGGGCCGCGCCGAGCCACGGCCGGGGCCGCCGGGCCGCGCCGCGGCGCCTGCAGATCGCGTCAGAGGCGGCGGTTGCGGGGCGGCCCGCCCCTCCGCCGCCTCCCCTCGGGCGGCGGCAGCCCGAGGAGGTCGCGGATTGCTCGGGTAGGGCCCGAGTTAACCCGCCCGGAGCCGCTGCAGGGGCCGGTTCTCACCGTTCACTTGGCCAGAGTAGACCGACCCGTACGATGCAATGGAGAGGATGGCTGAGCAGGGAGCCGGCTTCTCAGCTGGCGGTGTAAATTTTTAGTACGCCCGGGGATCGCCTGCTGCCGCTTAGAAATGGTCATCGATGCCCTATGCCAGCAAATACAGATTTTTAGACCTGTAAGTGCATGCAACCAAAACCTAAATAGCTTTAATTAGGCTATACAATAAAGTACATCGATTTTTTTTTTAAGCATCTAAATAGCTACTTCGTGCTAAAACCATTTATTTTGTCTACAAATACAGTTTCATATCAAGCAAAGAATATTCAGTGTTTTCATATTCAAGTTTCAAAATGTGTCAGGGAAGTAGACTCTAAAAAAGCTAACTTTTTTTTTGTAGTATCAGGAAGGTCAAACCCAGTATCTCTGCAGCTGTCAATGTTTTTTGCAATTTTTTAGGTTTTCTGCAATGTCTATCTTGAATATAGTGTATAGGGCTTTCCAGGAGGCATTTAAACTTTTGTCCTCAACTCTTAGAAAAAAACACACACACACTCAATGCTGATGCATGGTATAAGGAAGGGGAGCATACCTGATGCCAGACACTGGTGAAAAAGTTAATGCTGTCAGCTTTTCTCTCAGTTTTCTGCAGTTACTCATATTATTTCTCATACGCTCTTTGCCCCATACATCTTGACCTCAGTTTCAAGTATTTCATATACCAAAATCCTTTTTTAAAAGTCAGTCTTTTAACATGAAGAAAATAGTCAAACAGATCTCAATGCTTGCACAAGTAAAATGAACCCATTTCCAAACAAATTTGCTGGAACATTTTTTTCTTCCTGCTTGTGTCAAACTGCCTTCAACAGAAATTACTCATTTTTTCTTTTAATAGGCTACATTCTTTAAAATTAGATTTGCTTCAGCATTGGGAAAACTTTATTTTGCTCTGTTTGATCATTATGTTATTATTGGGAAATGGCTGTTACAATATGCATTTTTTCCAATAATAAAAAAATACACAGCAAAGGTGGACAGATTTCTTCCAGCAAATGTGTAATAAGTCCTTTATAGCAGAAAACTCTCAAGTCTTCTTGCCTTTTTTAATATACCTGGGAAATTCATAATTTTCATTGAAGTCACTCTGATGTTTAAGTCTCTAATTGAAAAGCAACTGTTCTGAGAATTATGGAAGCAAGCTTTATAGTCACTGTTGATGTGGTTTTCCCCAGCCAATTTGTATTCTTTTGGGATTCTGATCAGGAAAAACCTCCCCCCCTGCTTTAATAGCTCCAACTGTAGAAACTTAATTTATTTACTGATTTCACACAGAAGTGTTGCAACCACACTAACAGCTGAAAGTCATCTAGTTTCTAGAGTTTCACCAGTAACTAGAACAATGAGATAACTGCATAAATGGGCTGTTACTTCTTTTGTATACAGGCAAGATATTTCAGGAAGGTACTTTGTCAACCCTGGTAATTCAGGGAAGCGTGCACTGTGAGTGAATACTGTTTAGGAAAGCAATAAGAAACTTTAATTGCAGAATTAAACAGAACATCTCAGAGATATACTAACACAGAAAGGAATTCAGCAGTGAGCTTTATGTGTATAGCTTTTTTTTTTTTTTAAATACTTGTGGCATAAAATGCTCTGAAGTTCTGTTTTCTTTACTAGTTTCTGTAGTAGTTCATTATTTGCACCTTCAAATCTTAACATTCTCACTGCTGTCACTTCATCTTTTTACCTTGAAGTGTTTATGCCCTTTACAGAATTTCTCTGGTGACTTCTCTTTTATGACCCATTCTTAAGTTATCAGCATTTTTAATGTCATTCAGGTTACGCTCATGCCTGACACTGTCATCCTTCCCTGGCAGATTGATGATAAACAGAGGAAGGTATTAAAGTCAAGATACTCAAGAGCAGAGCTGCTAAGTTGAAGAAAAATTCAAGCAGGTAGGTAGTTTTATCAATAGCTGTAATTTGTTCCTGAATTTTTTGTTGTTGAGGATGCTTGTTTTTGTAAAGATGTTTCAAATATTTATCAATTGAAATAAGTTATCAAGGCTAAAGCTAGGTAAGCTATTCCCATAGCAGTTGTTGCTGAAAAGATTATTTTCAGTGCTTTTAAAATACAGATGTACATCCAGCTCTGTTCTGAGACAGTTGTACAAATTATCCTCAAGTGTCATGCCTCTGGGCTATAGGGATCAGAAAGATTTTTTTCCGCTTTATACTTGCTTGTGGTCTTTACTAGTTAGTGATCTGAAGTAACATCTGTCTAGTTGTCTGTTCGTTTGCCCCAAACCACATCCAAAACCACTAGAAGTACAGAACTTTTCCCACATGATACTTGGGAATTTGAGGATTTTTTTTTCCTTCTTCCGCAACAGGCATTATGGCTTGCAGATTGGAAATACCTGAGCAAACCTCAATTCCTTTCCAGTGTGGCATCTTCAGCTCTCATTATCTCTGCCAGCAAGCAGACAGAACTGTGCTGCTTCCTGAGGTGAGGTGAGCTAGGAACCAAGGGTGACCACAGCATGGGTAGTATCCTCACCGACAGGGCGCAGTCCTGCAGCGGGACAGGCAGAGCTGGGTGCTGGGAACAGGCTCCATCAACAGTCACAGCAAGGGCACAAAGCAGGTCTATGGTCTATCCAGAGAGGCAAGTCAGGAACTGCAGGAGATGATGCCCAAAACAAGACTAGAGGAGAATGTGAAGTTCATTTAATAGATCCAGAAAAGAAACAAGGCTAGAGCCAGGACTCAAAACAAGCACACCTATAACATAGGTTAGACAAAGAGTGATTGCCTGGGCAGGCCTGAGCTTAAATGGAGCTCCTGGGCCCATGGACCAGGTGTGTGGGTGGAGGCCCCAGTTGAGGCTGGTCAGGGCCATTAATGACTGTTGGCACCCTCAGGACCCTGACAGTCCCTACCCGTAGCGTGTCAGTGAGGTCTTTAAGGAACAGAAATATTTGACTCTCCTAAGTCATTGAGTCTGCAAATAGAGTGATGCCAAATTTCTCTAGCTAAGCAGGCCTCTTCCTTTCTTTCAGGTGCAGGGAAGAGGTGTGCACTTCATGCCCTCTGGTATCACATGGCTTACTGCAAAAGTGCAGTAGACTTGAAGCATCCAAAAATGCTGGGTCGGTGCATGCAAAATTAGCCACGTCTTTCCAGATGTAGTGTTTACCAGCCAGGCACGGCACAATCATTCTGCACTCGTGCTTTATATTGCTCATGCACAATCATGCAGTGAAGTGAGGGCCAAGATTTCCAATAAATATGGAAACTGGTTGGGAACATCTGATAGGAAATATTTAGAATAAATGCAATGGACCTGTATAATGGGCATCAGAAGATGAAATCATAGTCCCTTCTGGCCTTACTTTATGTAAAATGGTATTAACACTTAAACTGTGTTCAGCATGCTTACAAATGTTAACTTATTTTCAGCGCCAATCAGGCAGGTAGATACTATCTACAGAACCAGGGCCAAGAAAGACTAAATGAGGAAGTCATTGTGAAAACCACAATTAGAATTCAAGAGTTTCTGCATTAAACTCATGTTGTTCAAGACTTTTCTCTTTCAGATACTGCCAACTAACAATGCTGTGGGTGATTTATCTGATCATCTGTGTTACAAATACAAAGGCATTAGTGGTGGTTGGCTTGTGTTCAGCTGGGTTCACAAGCACAGCACCACACCAGTGCAGCATAGAGCTTCCTAGGTCACATCTGGTCTGGGAGCAGGCTGGTCACTTTGTCACACTGGAGTGCGAGCTAATAAATGTGAGGGAGGCTTTGCAAGGTAGATGCTTTAATCAATGCTTTGTAATCACACAAGGAGCCAGCCCTAATGTCTCAGCATCACGTTTCAACTACGAGGGAGGCAGGGCTAGCCAAGGTAGGCCTGGTTAGATCCAATCTTTCCGTTACATATCAGCATAGGTGTCTTTGCAGTGTAATTCCTAGAGCTTTTGGTCTGTGGAGAGCTTGACTCAGGTTCAGCATCAGTGACACATCTGACCTTCCATAGCCTGGCCTGATGTTGTGCCTACTGCAGAAGTCTTACCCAGATGACTCTGCAGGACTGATTTAGGGATACTGATTTAACGTACTTGGATAGTTCTGTTTCCAGGGTCAGGGCCCTGAGGGCACTAATAGGCCTTAAAGGGCCTGACCAGCTGCACCTGGGGCCTCCACCCACATCCTCTGCCCATGGGGCCAGGAACTCTATTTAAACTCAGCCCTGGCTGAGCTATGTTTTAGAAGTATTAATACGTGTTATGGAATCTGTTTGGCCACTGTGCACCCTGCTCAGTATCTACTTGGATTGTGTCTATCCATGCTTACCTGCTGGGTCACCAGACCTGCTTCTGACATGCAGATTGACTTCTCAGTTCAACCTCAAACCTGCATCATCACCTGGAAGCTGACTGACCATCTGGACTCCTGGCTGAATCTGGATACTACCCGCAGGCCTGTCCTGTTTGCCTTGTGTGGGGACAATAGGGCTGGGTGCTGGCCAGTGAGGTCCTTGCCCTTCTGGCTGTTACTGTGTGGGGCTCCCTGTCTCTCAGGAAGCAGCTGTCCCTCACAGCTCCCTGATACTCACTACAGACTCAAATTTTGCCAGAGCTGCCTGCAGTGTGGAATTATTTATGAGTTTATGCACTGTATTCTTTGGTGCTATGTTGTCCAGTTTTATTCATTCTGCAGGTGTGTACCAATTTGCATGTTATTCTGGATAAAAACAGGGGGATAGTAGCACTGTGTCGGACCAAAGGTCCACCAGCTTAAAACTTTACCCGACAGTAGCCAGTAGCACATACACAGGGAAGAAGGCTCGAGTGGCGTACAGGGCTATTTCCTCAGGACACTCTGCCAGCATCAAGTAATGTGTAGCTAAAATAGTACTTTTGTGTTAAGTAGCTTTTGATTAAACTTTCTTCCATTAATTTTGCTTTTAAAAAAATTTAACCTGTGAAGTTTTTTGCATCTACAATGTGCTGTAGCAGTGAGTTCCATGGTTTGACAACACATTGCATGAAAAAGTAGCTGTGTTCTGTTCTGATGAATCTCTGATAAATTGACTTGATATCCTCTACTTCTGAGAAACAGCGAGTGATCACTCCCTGATAATGCTTTCCATGCTGCTCTTGTTTTTATAATATATTGGTTGGCACTTCACCCAGATTGCCTTCTTTCCACAGGATGAAAGTAATTTAGCTGCTCCTTTTACTTTTGGCCACCCTTAATGTCTTTCTCTGTGCCTTTTTAGGTTCCACTATGTGCCTTTTTAAGCAGACCAGAACTGCATGTTATATTCAAGATGTAAGCAAATGATAGATCTGGACTAAATAACAATGGTGTACCGATGTTTCCAGTTCTGTTCTCCCCTCCTTTTGTAATGGTTCCTAACACTCCACTTGAGCAACCCAGAACAGTTTCACAGAAGTATCTGTCACAGTACCCAGGATCTCTATTTTGAATGGTAGTAGCTAATTCAGAGGCCATGATTTCCATGTTTCCCCCCACGTGCTTCACTTTGCATTTTAGTGAAAGGATTTCATCCACCATTTTGTTGCCCAGCCAGTCATTACTGTGAGCTCTTCTCCAAACATTTATACTCAGCTCTAGTTTTGGTAGGCTGAGTATCTTAGTGTTGCCAGGAAAGATTGGCACCTAGTGCTACTTCATTTCTAGGATATTTATTAGCGTTGAAGAAGACAGATCACAAGCATATATGTCTGTGGCTGTGAAAATGAACAATTTTTAATTCTTGTTTGTTTCCTAGCTTTTAGCAGAGTTTTTAATGGAGCAGTGATTGTACATGTTGGTGTTTGGGTGTTCGTATTACCCTGCTTATTCTAACGAAATGTTAGCCTTCCTGCTTGTTTTTCCTCCAAGTTACTAATTTCTTGCTCTGCATTTTGTTCAAGCCCATAACTTCCAACTTATTACCATGTTCCCAAGAAACATACTCAGCTTATGTCATTAAGGCTTTGTCATTAAGTTCTAGTTCCTTCTACTTTTGCTGCGTGCAGCACTTGGAGAGCAATAGTTCTTTTACTTCTCAAATCATCTATTATTTTATCTTATAAAAATAGCTTGTTACCTCTTCTTTTAGCAGGGCAGGTCTTTGGAATGACAGAAGTCTTGATATCCAGCCCTCTAGAAAAGCAGTCTTTTCAGCAAACTGTCAGATTGAGGAGGAGGATGGAATGGTTACATCCACCAAAGAACTCACGTGCATTGCCAAAATTACCTGCCAGCTCATCAGGCAAATGTTCAAAATTCAGGTGTATGTGTTGCTGGTTTCACCTTGTTGCATCTGAAATGTGTCTGTGAGCTTGGCTAAGATTCCCAGATTGTATTCCTTTTTCACTGCAAGGAAATAAAGGGGAGGAGGAAGGAGGATGGAGGTACAAATTGGTGATAGGGTATTTACCCACTGGCACTGAACTGCGACAGCACTAACAATTAGCTGTTACAGATCTGTGCCACTGCTTCTCCTTTCCCATGTGTCAATTAAAATAGATAGCAAAACACTGGCATTTAAAGCATCTTTATAGAAAGGGATGTGGACAGTACTGCTTTCTTGTATGCAGTAGAAAAGCCTCTCTGCAGGCTTGCATTTGAATGGGTTGGTTCACGTTTGAAGTGCTTTCTACTACAACAGCTAGAGACTTAATAATGAAGCTTTTTTAAAAAAGTACTGCTAGGGTATATTGTTTCATAGATCCCATTTCCAACATCTGTTTTCCAGTCTGAAGAGGCGTTAGAGTTGGTGGCCTGCTTTCCACTCTGACAAAAGGCTGTAGTGATAATGAGTTGTGTAAGAAGGCTGGACCGACTCTTCCTCGTTATAACATTTTGCTCACCTGCTTCCCTCTGGGAAGCAGCAGCAAATATCATCAGTGGCTCTTAATGGATGAGATGGGGAGAGCAAGACTTCCCACCCACCCCCGCCTTCCTCTCCTCCTTGCGGGAGGGAGAGGGCAGCTCAGCAGCTCTTCCTCTCAACCTGCATCTCCCCAGGCGTCAGGGTGTGTTTGCTCCGCTCGTGGGACGGCCGGGCCCGGGTGGACGCCGGCGTTTGGGGGTCCTCCTGGGTGGCACGTGTAAGCAGACGGGGGTTTGGCCCCCTGGTGAAGCCCTTGCCTGTCACCGCTGACCAGACTTTCCCTCTTCCAGCCTAAAAAAAGGGATGATTTCAGAGGGTGTCGCCTCGGTGCTGGTCGGGAGGCATGCGGTGTCAAACTGCAGCCTCCGCAAGTAACGGAATAATTTGCCTTTTCTCTTATTATCGTCATTTTGTTTAGTTGTTGTTGTTGTTAAATAATCCCCGGCGTTACCGGCCTGGCACGCCGACTGCGGCTCTCGGGGGGCAGCCGGGAAGGGACTGCCGCCACCCTCGCGGCTCTTTGCCCTCGCTTTCCCCGGGGCCGTGCCGGGCCAGCCCCGGCGCTGCCGCCGCCGCCGCCGGGTCGTCCCAAAGCGTGGGGAGGGGGGGGCGGCGAATCCCGCTCCAGCCGCGGGGATCCAGGGCGCGTTTTGCCGCCTGCCGGGAGGGCTCGGTGCGCCGAGCGCCCCGCCGAGCCGCCCCCTCCCCGCTCCCTCCCGGAGGGTCCGGCCAGGGGCGACGCGCGCCGCCGCCGCCGAGAGCACGTTTCGCGGCCCGGGGCTCCCTCTCCCGCGCCTGGGCTCGTCGCGCCATGGGAGCCGCCCGCCCGCGGGGGCCCGGGCCGTGAACCGCGCCTCGCCCCCCTCCAAGCGCGGACCGCCAAGCCATGCCAGCATCGCCCCTTCCTGTGAGCTGCGGGCTGGCCGTGCCGCAGCCCTGGTACGTGTGTGGGACGGGTCCCGGGGCTGCTGCGGGCGGGAGCGGGGGGGGGGGGAGGGGGCGACGGAGACCTCTGCTTCCGGACCCCCCTCCTTTTTTGTTTTTAACCCCCCCTTTCTTCCCCCCTTCCCCTCTCGCTTAGCAGCTTGGCTCGTTGCAAAGTTGAGCTAGGGTGGAGTGGGGAGGGGGAGGCAGGGGCAGCCCCGCGGCCGGGCTCGGAGCCCCGCGGGTCGGGCCGTTTCGAGGCGGGGAGGAAGGCAGGCGGGCAGGCTGGGGGTTATTCAAATGCAAAACGCAGTTTGTTGGCCGAAAGAGCGAAAAAGTCCGGTCTCCCTGGCTGTGCTGGAGCGTGTTTGCGCTGCAGCAGCCAGAGCCTGCCTGGAAAAACCCGCCAGGCGAGAGAAACTGCCTGCAGTCTCCGCGGAGGGCAGGGAACAATTAAAGGGACCCTGCCCGGCAGCTGGGGTCCCCGGCCAGCCAGAAAACCCCCGCAGCCACCCCCCCAGAAAAACAGGCGAGCGAGGGCCGTGCAGCAGCATCACCCTCTGGAGGTGCCGCTGGTGTGCGGGGCCGGGGGAAACATCCTCGGGGGCGGCTCCCCGCCTCTGCCGCCGGAGCAGCCGGGCGCGTCTGGATGGGCGCTGCGGGTCCCCAGCGCTCCCGCTGGGGCCGGCCCCATTGTCTGCAGCCCCGGGGAGGGCTCCTGGGGTTGGGGGGGCACGGCCAGCGGCGGGGCCGGGCCACGAGGAGCCGCTGCCTCCCCCTAGGCGGGCCCTGCCTGCCCCTTCCCTTCCCCCCCCGGGGTCTGCCTGCCTGCACTAAAGGAACCAGAGCCCGGCGGGGCTGCAGCCCCCGAGGTGCTCCTGGGTGCCGAGTGCCCATCGGCTGCTCTTGGAGCTGGGGGAGAAGAGGTGGTGGCCTTGTCACAACTGGAGGTTTGGTGCTGGTGGGGATGGTCCCTGCTGGGCTCGTGATGGAGTTAGGGGAGAAGGATGCGTTTCGCCAAATGGAATGGGTAAGGAAAAAGGACGAGGTGGCCTGCTGGGAGGCAGGACCAGTTAACCTTACAAAGGTATGGCTGCTAATGCCCAAGGAGCGAGCGGTGGAGCATGCTGGATTTGCAAAGAGACCAGGCACAGCGGTAGTCAAAGGAGTCGCACCAATCATGTGCCTAGCCTGTCCTACACCCAGCCAGCCTATCCTGCACCCCAAAGGTATTTAAAGAGCGACGTAGACCGCATCACTTGCATCTCGGCCTACATAGCAGCAGCCCAGCGTGGTGAGATGTGACTCCTTTAAGGAGGAGAGGGGAGCATGCAAGTAGGCATCTAGAGCGGGGCACCAGCGCACCAACGTCAGTGCAGACCCGCGTGTGGGGCAGTGAGAGTCGGCCCCTGTAAACAAGCTGGTCAGGGCAGATGCATCAGTGTGGATCTGTCCAAAGGGCTCTCTTTCTAGAAGCATTAATGCAGTAATGGCAAAACTGGGCAAAGATGCACTTGCAGCATTAGATGTTTAAACGTGACTGAGCAGACTTCTAGGGCAAAGGTGTGTCTCTAAAATTTAAAGCCAATGGAGAAACCTGTGAAAATAATAATTAAAAAAAATCTTCCAGATAGGAGCTCTCCCCAGCTGTGCTCAGTACTATTTTTAAGGTACTCTTGTGGAGAGGCAGAAGGCTATTCTGTGCAGTAATCACCTTGTTTTCATTAATGTCAGTCAACACAAATTAGGAGTAGAGATTGAATCCAGAAAACATAGCATTTATTCTTGGTCTGGGCAAAATTGGGCAGGTGGCCTGGTCAACCCTGTTTGTAAAGGAAGAGAAGGCTGGTTTGTGCTTTTCAGAAGCAGTTTGTCCAGCAGCACAAGGGTGAGTGGTGGTTGCTCTCAGGATGAGGCTCAGTCCTTCTGCACGGGAGCGGTTGGTTGTGCTTGGAGGAGACAAGGGAGGGCTGGGTTGCACAAAGCAGGTATTCGGGGAAGGATTCAAGGTGAGACGTACCAAGGAACTTTCTGATATTTATGGTTTCTGTAAGACCCAAGTCTTCACTGTGTAATAATCCAAAATCCTGACTGATAGCATTTTATTACGGCTGGCGTGCTACCCGTGGTTGTTAAAGCTGGCCTAAGCATTTCCATCCTGCTTTCTGTTTTCAGTTACTTACATTTCAAAACACCTTTCAGGCTGAAATTTTCCAGGCTTAATCTTTGCCTGAAGGTTCTTCCCTCCACCTCCCCCTTCTTTTAATTGAGTTTGAGATAAGGTGATTCAGTTAGTGGTTTTTTTCTTTTTTTTTTTTTTTTAAGAAAAGGCAAGCCCCCTGAAGAATAGTCAAATATTATAAAAAAGAAATTCAGTGTTTAAAACAGCATAAATGCAGAATTAGAGGGGCATATGATTAGCTGAGGGGTTTTGTTTGGTTTGCTTGCTTTTTTTTTTATTCAAAAGTACCTGGAGTGTTCTGGTGGAAAGGGCTTTCATTTGGTGAACCCTTAGAAATTACTTGGTATCTTTTTAGTATTTCCCCTGTTAAGGACAGGGTTAGGCTACACTGAACAGAGGTTAAAGCAAGCCTGTGCTCCTGCCTCGGCAGGAGGGAGGATACTTGCACATGTGGTGTGAGTCTTCACAATGGCTTTTTGGTGCCAGTTGTTTGTTTGAGGCTTAATCTGGTTTTGTGGTTTAAGCATGTGTGGTTCCTTGCCACACTTTTTTTATCGTTCTAATAGAGCTTTCCCTAAACCAGGAGGGCTTTTTTTTGTGATATTTTATTATCTGTTTCACTCACTGTGCAGGCTCCAAGGTGCATGCTGAAGTCATGACATTGCAAAATGCTAAACATCAACATCTCTTGCTGAATTCATTGTGAGTGTGTATTTCGCAGCTGTCTTGAGCTCCCCATGCAGCGGAGGAAAGTAGGACGTGGTGGCAGTCCTGCCTTATCCAGACTTACCCTCCAAGCACAGAGGTGGTCTTCTGGGTCCAGCAAGGACAAAAGTTTAGGATGAAGGCCTTGGTGCTTGGTCTGTTCAACATCATCTGGTGTTACTGATGTCAGTGGGAAAAGGAGTATGCTTTGAGTGTGCGCCTTTGTCTGTGAGAAACTGAGGTGGCATCCTGCAGTGCCTGTCCCAGATTTGCAGTTATGTTACTGGAAAGTGTTGACCTAAGTCAAGGTTTAATATATGTGGATAAAATATGCCCTTGAGTGGCATAATCCTGGAAAGTAAAGCAGAAAACTTATACATAGTAAAATGGAAAACAGTATTCTTGAATGGTGTGTGAGATTATAGAAACACCACTTGAAACAGGACTGCAGGAGGAGAGGTCTGGGGGGCTGCAGGGTAGTGAGTGAGGGGGGACCTTGGGGGTGCCTCTGCAGAGGGAGTTTGGGGAAATCCCACTGCCTGCCCTGGGAAGGGGGAGAGGCTTCTTTACAAGACTGTGTATGAAATAACTAATGGTACTGAGAAGGCAGATGAGAAGTTTCATTTTTATTTCTTAACCAAAACCAAATGGGTACTCAAGGATTAAAGAAGGGGGGAAAGGGAAAATTAAAGCTAATTCTCTCCTCCTAACCCATTTCTCTTCTTTTCATATACAAAGTGTTGTACAGAGCAATCAGTAGATGCAGGGAATTAGGCAAGACTGAAAAGCAGGTTGACGTTGGTGCAGCTGGGAAGAATATGCAGGTGATATGACATAATCCTGAAAAGACTGAAAAAAGCTTTTGCACCTAACATGAGGGTCAGATTTTCTAATGTCTGTCTTCTCTGGTGTCTCTTGCATCTTCCTCTAGAGCATTTGCTGACAGAAGATGAGATGCTTTTCAATTCAAAGTTGCAGATCTGAGCTTGTGTGACAACTTCTAAGTCAAATTGTGGCCCTTATTGCTTGGGACCTGTGTATTATTAACTGGCTTTTTTGAAAGCTTCCAGGTCTTGTTTCCCCACTGGACCAATCTCAAGTGACTTTTAAAAAGATATCTAAACACTGAAACAAAATGTATTTAATTAGCGCATCTGACTGTAGTAAAACCAGACTCAACTAGTCCTAGCTGTGTCATGTAATTTTTTTTCCCCATGCAGCTGTGTTTGTTCAGGGGTCACTTGCTCTCTTTGATGATGCCATAAAAAAGCTGCCACCATTTTATGAGAACACATCTTTTAATCTCTTTTTTTTTCCTCCATCTTCCAACAAGAATCAAGTTATGGAACAGAATCTTGATGGACACTACCTCTAAAAGGAAAACTTGCTTTTTTTATATTTTTGTGTAAAGGGAAAGTAAATAAGAAAAGCAGGGTTTTTGGGGGGTTGTGTTGTCCGTGTCCCCCCCCCCCCCCCCCCCGGAGGCATTCCAGCAGTATGGGGTTAAATTCCCCAATTACTTTGTAGGCAAAATTCTCATTATAATTGTTTGGAATTTTGACCAAGATGGGACTAAAAGGTTTAGCCCTTGATTAGCTTTTTAGCAGTATTTGTTGAGGATTATACCAGTCAGTGGGATTGCTCCAGATTTATTACTGTGAATGAGCAAAACTTAAGCAACTGGCCTTAAAACCAGCTTTCAGCTTTGCACATGAATTAGTAGAGATAAGTCAACTCAAGTAACAAACAGCTTCGGGATGCACTGTTATTACCTAGGGCAGTTCCCTGCAAACCCTCTTGTACCTATTACCCGTCTTACTTCATAGAGACGCCTGTCCTCTGCTCTCAGGGCGGGTATGGTAGGTCCCACCTGATTCGGTTTTCGGAAGAAAGCATTGAAGTAGGTCTGTTTCTCTCCAGGATGATGGAAAACTGCCAAGTTATTATATTGCCCCATGAGGTTTATGTCTGATAATCCTGCTAAGTCCACATAAATATTTTGGAAATATAATTAATTTCTTGCTATGAAATGTGACTGATGTGATACAGCCATTTGTTGTCCTTAAGAAGTGACATGAGGCAATTTGCAACTGCTGCAGGCATCAACAGTCATTACCAGTGCTTTAAATGGAAAAAGGAAGGTAAAATATTTCCTAGTGAAATACTGAAACTTGAATATTGAGCTTGTAGCTACCTAATATTTTGGTCCTAAATGTGGAAGAGTAAACAAAGAAATAACAATGTAATGTAGTTTTATTAGACACTTTATTTAAAAAATGTTAGACAGTTTTTATCTAGCGGTTGAGGTTATTGTAGCGGACTAGTATTCATCAAGACTATGGGCTTTCTTTAAGGGAAGCAAAGATCTCTTGCTGACAGGCATTTCTCCCAAGAGCTTACAGTCACCTTGGGGGTCAGGTGCTCAGAGTCCCAGACAAATATAACTGAAGTCAAGTATTAATTGAAGAAAAAAAAAAAATTAAAATTTTCCTTTAGGGATCTATTGCCCAGATCTCTTCTGAAAAGCCCAAATTCACTCCAGTGACAAAATTGAAACAAAATGGATGAAACAGTTGCTGTTCTTGTGCCCCTGTATTGTCATCTCTGAGCAAGACAAATACTAGCAGCCTTTGCCATCTTCTTTAATGCAGTATTTAAATGCCAGTCAATTTCCTACAAATACCAGTATTCTTTGTTTACCAAGAAAAAGGGAAGTCTTCAACCACTTGATGTTCATAGCCTCTAATTTTGGCCCTGAAAAGAAGCAACACTTTGGCTTTGATACTTTTCTACGTTCTTTCCAGACAGGTATGTTTTTCTGTATTAAAAGAAAAAAAAAAAAAACAAAACAGGATGGTCTTGCTTCTTCAGTCCTGAAGCAACCATGTTGCACTTTCCAAATGCATGTAAAGACATATTATCATGTAATTATAATGATGATTTTTAAAAAATTACAGAATTGTTACAAATGAAGCTTCTAATCGATAATTTTGATGATCATGCTTCCCAAACTTCCACAACAGCAGTGGCAACTGCTTATGTAGAGAAGTAATATGAGCAAAGCATTATACACATTCAGTATCTTCAAAAATCCAGTCTGTTTCCACTCCAGATCTCCTGTTTTCTCTCGTCATTCTGCTTCTGTTTCAGGGCTGATAAAGAGAAAAAACTTTTATCTCTTCAGTTCCCCTCCTGATTCACACATTCCCATGTTGCCTGGCCCTTCTTGTTGTTTGCTTACTTTCTTCCTTGCTCTCCTGGCTATAGTCTCTGAAAGTAGCTCGCATTTCCTCTCCTGCCACTGTTATGTAGCGGCGGCCACTAATGGCTACAGATAGGCTGTGTGCTGTTTGCTTCCAACTGGTTTTGCAGCCCTCCAGGCTATCCTTGGGAATGAGTAGTCCAGTCTCTGTCAAAACCACGAGAAACTGGGGAAACTTTTTGCAGGCTGCCAACAACTATTTCATGGACCTGCTGATGTGATGCCGATGCCCTCTTTGACACTCAGTTCATGGAGTGAGTAGTAATGGCCATGTCCCCCTTCCCCCATGCGTTTCCAGAGAAAGGTAGGGGGAGGAAAGCACTCAGATTACCTTCATTTCAGCTTTGTATTTATTTTGCTATTTCAGTGTCTGACCCAACTTTATATTATAGAGTGCTTCTGCAGGAGCTGTTCAGGTCTCTTCTGTGGCCTTTGAAGCATTACCCGCAATTATAAACAACTACACGTGTCTATTTAGTCTCTCCAGGTTGGATGTTTTGCTGTGATGAAGCAGGGATGCTGTTAGCTTGTTTATTCTGTGTTTGCTGGACATTATTTTCTGATCTGATCTGACCTTACAAGTGTGTTTAGCCTTGTCTTGTACAGCAATGCTGGCTCTAAAATGGTATTTGAGTATGTGGAAAAACTTCTGTCTCGGTATAATGTTAATCTGATATGTAATATGAAGATATGATACAGAATAATCACAGCATGTTTAGGTAAGATACTTGGTTTAAGTGTTGTAGTACACAGGATCAGTTGGCTTGCTACTACTGAACAGACAAGAGCTAGGCTTCAAAATGCTTTAAATAAGCTGTTTGAAAGGAGTTTGGGGAGTTACTGTTAGCCTTGGTAGGTATTGTGGCCACTGGGCAGCCTGCTCAGGGCTGAGACAGTCAGAAACAAGCTCGCT
The DNA here is from genome assembly GCF_965638725.1 of Aptenodytes patagonicus. Taxonomy (NCBI): domain Eukaryota; kingdom Metazoa; phylum Chordata; class Aves; order Sphenisciformes; family Spheniscidae; genus Aptenodytes; species Aptenodytes patagonicus. The sequence goes on from NC_134953.1 coordinate 37,674,072, forward strand.
GCCAGCGTGCTGGTTTGGGGAGCGCCAGGAGCTGGTGGTCCCGCACAGAGGCCGTGCGTGTTGGCTGTGCTAGACCATCCCCTTGGCGGGCTAATGAGCTTATCTTGATGCGGTGCAGCGCTGTTTGGTGTGGATGGTTGTAAGCTTTCTGCACCCCTTGTGCTGTAGATATGTCTTTGTGGTCTGGGGGTCTGTTCTGCTCGTGGAGCCTGCTCTTCACGTGCCTTGTGCCTTTTCATTTGCCCTACACCAGCCAGGTTTGGCTGGTGTAGTGTACCATTAAACATTCTGGGGTATTAAGTAGACTGGGCTGCACTAGCGTAGCTCTCCCCACCTTCAGCAGAGCTCAGACCAGGCTGTGGGTAAGTGCAGCCTCCGTAAGATCACACTGCTGGCTTCAAGGTGGGGTTGAGGACATAGGAAGGAGTGGTGGTGTCAGGAGCCTGGTAGCTCTTCCCTTCTTCTGTTTTCTACTTCTTTAGAAGCCAGGATTCCCTTTTTTTTTTTTTTAACTTCCTTTAGAGGTCAGGATTTTAGACATCATCCCCATAGTTCTTGTTCTTCCTTTTCTTTCCCTCTTCCCCTCAGTGAGGTGCAGGTGGCCTGTAGGTGACTTGATTTGGGCTTAAGGAGTTCAAAGGAACCATGACAAAGGGAAGGCACCCTCCTGCCTGAGACTACAGAACCTCTTGCTCTGGCCTGCCTGCTCCCACTTCTAGGCTGCCCTTGTCTACCCATCTGATCTATTGAAACAGCTAAATAAATCTTTAAAAGCCTTCCACAGGTGCTTAAAAGCACTGTGTGCTTAAAAACTATGTACTTATGAGAAATGCTTTACAATTAAAAAAACCCAACTCACCTTGAAGGAAATTCATTTGGAGCATGAAGAATCTGTTGTATCTTCTGAGATGACTGAACTGTATTTGGGGAGTTGGGGGACTTCTTCATCGCAGTTGTGTTTGGGGACAAAAGCTTAGGACAAATGTATGGTATTTTGTTGAAGGCAAATATGTTAGTAGTCATAATGATGAAGCAGAGACAACTGCCTGCATAATACATTAGATATAGCTAGACAGGACAGAATCAAGGCTTGCAATGTAATACAGTGCGCCAGTAGGTTATCCTGGGAGATAACACTGCGAAAGGCAATTCTTCCCTGGTCCAGTTCCCCTGTGAGTAACACCACAAGTTAGACATCTTCGGGGAGCTAGTTACTTTTCCCACTTTATCTGGAATTGTACCGTGGTGGGCAGTTGGTGGATGGTGAAAGAATGAGAGATGCCCTGGTGATGGTGTGTATGAGTGCACATGTGCAATAAACTCAGCTTTGTTCTTTTTTCCTGAATGTCCTTACTGTGATAGGTACACTGCTGAACATAAAGCTATGGATGTACACTTTACCTGTTCTTACTCAAGGGAAGGGGTGGTTAATGAACTGTTAATAAGATTGAGAAAATTCAAACTTCTTAGAACTGACATAAAACAGTAAGTATGTCATGTTGCCTGGTCATTTGAGCTCTGTTTGCTTCTTCATTTGTGTTATAGGCATTTAGGCAAGCTTTCCATTTTGCAGTATACGAATATTTTCAAAGCTTTTGTGTTAATTGAGCATAACATCCAATACCAGCATTTCTAATTCTACCTGTGTATTTTTAAATATTAAAAAATGGTCAGTTTAATATATGTGCACCCTTCATTAATTAGAATTATATTAATGCTATTTTATGTCTTTTTCTGTTTCAGAGTTAACGCTGTATCACCACAGAGAGCAGCAATGGGAGTATGCAGTTTTCTATTGAAAAGTTCTCTCAAGAGCTCATGATTTTTTTCCATCTCTCCTCTTAACATTTCTACTACTCCACAGACATGGCTCACCACGCAAGGCCTTCCAGATTAGTAAAAAAAGAAGAGTTAGGCAAAAGGAAAACTAACCAGGGCAAAAAGAAATCTACCCAAGTGAGAAAGAAAACCACAAAGACTTCCACAAAAGCTGTTAGTTCTGGAAAAGGCAAAAAGCCAGCGCAAGAAAAAGATGTTAAGAAAAAACAGCAAGAAAAGAAACCAATCATGAGCTCTTCAGGTAGACTTCTCAGGAGCAGTGTAACTAGAGCCTTGTCTGGAGCATCTTGGGTGAGTTTGGAGAAAGCTGACAATATCCTCTTTCATAACCAGGATTCTTTCAACATCAATGGCTTTACAATGTCTCTCCGTAACCGATCATTCTCCCGTAGATTGTCCCAAACTCCAACAATTGCAAAACCCAGGAAAGCTGCAGCACAAAAAAGGCTAGAAACAAAGGAAAAACATGAACAAGAAGCCCTGGCAGTAGTAGAAGAAAAAAACGTTGAAGCAGGTGAAAGAGTTTTGAAACAAGATTTAGCACAAAATGAGTTACCTCCTCTGCCTGTAGAAGATACTCCATGTAGTAGTGCAGGTGGAGGGCCTGCTACCACATGTGCCAGTCAAGACAAAGAGGTAGAAATACCTGAAACAAATGACTCCATTCCAAGCAGTCAGGTAACTGATGACGATACAGAAGCATCAGAGGTGAAATACAAGCATGAAGACCTGCCCTGTGAGCAGACACCCAGCGATCTCGATACGGGTAGTTCAGCTGAAGCATTTGTTGAAGGTGCTGCGCTTGTGCTTCCATCTTCTCCTTCTGACTCTGTAATCACCTCTGAATCAAATTCGAAGGTGTGTGCAGAGACTCCCTTCGATCTGGTGCCTAACAGTAAAGAACCTGACTCCAGTTCTGTCGATACCTCAGACCTTAGCTCAGCAGTACTGTTAGAGTCGGTCCCACTTGCCAAATCCCACATCGAGGCAGAGTTGGACCTGGTGCTACCTAGTGAAGAACAAAACTCTAATTCTGCGTCTATAGTTACCTCTGAGTTTAACTCACAAGAACGTTTATTAGAAGATGTACGCTCACTTGCAGAGTCCTGCTTGAAGGCAGGCTGGGATTTAGAGTCTGAGAATAAAGACGTTGGTTCAAATTCCAGCTCTGTAGCTGCCACTGAATCAAATTCACCCTTACGTTTTGAAGGTGCAAGCTCGCTTGCAGAATCCCATGTGAAACTGGTTGTGGATTTTGTACCCATTCACAAAGAACTTGACTCAAATTTGGATTTGAGCTGTACAAGAGAGAATTCAGAATCTGACTCAAAAAACATATTTACAGTATATGAACCAGTTTCCGATACCTCTTTAAACAATATTGAAGTGGAGGACATTGAACAGCTTGTTAAATGTATTGATGCAGAGACATTAATTTTGAATTCAGGTTATGTCCCCACTTTATCTCCAGATTTAGAAAAAAGTACAGTCGATAAAATCTCTGGTGAAAGCTCCAGACAATTCTCTGAAGGTTTTGTTTCAGAGTTGCCTTCAAGCACGGAAATCTCTGCTCTTGCCTCAGAAAAAGCCATAAATGCAGATTTGCCAGCTGACTCAAGACTGCAGCATAATGATTATTCATCACAGCTGGGAAGAGTTGGAATAAGCTTGAATTTGGTTCAGGACAACGTGAGCAACGGCACTGAAGCAGTTGAGGCCTCAGGGCCATCCTCTCTTAAAAATCCAGCTGGTGATTACCCTGTTCCATATTCATCTCTGCTCCCTATGCTAGAGAAAAAGAAACGAAGGCGCTGTGGAGTCTGTGAGCCCTGTCTGCGGAAAACAAATTGTGAAGAATGCAGCTGTTGCAGGAAACGCAAAACTAGTCACCGGATATGTAAAAAGAGAAAATGTGAAGAACTGAAAAAGCCACCACCGCCAATCACGCTACCTTTTGAGGTAAGCCAAAGAAGTCGCAAATTGAGTCACTCTTTTGAGGCACATCTTCAAATTCTGCAAAGGGAAATGCTGGTCATTGTACAGCTTTAGAGAGCTTAGCGTTACTGTTGGAGCTAACAGGTTGTATAGTAACTTTCTCTTGTCATCTATAGAGGTGTAGATTAAAGTGAGCTGGAGTCATTCTTGTTCCTGCTGTGTAAATGCGTAAGATCAGAGGTAAGTATGGCTTTAATTCTGTGTTCCAGATATTGGCATATTGGCCAAAACAATGAATTAATTGAGGACATGAAGAGATGAGAAAGATTTAAGTGCAAAATAGGGGAGGGGGTGGAATGAGGGTAGTCTTAGGAGACTGTAAATTATTGGGGAGAGGGTCTGTATTTCAAAATACTTAAGGTTAAAAAGCAAAGAAAGGCAGGCTGTTTGCTCTTTAATTCAGATAAAATAATTTGCTTGTGATGACAGATTTGGTGGAAATAAAGTTAAAAACTTCAGGATCAAATTGTAGCTGCATTTCCCCTTTCACATCTCTCTGCCTTTCTAATTGTCTATTCTTCTGTTTCTCTCATTTCATTTCTCCTGCCTGTCTCCCTTTGTCTTTTACCGCATCCCACATACATACTTTCTTTTTCTATGTTTCTTACCCATTTTTCTGATCCATCAGCCTTTTATAACCCAGGTCATTACTTTTGGAACAAAGAGGAGGGGAAAAGACAATCTGTATGCCCCTGTGATAACAACACTGACCTTCTGAGAGATATCAGTTCAAGATCAGGCTTTAAATCAGGTAAGTAGGGAGTTGAACATAGATTTCCCACATCCCAACTGAATTCCCTGACCTGTGAGCTGCAGAGTTAGCCTCTGCACCTCCACGTCCTGCTGGAAGCATTCTGCTTTGTATGATTCCATGGTACTTGAGCCACGGAGGGGTAGATGTTGTCTCGGTAGTTAAGTTGCTGGGATATTTGCCTTGGGATGTGGGAAACTGCGGTTCAAGTCTCTGCACCAGCTTGTACTCCAAGTGGAGCAGTTCACACTGGGGAGAATGCACCTGCAAAACCTTTCTCGATAGCAGTTTCATTAAAACGGCATGTTCTTACAGTGGGTAGAAATTCCTGTCAGCTGCGGAGATCTCGGGAGACCTCCTGTTTTCACTACTCTCTGTCCTGTGCTTACCAGGGCTTGCAGAGAAGTCTGTTCTGTTTTTAAGGTAGGCAAGCAGAAAGAAAAGTCCTGTAGCAGTGAGGGGATATGATATATTCCCCTTTGTGGGGGAAGTATATTTTAAGTTAAAATGTTTAGGGAAATAAGTTTAAACAGCTTGGCTCAGAGTTCATTCAAAAACATCTTTGTGTCTTAACTGATCCCAAGTGCTGTTTAAAAAAGAAAAAAAAAAGGGAGGGGAGGGACAGCTGTAATGTGACTTAAGATATATATTAAAACAATAAAGGTGATAGAGACTTACAATGACTTTTTACAGCAAAAGAGTAGTGACATTACGTCCTTTTGTATATTTAGTCAGTGGGATTGAAGAAGCTCATGGGAGAGAATTGGTGGAGTTGAGGTAGGAAGTGATCTAAAAGCCATGTTTTAAAAAGGGTTTTGGCAGGGTCGGTGAAAGGAAGCACTCCAGCTTTTCTGTCAACCTTTGTTTTCCAGGCTAAACATACTTCTTTTCTTGTTGCTCAGGCTGACCTTCTCCTTGCAGATTAACTTTGCCCCTTCACCTTTGTCCTCTTTGGGCACTCCTTTTGCTTTCTTTATGAGAGGTGCCTTGTTTTTATTCTTTTCTTTGGCAGCTTTTTTTTGGTGTGCTTTTATTTTATTAAACTGGTCGCATTTTGTACAATGCATTTAGAGCTGCACCAGAGGCCTTATTAATTTCTTGTTAAATTTCGTATGAAGCTTCAGAGTACTGCATGGAGGAAATGAAGTATTCCTGACATTTAAGAACATGTTGGGTACTTTCTTAGAAAGTTGTATTTGAACGAAACCTGGTGCCTTTTCAGATATTCCTAGAAGCAAGCCTTGCCTCACGTGTAATCTCTAGAAACCGTGCTCTGAGAAAATGAAAGAGGAAAGTATTTCTACAATGTAGATGTGTTATGAGAGCTCTTTAAAGATGTTGAGATACAGGGGGGAGGTGTTGGGGGATGGGAAACACTATATCACTTTGTTCAGCAGCTATCCTTTAGATAAGATTGTAGCACTCCGGAAGGGAATCCCATTGTGTTTTCCCAAACTGGTAGGACAGGGACTGCAACAGCTGGGACTTCTATGACAGTAATGTGTTTCAAATAGAGGGCAGCTGGGGAGAAAACAAAACTGTAGGTCTCTGTCCATGGTATAGAATGTGAACGTAATAATTAAGAGAAGTGGGGTTGGCTTCAGTGCATTCCTTGTTCGGAAGAGTCATGCATCTCTCTCTCATGTTGGTGGAATGTAAGCATTTTTTGGAGGTGATTCACTGGGAGGAGGGTGTGGGGGATAGACATGCTCTGCATGAGCATAGTTTAAACATTGGTGTTTTGCCTTAAAGGGAATTATCTCTTCTCTTTCTAACTAAACAATGCAAAAGTCACAATGAAGTCAATGGGAGCTCTGTACATTAAATGGCTGTAGGATAGCCAGTGCAGGGGTTGGCAGTCTATGCGTACTGTTTGGAAAAACAAAAAATGCTGTTTTTCCTTAAGAACTTATGTGGATTTACAGTTATAGGGAGTAAGGCCTGGCTGGTAGAAGCCGTGAATGTAGACTGAAGTGCATATTCCAACGCACATGCCCATGTGTGCACAAGCAGTCAACCCTCAGAGAGTATCGGTTGCATGTTTGGAGCTGATACTAGTTACGTTACTGTTATTTTCATTAATTCACACATAATCCAGATAAAGATTTGAAAACTATATTGGACTTAAATATCACTTAAAAATAACATCCACATAAACCTTCAGTGATACTTTACCTTGCTGAATGTAATGGGTTTTGCAGGGACGTGACATCGTGAAAGTCTGGATAAAGCATTGTGGGCTCTAGTTCACAGCCCCTGTGCATAGCAATATTGTTATATGTAATGCCCCTCTTCCTGAGGGATTCACGCCGTGGCTGCTTGGTTAGGAGCTGGTAAAGAAAAAAATTATAAAATATATAGGGGAAGAATTGTTTTGCTTGCTGAATTTTTTGAAAGAGCAGCCTGGCAAATAAAAAAATGTAGGCAAGCTTTGAAAAGAAGAGGAAAAAGGCTTTATAGTAGGTTACTGTCCCTCTCAGAATGAATGATGTGGGAACGCTTCACAGTGAAAAGAGGGTTTGACAAGTTTACGTACATGAGTGAGTGATCCTTCCCCATTTTTGTCTTGTCTTTCCAAGACTGCTGTTTTCTGAAATACTATAGCAAGGCTATTTCACAGCTATTTTCTACCAAAAAGCATATTTCGTTTCAAGAAGCGGTCTGCTTTGTTGCCATTGCATTGTCAGATGTGTTGAGGCTGTCTGGATGCGTTGCAGTGTGGGGCAAGGATTTCAGAGGCTTCAAAACCAGCACGTAGATAGGGAAGGTGGTCCATCATTTATTTTATTTTCTCCTTGGAAAAAGGAGTCCTGTTGTGCACAGGCGGGTGTTGCAGATGTAGCAGCACACGCTTGGGATGAAAATGCTGCCTTCTGGGTGCTTGCAGTCATTGATCGAGCTGACTGTGGTGCGTGGGAGTTGTACTTGGTGGTGTGCTGCGCTCTGGCTGGGTGGGCGGACTCGGATTTCACTTGGCTCCCAGCTGGCCAGCACTCTCCTGGGCATAGCCGTTGCCCTAGCCCTGGCCCAGGAGGGTGCCAAGCTGAGCGGCTCCAGTTACCGAGGTGAACTTGCAGGGTTTCATAACATGCCACCGGAGCTCCTCTTGCCCAAAAGTCCATAAACATATGGGGCTGCAGTAGAGCCAGTGTGCAATCAGTGGCTGTGGGGAGCCCTCATCTCCAAAGGCTGCTTTCTGCAAGGCTTGCCAAGGCGCCTACATTCTAGGGTCCTACCTGGGCAGGGAGCCCTCTTGGGCTGAAAGCATCTGGTGGGGAGAGCTTTAGTTCGTGTTAGGTAAGGGACCACTAATGGTTTAGTGGGTCCTGGAGTCAACAAACTGAAAAAAATCAGGTCACTGAGTGTAAGTTCACTGGGTTGACCAAGGTGTCTCGAGACGTCTTATTTAATAGCTGTAATCTGAGTAACATGAAATATTAAATAACAATAAGGGCTTGCTTGCTTGTGGGTTTTTAACATGCTGCTGAAAACCCAGACATATTTAGAGGATGCTGCAATTACAGTTGGTTGGGAACTTTCCAGTAAGCCATTCCTTGAATGGAAAATGCTGATTTAACAGAAAGCTTTCACAGCTACTATCTGTCCCAATGCAACTGTTTTTTGGGGAAAATTTCTCAAGGTTCCAAATGAAATTTCTGCTTAAAACGTAAAAAGGGGGAGAGAGTTATTAGAGCAGCTTGGTGGTCAGGGCATTTTGCCTGATGCAGAGCAGGGGCTTGAACTTTGGTCTCCCACATCCCATCTGTCTCCTCCTGAATTCTTGAAAGGTTTGCTCCGCTTTTGGAACACAACCAAATGTCGAAATCTCAAAAAAATAAAAGCAAAATGGAATTCTTGTTTTCTAGCCAGACCTAGTTATAATCAAGAAATTTAGACTTTGTGGTATTTATCTTACAATAGACTCCAGGAATATTTAAGCCAGTTAAATTTTAAAATGAGTGTGCATAAAAACCCTCCTCTTGAATACGATACTTGAGAGTTTTGTAAGGGGATAGCACATGGGCTAGAGGAGTTTGGTAACGTGTGGCAAAGATGGGCAAAGCTGTGTACAGCCTACTCCATGGATGCAGAATAGGGAGTTGGAGTAGTGCAGTTTACTCTTATTTTACACACACATGCTCCGTGGTGTGTAAAATAATTACAAGTCACTTTGCTGTTCTCTGTGATCCTGGGTGTGGACTATAATGCAGCCTAAATTACAGGCAAATAGGTTAGTTCAGGGTCTAGTTATTTTCAGAGGATGTGTTTAAAAAGTTGCCTCTTCACTGCTCCTTATTTTCTGTGCCAGTTCTTACAGCTTTTATGGAGAAATTTTTATTTGAAGAGGTTTCTTTCCTTCCTTGTGTATGAGGACCCATCCTAACAGGAGGGGAAGCTGCCTAACTAACAAGGAGACCTGAAACTACCGCTTAAGTGCTGTCCAGTGCATGCAACAAACTGGGGACTAAATGAGAATACTGGGTCTTAGGTTTCTAAGCAAACAAAATAAATTTTTTTTTTGTATTTTTTTTCTGGACCGTAAAGCATCTTAAGTAGCCAAAACTGCAAAGAAGAATCAGATCACCGAGTGTATGTACCTCTCGGTTTTATTAAGCTTAAAGACCCTTGCAGACTTGTGGTATCTTAGGAAAGCATTACAAATCTGTACTTTTATTTTACCTGATCCTAAATCCTATTTAATACAGTACTCTGGTGTAACAAATGAGGAGCTTAAATACAAGGTAGCATCAGACAACAAAAACGAGCAACAGCTTTCTCTTGCTTGATTGATACGCTGCAGAATGAGTTGTGTGTCCATGTCTGAGCATTTGCACTACTTAACTGATTGGCACCAATAACCTGACAGGAATTACACTTGTAATTTAGCAGTAGATACAGAAAACAGTTTTTAAATTGCAGTCCGTAGCTGCTGAAAAGATGTTCTTAAGAGTTTTTTCATGTGTAGTGCATAAATCCATGGCCAGATTTCTGGTTTAGATGTCAACTGCAAATTGTTTCAGTAAATGCTTCGGTGACTAGTAGTGTGTAAGATACGTTGTTACTTGTTTGTTGTCCAGGTAAGCAAGTGTCTGTGTGATACATTAGGACTTGGGGTAGTGCTGCGACCCCTCCATCCTTCCGTCTGGATGAATGTTTTAAGCAGGTGGAGATGTGGGAAAATAATTGCATTTCATGTTTATACGGTGGCCTGTTCACATCGTAATCTGTTTGCAGCAGATACGTTGTTAGGTGCTGTAGGAATAGATGAAGACAGAGCCTTATCTTGCAGCAGGGCTGTGTGGGTTGCACGCAGCAGGCTATGGTGGGCGGGCAGGGTCCGTGCGAGCCTGCTGGCTTTTGGGTCTGGTGGGTGCTGGGCTCCTGCTCCCAGGCAGAGCTTTTGGAGGGGGTTGGTGCCGTGCAGCGGTTCCCTTGGCTCGGGCCAGCCGTTGAAGGCAGGCCCTTGGCTGTGCACGGCAAGAAAGGTGCACCTTCCTCCAACTGAGCGGTCATTTGCACTCTTTCCAGCATGAGCCGGGGTGCGAGGGGAGCATTACCAGCAGAACCCCCCGGGCGCTCGGCCCTGCGCATGCTCCATGACCGCTGCCCCATGATGCATCCCCACCTCTGCCCCCGCGAGGCCTGGGGGGACCCTGTTGCTTGCACGGAGTCCAGCGCTTCACTGCCCAGTGCCCGCCTGCATGTGCACAGGCGCGCGCACACGTGCATGCCGGTGCACGCACGCGTGCATCTCTGCGTGTGCACGGAGGCATGCGTGCGGGTGCACGGGGGCTGTGTCCTCGCCTGACCCCACATGCAGCAGCCCTTGCAGAGCCGAAAGACCCCGGGACCGCTGCCCGGGTGGGTGCCCCCCACCCCCGCCGCCCGGGCCGTGCACGCGCCTGCGCGCGCGCGGGGCCGCGGGCGCGCGGCGGCGGCTCCGCATCCGCACGCGCGGCGACTCCGTGCCGCCTCTTGCGGGCGGCCGCTGCGGCGCCCGCACAGGAGACCCTTTGTTTGGGCAGGGCCGGCGCGAGCGCGGGAGGAGGCCGGGGGGGGCGCTGCGGCCCGCAGCCGCCCCATTGGCTGGGGCCGGCCCGCGGCTCCTCGCGCCGGCGGCGTGCCCGCCGGGCGGGCGCGCGCGCGGGGTGGGCGGGGGCGGCGCGCGCCGCGGAGCCGCACGAGGCTCGCGTCCGCGACGCCGCCTGGAGGAGGGCGCCGCTGCGGCAGGAAGCAAGATGGCCGCCTCGTGGGCGCCGCTGTGAGGAATGCGGGGCACCAGCGAGGCCGGCTCCAGGGGGGCGGCGGGGCCTCTCCCCTCGGCCGTCTCCGGCGTCGCCGTGTGTCGGGGTGGCGGTGGAGGGGCCGCGTAGAGCCTCCGTCAGCCCTCTAAAGTGCCGCATGTAAAGCATCCTGGGTATTTAAGAAATATTGCAGTTTGATAATAAAATCGGAGGTATCTGCCTTTGTGACCACAACTTATTCTGCAATTTGATGTTTTTTTAGGTTCTAACTGAAAACAAAAGACCTCAGAGGAGGAAGCAAAGAGTTTTAAAGGTAACCGACGATTGCTTTAATGTTTATCCCCTCCCATTTTAAGCAGCGTTTTCTTGTCATATAGATTAGGAAACCAAAGGGTTAATTTCTGGGAAGCGGCGCTTTCCAGCTATTCAGGAGATTAGCTAATTTTAAAAGCACAGAACATGTTCTTTTCTTCCTCTTTCTCTCCAGCATGTTGTATACATATTTGAATCTTTCTGCACAAGTCTGCAGACCAAAAAGTTCGCTTTCCATTGCATTGAAGGTTCACTTTAATTTCCTCTATTCCTAGTTTCATCCTTCCAAAGGTAACAGTTGAATGTTGGTGGGGTTTTTAGTATACAGATTTTATGGCATCTGAAATTTAATGCGAGAAGTCAATGTTATAACGCAAACCAAATTAACAGAAGTGGAAGTTTTATGCATACGTTGCTGTAGTTTTGATTTCCTTTTTTCTTTAAACTTTAGAACACCTCAAGTGAAACTGAAAATTCTGTAAACTTACAACAGCCTTCAGTTTCACGTGGTAACACGTTTCTTCAAGATTTTTAAAATAGCTATCTTTTGTGATAACAAAAGATTGGTGTTTCAAATGGAAATGTCTTAGTTTTTATAACAAAATACAGACTTACTACACTCATGGCTAATGTTTTTTAAAGTAACAGGTAGCACGTTGCTATTGCATCTTTCAGTTAGTCTTCAGAATCTTTTGAATAGAAGTAAGTCATTAATTCTGTTGTTTCAAACATGTTGGAGGATGGATGGTGCAAGTAAGATGGATGGTACGTGTAAGATGAAGCTAAGGAAAACATGGAAATATATATGTTGTTAAACTTACTTTGTAGAACTATTCTCTTATAGCAGCTAAATGTAAATAAGAGAATTTGGTATTGTTTCAGTACATTAAAATTTCAGAAGTTATTGGACATAATGGATTTGATAAATGCTGTGTGTCCGTAGTGTAATTTTATTTGAAAACATCCCAATTTCTTATCAGTTTTGTCTTCACTGTTACATGTTACAGAAACTTGGTTAAAGGAGTTACAATTTTGTAAGACACAGAAAAGTTAAAAGTTAAGATTAAGCAAGGAGCAAATAACCTTATTTGACTTGCAAGTATGTCCAACCTCAAGGGTGTCTGTCTCTTCATGTGGGAGTAGTTGTGCAAACCACCTCCCTGTATGCTAACAATAATTGTGATTGTACAAGACTAGCAAGTGCTCTTTTTCTTTCATTAAATAAATAAATCCATTAAAAAATTAGCATTTTTCATTAAGTGATGGACATGCTTTTAATTACTCATTTTAATTACTGCTGCTCTTGTAACATAGCGCATAGGTGTATTTAGAATGAACAAATGCTAAAGTTTTATGTTTTGTGCGGTTAAGTTGATAGTAGCGTGCAAAATAAGGACTGTTTGTAAATGAGTCATTCAGTTTTGTAACATGTAATTGGTATGACACCTGTCAAAGCGTGAAAAATCTTTTTTTTGGTGATAGGCAGATATGTTGTATTAGGGTCTGTCTACAGTAGGGGTTCATAGTGGGTCTTCAGATTTTTCTCTTTGAGTTCATTTTACCACTGTTTCTGATTTGGTGGCAGGGCAGGTTGCTATGTAATATGACGCTGTCATTCCTCTCCATTCCAAAAAGCCTTCTGAAGAGGTTTTTTTTCCTTGACTCTTAAACGGAAAAGTTTGTCTGTTTTTGTGTGTGCATAGTATCATATGTTAGTCATTGGACTTGTGTTTATTTCTGGTTTGACTTTTCCTTTGCTGAATTGATTCTGCAGTGTTTCCTCTTTGGTTTTAGGTACTGTTCTTTGTGTTTTCTAGTATTGGTCTTTGTTTTGTGGTGCTGAAGTGTATTTTGTAAGAGTTTATTCACTTGCATGCACCAACTAAGGCATGGTACCCCTGAAGGCATCTCATGAAACCTCTAGGTTGGGGTTGGTGGGGTTTTCCTTTGTTTTTTAGCGGGGAGGAGGGAGGTTGGTCATCTTAAGTTAGGTTTCATACCTCTGTCAGCTGCAGTAACCTTAGAAAAAGCGACATAATTTGCAGACTTCTTTACAAGGGCATTTTTAGAAATACGACGTTCTGGTGTATGACTCTAACCTGGCTTTTGTTATTGGTGGGACTGCCATGTGAGGTGGTATTGTTGTATCTATTGAATTATAACTTCAACCTTTAATTTAATGATCGGTAGTGATTGAGGGCATCTGACCAGTGACACTTTCAAAATTTTAACAGAATATTTCCTTCCCTCCCCCCCCTTTGTATTTTGCTTCAAATAGTATTGTAAACTTTCTTAGAGGAGGATTTGTAGTACTCTCTTCCAATAATACACGGAGTTAGTATTTCTCTAATCCTGCTAAGTTTTATAGATGTACATTTATTTACTTGGAGGGCTAGTGCTCTTTCTAATTGTGCTTCTTAGGACCAACATATTTATGAATTCTTCGGTACAGGGTGAAAGTAAGCAATGCTTTCCTGTTGAAAACAGGTTGGGCAGATACAAACATTAAGGCTAAAAGTGATACATACTATTATACTGTACCTTTCATTTACTATTTGTCATTTTCCACACTTGTGTTTTAGTGCTCCTTTCTGGTTATTGTAGGAGGAGTCATTTAGGAAATTCTTCTGTGCCACAAATACTGTATTAGGTTCTCCATGTTTATTTTGAAAGAACATCTGAAATATTCATCACTTCTAGCACGCAAATGCTCACTGAAGAAAGAGTCTTTGTGAGGTCATAGTAATGGATACTAAGGAAGGAATATACTCATGGTTTTTCTTACCGTTTATATTGTGTGTTTTCCCCAGTTAAGCAGACAATTCTTTAATTTTATTCCTGATAACGGAAAGTCTATATAGAAGGGATTCATACTTAAAAATTAATTCGCCTGCATTTCAAAAGGCATATTATACACCCTGCTTCACTTACTATTGTTTTCCTTTTAGCCACTTAGCAGTGTTCTCACTCAATTTGGGCAGTGCAATGCACCTCTCCTTAACAGTGGGGAAATGTTTGCAGTCACCTGCGAGTTTATTAACACAGAGCTCAGAAGAATGGGACAGTTGAACATGGTATCATATTGTCAGGGAAATTACAGTTATCAAGTATAGACAGCAGTGGCACCAGTAAGGAAACCTCCCACAGGTCAAGATACAGATGATGAAGAAGTACAGTCCATGGTCTTTCTACTAGGTTCTGTGGAGCCAAGGCTACAGATGCTTGCTGCGTTGATGGAGATTTAAAAAAAGGAAAAAAAAAAAAAAAAAAAAAAAGGAAGAGACTGTGGGAGAGATCCAGAATAATATATGCAGTGCTAAGTGAGTATTGTAACTGCATGCACATTCTTTGCTCTCCGACGGATTCTGTTTGCTTGCGTGTTTATGCATAAACACTATAATGGTATTCGTGTGTGCCAGAAAAGTGCGAACGATGCCTGCTAAACTCTGTAAAATCCATTCAGTTTAAGCCAAGCCAAAAGCCAGAGATGACTCAGTATCTAGAACTTTTGGGTTGGTTATAAACATCATATTAGGAACCAGTAAAAGTTTCATTTCCATCAAAACTACAAATATATACTTGAGCACTCTCTTAATTTTTCTCCTCCACACGTACAAAGCATAGTCTTTCTTATCAAAAACAACTTTAAAATATAAAGTTGGTTTGGCAGACCTGCTGTTGCCCTTTTTACGATGCAGTTTGTTTTGCTGCTCAAAGAAATTAAAAATACACTTTTTTTGTCAAGCTTAGATATGTGTTAACAAGAGTTAAGGGAAGTAACTGCTAATGTTCATGATAATGCTTTGAGTGAGCATGGATTGAACTGATTTTGAACATTTATTCTAAATGATGGTGTATGTTTTTAGTGCTAAATATCTGTCAGAATATTTAGCTGGAAGAAATTAAATTTTACTACTTTTTTCCCCCTTTAAAATAAGATATGAGCAAGTCAATGGATGGAAATGCACTGCAGTGGAATTTTATAAAGGAAGAAGACAGAATGGTGTAATATGAGTTGGACAGGATGTTGTCCAGAAAATACTTATCTTATTCTTTGTGTGTTTTAAAGGGACATTATCACCTTGGAACGTATTCCTTCAGTAAATACCAATTAAAATTGCTTTGAGTACTGGTTGAAAGCGTCTGCCTATTTCTTATGTGCCTTTTTGCTCCCTTTTTTTGATAGGGAGAGCTTACTTTTGGTATGTGAGTAGCCTACACAAATTAGTTAACTTTTATTTTTAAAAATAAATAAGTAACTTAGCTGTTAACTCAGTTTAAAAAAATCTAGGTATCATTTTTTGAAAGAAATGTTCTTCTAATTTTGATCTTTTTCAAGCTGGATGTGTGTCTGTTTAAATGGGATTACATTTTTTTTTGCTCTTGATAGGCTCATGCACCTCACTTGATGTGCGCAGGCATGATTACGGTTGTACTTCAGTAGCACACTTCCACATGCAGCCTTTCCAGCACTTCCACATGAATGCACTCATGTGAACACATGAAGCACTTCCATATTTTGTTTGTACAGTACTGCTAAGACTACTCATGTATGTAGACATTTTTTGAATGGAGGCCTAACAAAGAAGGCCTTTGTAAATGGTTTGTAAATTATTAATCTTACTCTAGTAATTTTCTAATTGTTAATTTTTCCAGCCAGTTTCTGGGGAAGTTGAAGCCTGTCCCTTGTGGACTTTTTCCTGTGGTGCAGAGTGAGCTGGGTAGAACGCAAAGACACTCTCCTTCCCTTGCCCCCCTGTTCCTGCAGAGCATCCTTACGTCAGTGCTGCTCCCTTTCCCATCCACCTCTTTCTCGGGACCCCTGCGCTGCTTGCCCAGCAGCACTATCATGCTACTCTTTACCCCTGCAACCCAGCTCCCCAAAATGTCAAAGGAAGAAAGGGACATTGCCCTTAAGAGGAGGACAGGGAGGAGTAGGGTTTTCCATTTAACTCATTTGTTGCTGTAGCAGAGCAGTTGTGAGGATAGTGCCACTCCTCCTCGGAATGGTGGAGGCAGAGGCACAATGAGGCTGGGAAGTGTTGAGTAAGGCGAGGCTGAACCTAGTGATTACAGTGGCTTTGGAGGGTTTTTGCACGTTTTGAATCACTATTTCTTTGTAGATCTTGACTCACCGTGTGTTTTAGTGCAGCGCTGGGTCTTCCACTTTAGTGGATTTAGAGGTGGAGCTTCTTAAAAAGGTAGAAAATGTGTTTGTGATCAAAAATGTCATAAAATAATCAGTAAAAGTAACATAATTTGTGGGAAGGAAGGAAAATGTACATGTGTAGCTGAAGGTCGGATGCATAGGTATATTGATACATTGCTTAGGTGTTCTTAGTGAAGTTACAGTATTATGAAATAAATACTGGTTTCCTCTTCCAGGTATGTAGTTTTGTTGATGATATTTGTATTTACTACTGAATTATGAGCTTTATTGAATACTTGTGCTTGCTGCATGTAATGTAGGCATTGAAGTAATTGAGATGGCGCTGCAAATTCCAGAAATCTGTTGTCAGTGTTTGCTGTCTGTCCATACGTTTAT
Organism: Aptenodytes patagonicus; assembly: GCF_965638725.1. Classification (NCBI taxonomy): domain Eukaryota; kingdom Metazoa; phylum Chordata; class Aves; order Sphenisciformes; family Spheniscidae; genus Aptenodytes; species Aptenodytes patagonicus. The sequence goes on from NC_134953.1 coordinate 37,690,759, forward strand.
AAATAGTAATATCTAGAAAATGCTTTGAAAATGGGCACTACTTGTTTAGAATCTGATACCGTATTGCTAAGCAAGTTTGTTTATTGCTTTTGGTAACTGATGTGGGAGAAAATCAGTGAGAACCCCCAAACTTACTTGAGTGGCACCAGATTTTCACTTCTGTGTTTTTTTTCCTTCTGTGATATTATACTAAGATTTTTTTATATTTAATGTTACTGAGTATGAGAAAGTTAATTTAGCAGATACTACTGCAGCAAACTTTCCCATTGACATTAGTAGGAGCCTTGCCTCTGTAAAGACCAAAAGATTTCATTCCTACTAAAATAAATTTGTAATTATAGGATTTCATGTGGGAGGTAGGAAGAATCCATGCGTTCTTATAAAGGTATTTTCTTTTTAAATGTCAAATACATGAAACTTAACCAATATCAAGAAAAAAGAAAACAGGAATTACATATAAGGAACTAACAATAATCGCTTTTCATTAACTTATGTAAAATTAGTATATAGAATATATTTGGCTGTCTTTATTGTCCTAACAGCTTTAGTATTAAGCCTTTTCAAATATTGGGATTTTTCAAGGCTGACTTAAAATTGAGTGGTGTGTGTCTTGACACTTGACTGTGAATTCCTTTCTCAATCAGTGTTTTGTTGGTGTTGTCTGTATTTATAATAATTTAATTATTAAATTTAATGTATATAATAATATTAATGTAAATATAATTTAATTGATGCTCTGTAGTAAAACTTGGCTCTATGTTTAATTTTCCTAAAATAAAGGTTTTGCTGAACTTGTGAATAAGAGGAAAAATTTCTGTGTTTAAAAATGTAAAGCATTTACTTTTGTGACAGATGATCACGGTCTGAATTTTGCAGTGGAAACACCACTCTTGTTGCAGTGCTGCTCCAGAACAACATTGCTGTTACTCCGGTGTGCGAGTGAAAGTTGGTACTCCTGTAAAGAGAAAGTGGAAGTTACATACAGTATAAATTCCATATTGAGCTTTATTTAAAACCATAGTTGTGCTAGCTCTGATAGAAGAGAAACAACATTTGCCATTTTTTAGGCTTTTTTCCTTATGAGAATAAGCAAAATATAGATGCAAAATCCTGAATAGTGTTGCAGCCTTGTAGCTTGGTGGCTTAAGTGATGGGCATGACTATTTTTCTTTCGTTTATCTGAATTACCTTTAGCTGTTCCTCTGATACATGTCTATCACCAACTTTTCTATTGCTAAAGAGTATTAGTTATTCCTTTTAGTCTTGTGGACCCTGATCAGCTTTAAAACCGGGCTAGAATATACCCATAATACAGATATTTAAATTTGGAGAAGACTTGTATGTGACTTGTTGCAATGTGTAACTGGGACCTGCACTGGTATTTCAGAGTGACGGGAAAACAGGATATATGTGTGTGAGGGCTGATGAGCATTGTTAACTTACGGTGTTGTGTGTCCTTAGCAGATCTGGTCTGAGAGCAGCTACCAGCATGTAACAACTTGTAAATAATATAATTGGTTGTACAACAGATGGTTAGGCACTTAAACTGGGTCCTAAATTAAGGAGATGAATATCTGCCTGGTTAGATTATAGGAACTGAAAAGTTAAGTTACCTTGGCAGTTCAGATCTTTACTGAACTGAAACTGAAGGAAAATTATTAACTTATGTCAGTTTGGTTCACATATGGTAATGCCAGGCAAGATCATTGTGATCACTTGTTCTTGTCCTGAGAGGTTGGAAGACTGTATCAATTTATTTGGATTAAGCATCATGTTTTAAAACCACAGAACTTGAATTTGAAAATTCCAATGGATGAAAAGTGCATCAAAACACCTAACAAGATGCTTAAAAGATTCTTTACTCTTTCTCTGTCCCGCTGCAAAAATGTGCGCCGTAGTTCCAGTCCAGGCTTCTCTGGCCTTAACTAAAGTCATTGAGTCTTGTTATACTTTTGTCTGCTAGAACAAGGAGCCTTCTGTTAATCAGCTTTCTTTTCCACATAGACTTAGCCTCAGTTTGTGGCTTTTCAGTTTTCTTTGGTAAATTGCAGAGAGTGAGTAGAGAGTCAGCTTGAGGCTTTCACTTCAAGATGTTTCAAGCCCTCTTCAGCATATCAATGTATTGCTTGAATTGGGACTGCCAGAAATGGATGCTTTATTCCACTAGCAGGTGCAAAAGTGCCAAGTACAGGATAGAAAGTGACCCGTCTTTTCCTAATTATATTGTTATTTATGCACCCAAGAATCTCACTAACCCTTTTGGCCATGAAGTTGCAATAGGAGTTTCTATAGTTACTGTGCAGTTGATTATTGACCATGTTAATGTCCTCCTTAAAGTCATTGCTTTCTAAGATACAAACCTGCATTTTGTAAATATAGTCCCACGTCTTTGTTGCTAAATACACAACTTCACCTTTAGCTGTATTGAAATGTGTGCTTGCAGTGGCTTGCCAGTTAATTTAGGAAGCATCATGTCTGATCTTTTCATTATTTGCTATTTTTCTATCAGTATTAATTTCACTGTTCTTTCAGGTCATTGCTAAAAATTATATATAGCTGTGATCTGTTCCTTGAAGACCCTGTTACGAACACTGTGATCATTCTCCATTTACAGTTAAGGGCCAGGTGGTACTTTCTTAATGCTATGGTGATGGTTTCATAAATGAGTAGACCACAAGAGACATTAGCTAGGATGGATAAATTCAAAGACTGAATTTCTTTCATCTCTGCATTTGAGTTAAAGCACATTAGGGGAAGGTTGTATTAGGGAATACATATTGCTGCTGATTGTATCATTTGTCTTTTGTGGCTTAATTGAGTGCTATATTTTTCAGAGCTGCCAGCATCTCTTTGAGTGCTCAGTTTCAGTGTTGAAGACAAATGATTGAGTAATTCAAAACACCAGTAAAAAACAAACCAAACCAAACCCAAAAAACAAACAAAACAAAAACCACCAAGCAAGATGCTTGTTTATGTTTGCTTCTGTGGCAGAAAAAGTACTGTAATGTTTGGGGTTTTTTTTCTTTCTTAACACATCCACTTCTTGGGTGTCTGTGTAGGAGAATGGGATGTCCTTCACTCTGTATTTTTTCTTGCTCCTGTTTGTAGCTTTCACAACCTAGAGCTCAGGGTTGACGGAAACAATAATTTGAGTTTGTGGCTAACAGAACCTATTTTCAAGTAGTAATCCAATAAATACACTTCTCTGGGGGTCACCATTTTGAAGCCTTTGGGGCCAGAATTAGTATCCTGTAGTTTTTGATTTTGTTAGTAAGTGCATCCTTTAGGGTCTGATACTGTAGATCTTCTTTGTAAGTGGTCTCACTGAAGTTGTTACACAAGGTGGGCAGGAGGACTGTGGTAATGGTGTAGGAGAGAAAATGAAGAGAACAAAGATGTAAAGACTTTGAGGCCATAATATACTAATTCCTCATGGGAAGACAAGATAAGGAACTTTTCTGGTGGGAAAGCTGCCTGGTGTTTGAAGAACATAGCAAAGAGGATATAAATGTAGATAAAAGGGAGATGAAACTGAGAAGGAGAGAGCTAAGCTGTAGCTTGGAGAGTGTTCTTTGCTGTTGTGGCTACGGATATGAAAAAAAAATACATCATCAACTAGAGCAGACTTTCTAGCTGTTATAAGATCCAGTGTGAAATGGTACCTGCTGTGATACTCAAGTTGGTGGCTTTGGGTGGATTTCATACTCAGGGTTCGGGGAGTTGGGAGTGAGGGGGATCCCTCCAGGAAAGCCCGGGCGTCCTGAGCGATCTCTGCCACGTGTCCCAGGTCGGGTAGCTTTCTCCAGATTTGCAGAACGTCTTGTTCCCCTGAGTTTCCATGTAAACCAGCCTCTCTGCTAAAACTTGTCTACATCATTTTGCCAAGAGTAGAGGTTATTTGCTTTGATTGCAATAGCTTCTAAAATGCAGAATTGTTACCTGTCCTGTCCCTCAGTGCCATCTGTGAATGTTGTTCTCTTGAGGAACAAAACATCTTGTATATGCAGGCTGTGTTACAGATTGTGGGCCACAATCTGTTTCCTTGAATGAAGACCTATACAATATGTGCCTTACCTGAGCTGCTGTGGAAGTGTGATATACTAAGAGGCTGTTTCATGTCCATGGTTGTTAGGCAAGTGTGGTGGTAATTGCGTTATGCCTCTGGTGAGTTTCATGGGAATATGCCCCAGCTTGCAGCATGGCCCCTACTCAGCTGTTCTCCTCTCTCTGCTGGTGGCCTGCTCGGAAACCCTGCTGAGGCTGCAGCCTTGGGCAGTAACTTACAGCGCATTGCTGTTGTCTGCATCACAGTAGTCAAACACGTGTGGTCTTAAATAGACGTTTATCCTTAAATGTATTATTGTATCTGCATTTATTTTGGAATGCAAAAAAACTTGGCTGTACTTAGAAGGTGGCCTATACTTTCCATGGCATCCTGCCTTACATTCGTCTCTGTTCTAACCAGTGCATGGCTTTCTACATAACACTCAGCATAAGCAACTGTTTCTCCACACCTGTGCTTTGTCTCCCTATCCCCTGTCCTGTCCATATCTTATCTCCTTATCCCTGTATGTTGGTCCTGTACAGTGCAGGTCCTGGATTCAGCTGAATTTCTGCATGTCCTGGGGAGCAGATGCTAGAGAGTAGGAATAAATTGCATAGGAGTAAATTGCTGCTGGTCAGCTGGCTGGTGCTTTCATATCTCTTGGTGAAGCAGTGACATCTGACAGTTGGACCATGAATAAAACACCCTGTTCAAATGTTAGATGAAGTATGTTTGGGTTTTTTTCCAAACAGTTTTTCTGAAAGAAAACTTCTGTTGTGGTATTTGAGCTCTGAGGAGCTGCCAGCTCTGTGCCAACGTGGAAGGGCCTGTGGGGCTGGCTACGTGGCTTTAGACACTGTGACAGGATCCAAACTTACCCAGTGCACTGCAATGGAAAAGAGATGCAAAGTGCAAGCACTTCTCACCCACTCATCCTTTTATGTTGATGAATGTTGTGGCCTGAGAAGAACTGCCTTTCAGGTCATCCTGGTTATTGGCACAAGCTAGGAGGTGCAAGTATTTTTTTTATCTGTTGGGTACTGTGCTCTTGTGGGGACCTGGGCAGAATTCTATAGGGAGGGCTAGTTAAGGGGACTTGGCATTGTTTATTGTGTAACTTGTCACAGCTTGCTTGTAGAGCCATTTTGTCAGTAGTTGATCTGGGCATCATCTGTTACTTCTGGTTTATGGGAGTAATTGTTTCTGGTTGTGTCCTTTAGTACAATATGTGTTGTTACCACCTATAGAGGTTTGAAAGGAGACATAAACCTATGGCTTCTGTTGTACAGAAGATGTGGAAATGTCTTTAGGGTTGCTTTAGCATTGTATTTTGATTGTGAATTGGTGAACTCTTTGCATTACCTCAGAGGCCTCTTGCGTTAAAAGAAAAGTTAATATTAAAGTCTGACCCTTTTCAGACTGGTGAAATGATTTGCTGTAACTGGCTTTCCGTATGTGCTGGAAGCATTAGCTCATGGAGTGAATTTTGTGTGTGTGTGTATATGTGTGTGTGTATATATAAGAGATAACGTCTGGTTGAAGTTTAAGTAATACAGCAATGGCTACAGCAGACTGTACTCTATGGTTCCTGTCCTAATAGCACTAACTACTGCAGAGTCTAAGCTTGAGCATGATTTGTTAGTGTTTTATGTCTCCAGATAGAGTAGTGCTGTCCTTAATGAGGAAGGGAGGAAATTACTTTTATCGATCCAGTTTATTCTTCAGCTTTTCATTACACTTGTATAAAGGATTTAGAAATCAATCAGATCAGACACGTGCTTAACTTCCATGAATTTTAAGACTCTTGCTTGGAATTGTGGTATCCTTCTCTGTAGTTTTCACTACTTTTTTTTTTAGTCCTGATTCAGGACTTGAAGATAGATTGCTCCTAGGTTGTTCATCTGCAAAAGGTTTTTGCTGAGCTATTACTTTTGGTCTCCCAGACTTACATTGAGGAGAAGTATCAAATGACCTCTGCCCTGCTAGTATGTCTGCATTTCTTTATGTTGGGAAACATTAATTTCACATATTAAACAAAAGGCCACTGGAAAGTCTGGTAAGAGAGGAAAAAGGTATTTTTTAGGATTCATTGCAGTTCAGTAACAGAAGAAAGAAAGCAACGTAGTGCTCAAAAGGAAGAGCATTTGATTTAAAAAAAAAAAGTCCAATTTTATGATAATATTTATTCGTTGTGTGGAAAAATAAAATATGGACCAAATCATGCCAATGATATGATTCATCTGGTTCTTCTTCATTGCATGTGGGCAGCTTTCAGTAATGTTAGTGGAAATTGTGATGTATGAGGAATAATTTTATTTCAAAAGTAATCCCATTTTACTGCTGAGATCACTGCGGTCTTTGGGGACACAGCACTGCACCTGTGCACTACTGGCAGATTAGGGAATATCCTCACTATTTTTTAGTGTAGCAGTGCTTTTTGGTCAGATGAAAGTATTTTATTGAGGAACAACATAGTTAAGAGAAGTGTGATGACATTTTTGCACTTCTGAGTGCTGTCAGTGGACTCTGTGTCAGATCTTCTCATCTTTGCTGATCATGGATGAACCCTCCCCCTTCCCCCCACCTCTCATCGCTCTCAATTTACCAGACTTAGATTTTTTTTTTTTAAATGTAGTGAGTGACACCCTCTTAAAAATGAAGGGAATACAAAAATGTGTTGTCGTGTTGAAAATGTACAAATGCTGGGGAATTATTTTCATCTATTTGCTTCTATCTCCTCAGCCTCCTAATTGTCTAATTAAATAATTTTTAATAACAATTTTACATAGCTGGGAAAACTTTTGGACTGATAGAGATCTTAAGATATACTTTCGCTGAAGAAAAAACAGCAATTTCATATCGTAGTTCTTTCTGAAGTTAAATTAAGATAATTGAAATTCAGCTTTTGCACAGGTATAGAATTGTGGGTTTTTACTTTTTCATGGTGGACCCTTAAAATATTTTCTGGTATGGTGCAGAGGCCTGTGTAATGCATTTACCCCTGCTAACAATAGAGCTGCTTAACTGCTTTTGTGGATCCCTTAGAAACTGCTCAGTGATCCCCTGAGTCTGTGGATCATTGATTGAAAATCACCAGGATCCAGAGGAGTTCAGGCTCACAGACCATTAGTCAGCATCTGTGTGTAATGAAAAAGCATTAAATAAGGTATCTTTCTTTCTTAATGTGATTTCCATCGGTTTGACTTAGCTGCGTAGGTGCTGGACATATTTTTATATAGCATTTCCATGAGAATTTATGATGCCTCTCATAATATCTAGGGCATTCTATGGCTTCCCGGTTTTGTGTTTTATCAGTCGGGAATCATTTGTGAGGTGAACACTGGGCTCCAGATGGAGCTGGGTCCGTATACGTTGTTTTGCCTGGGGGTTTCTGGCAATTCCATCTCGATGGTTATGATTAATCATAAATCGATTTTGCATTTGTTCTTCTGAGTTATTTTCTCAGAGAAGTCCATGCACTTCAGTTGGTATGACCGCAAAACCATGTCTGACTTAGCTGAATGTTTTATATTAAACTGGGTGCTATTTTCTGGGAACTGCTAGGGGGTACTGTGCTAACGTATGGTTAATTAACCAGTTGTATTGCTTATATCTGATTTGAAAAGCAATACTAGTTTTCTTGTTAAGTAGAGCTTAAGGCTGCAAATTATTTACATAACTCTTAGATTAAGTACCAGCACTGTCTATTGTGACTTAAAATTATTTTTTAAAAGAAAACCTAATATAAATAGAAATCAAATTTGATTAACGTAATAAAAATTGGATTCCTGCCTTTATTGCTGTTTCTGCCTGAGTTCCTGCCTTATTTTTTTTTTTAAACTTAAATTGCATAACTCCTTACTTCATATCCATAATACTATCATAAGACCCACATACATATTCTTCCCAGGACACAGTATTCTGACTCTATCTAGATTTTGACATTGCTTCAACCACATGAATTGATTAATATTAGTGAAGATGAATATTTTTAACCAAATACTAGAATTTAGAGTTTACTAAAATACTGTTAAGGATAGCTTACATGAGAGGCTGTTCAGAAACCTGGAAGTTACCATCTAAATATAGAAGCTAAACACAGTGATTAGAGGGTAACTTTCAGGTGAGCTAATGTTAATTGGCTTACTCTCCATTTCAGCTTAGGTTTTGTCATGTTTTAAGGACTTGAAACTAAGCCTGAAACCCAGCCATTCTTGCTAGAGTGTCCAGCCAAGTGTTGTATCAGTTTGTTGGTCTAGCCAAATCGGTATAATTATACCAAATTACTACTAAACTTTCTGTGGTACAAGCCTTTAGATTTCAGTCCTGCTTTGAACTCAAGGGAGACTTTCATCTGCTTATGCAAATTCATTAAAAATGGAATCCTTAGATGTGATTCTAAATGCTAACATCCTTTATCTGTTCATTCATTTCTTTAGTCTCCCACCACCACCACATGCACACACTTTCTTCCTCTGCCCACCCCCACCCCCCCCCAGTGGGGAAAAACAGCTGTAAATATGGATAGGGTCTTTAGGCTTCGGGGTTTTTTATGACTTCCTGGGTTTTTTTCCAATGTCTGTGCCTGTGCTTAATTAGGATATTCCTCATATCTGTCAAAGTAGGGTTTAATTGCTGTAAATCTTATGCTTATTTTTAATGTTTTTGAACAGCTGTTACAACAAATTTTTTATTTTTTATTTTATAGGCAAATTTAGAAAACAAACCAGTAAATGGCCGCAGACCAGAACTCATGGAATGCAGTATATGTGGTCATGGTGAAAAATATAGGGTGAAAACAAACCAAACAGTACCCATTGAAAATGTGCAGTCTAAGGAGAAAGAAAGAATGACAGGCTTAGAAGCAGAGAAGTGGGCACATAACGAGAAGCCATCTTTTGGTGTCCATGTCAACGGAGATATCCATGGAACTGTGACGGGCAACGAAGACTTGAAAAACGCTGAAGACAGTGAAAGGGCAGTGTCTCCCAGTCGGTTAGCTGAGCCAAAAAAATCATTTGCACAGACCATCAAAAATGGCATAAAAACCCTACATTATTCACCACCGGAAGCAGTTGCTTCGCTGAAAAAAGTATCCATAGAGGAAAGGACAGATTTGACAAGCAACTCCCATATGCAATGGATGAAGGGTACCAATCTGAATAACATAGTAAACACTCTGACGACTGGTGTTGGCTGTGTTCACCCAGCAAAACAAAGAAATGTTTTAATGAAAGAGGAAAACTGCACTTGCAGCATCTTTGAGGATTCTGATAAGTCAATTTTGCAGACAGGTTCCATTTCGGATCTGCAAGAAAGCTTGTGTTGTCCTCCACTGCCTGAAGAGGAAGTGCATGTAGGGAAGGATGGCTTCAAAGTACCTAACACAGGGACACAGCATGAGGATTCTTCACTCCAGCCGACTTTCTTGTCCCTGATTAAAAACAGAAATTTAACTGTAGAGCAGGTTGTAGCTATTGAAGCTTTAACACGGTTATCTGAAGCCCCTTTAGAAACAACTTCACCAGCTAAAACTGAAAGGACTGAATGTACAGAAGAAACAACTTCCAACTTGCTCCATAGTTATAAAAGGGATATCTCATCCTCCTTCACATCTTCTGCATTAAAAGAAATCAAAGACACTTACTTACAGAATGAGCAACAGCTCTTGGCTCACTGTGCTCACTCGCAGAAGCAGCTCCCTAATAAGGCAGTGTTATACAATGGCCAAAGTTCAGTTTCTGAATTGCGTGATAAACCTGCCAATCTGGCTGGTGAGATGTATAAATTACAGTTATCCTCAAGAGATACCAAAACTTTATCTGACTTAACATCTAATGCAAAATCATTTTCAGGATATACTACCAAGAAAAATTACACTCATGATCCAGTCACCCTTGCACGGTATTGCAATGCTTCACATAATGTCCAGCAAACAAGTAACAACTTGGACACTCTTGGCCAGTTAGAGCAAAAGCCAACCTGTAATGATTTGAACTTGGAAGCTAGTTCTTTAATCAAAGAAGGAGGAATTCACAGCCAGGATGAAGAGGATGTAGCTACACAACTAACGCAGCTTGCAGCGCTAATTGAATCAAACCAGGCAAATCCAGAGCAGAAGAATGACATAAAGGCATCACTGCTTAATCTAATATCACACGAGAGGCAGCCAAAATATAACCAAGATGTATTGCAGAAAAAAGAATCTGTATTTTTTAGGCATAATTATAGTTCCTTACTGTTAAAGCAAAAACAACCAACAAATAAAAAAGGAAATGCTGTACCATGGAAACCAAGACACAAAAAGAAGCCTCAAGAAGCACGCTATCAACAAAATAATCAAAACCAGCTAGAGCTGTTGTCATGCCAGCATAGCGAGTTACAGGACATTTGGATATCATCAAAACTGCACAAGCTTGGTCAAACCATGCCACAGGACTCCAGAATAGCTCCATCTGAAAAAAAATCTCCAAGAACCAAAGTACAGAGAGCACTAAATCAAAATACTTTAGCATCACAAGAAAAACCTAGGTTATTTCTCCCGCAAACGCAGATAAAATTCCATAGATGTTTACCTGAGGTACCACAAGAGAAAAAAAAAGACAGGTTGTTTGGCTCTGAAGTGGTGAATGAGCAAATCAAAACTGCAGGCTCCAGTGACCCACTAGGCATTGATCCACTGAAAAATGAAGTTGTTGCACGTAACCAATATAGTGACCTGTCCTGTAATCCTCTGGCTGTTTCACAGTTGAAAACAGCATCGTTATTGAACAGACCAAGTGAAAACCTACAGATGTTTACACAAAAATGTAATTCTCAGGTACAGCAAACAGTGAATGTCAGTCAGACGCATCCTTTGCCTCAAACTTATAATCAGTCTAACCTGAGAGCTAATGAAATGCATAGTGAAGACAAAACCTACATTCAGCAGGGTGCTGTCGAAAAACAAGTAGATCCAAAGTCGCAGGTGCTGCCTGTTCCCTGTGGTGGGGCCCAGGTACCAGGTTCTGTTGAAGCTCTCAGGAATATGGAGTGTGCGGGCGAAGTGACCGTTCTGACATCAACCAGTTTGGGTACTGACCACCCACAGAGCACAGGTGACTCAGGGTGTTCTCCAGCAAAAAACACGCTCAGCAGTTTCCTTGAATCACCTATGAAGTTTCTTGATACCCCTACAAAAAATTTAATAGATACACCTACAAAAAAAGGACAATCTGAATTGCCAACTTGTGACTGTGTTGGTAAGTCTTTTTGCTAACTCTTGCCTGTACCTTTCAGATGGAGGTGTGTTTATGTTGCTTCCTTTAATGTGAGGAAGTGTACTTGACACTTACTTAGCTATTTCAAAAGGATCAGTGTTTTGCCATTAGGAAATTGGAGAAAATTATTTTTTCCCTTTCTGTAACGTTTGCCTGGTGTTCTTTGGGCCTGCAAAGCACAGCAGAATTAAGTATTTTTGGTATTGCAACTGGCGGGTTTAAATTCTCTACTTAAATTTAAACCCAGGAGGAAAAGGAGTTTTTCTATTTGTTGTTTTGTCATTGCTGACTTGTGCTCTATGTGAATTTATCTGCAGTATATCCGATTCTGATTTTTATGGTCTAGAACTAGTTTTTGCCCGAGATGGGCTGGGCAAAAATTTCCCAGTATACTGTCATTGTTGTCTAAATGCTGTTAGGTAAGTGCCAGGGCATAGTTGTGGGTGGTCTTGTTACTGTCACTGTTAGTCTTGATGACTGATGTCAGTTTGCCTTAGAGTCCATGTCAAAGGCTACTAGACGCCTCTCATTGCAGAAAGGAGAGGTAAGGTGGAGTTCAGGTGAGGTGGCCACATATGTAATAATTTGCGTTGCAGGATGAGATGTCAGACTGAACTCAGTATTGAGAATTTTACAAATACAGCTTGATTGATGGTGTTAGACATGCTGTGTTTTCAGACTATCAAAGCACACAGATGGAAAAACAAGTCACAGACTTAACAATAAATTGTACACAGGCAGATTGATTCATCTTTACTTTAATGTTCTGAATCAACAGAGTGCTAGTTAAGAGGCCTGGATTATGTTTTCTGTTCTGTAATATACGACACTCAGTTAATCTCCCCCCTCCCCCCCCTTGTCTAAAATGAATTAATAATGTTTTCCTACCAACAAGGATATTGGGAAGCTTACTTAGTCAATATATGCCAGCTCCTGTAATGAAAATTTGTAAAGAATGCAAAATACTACTATAATTAGGATTACTTTATAACATAAAGAAAAAGTACTAGCAGATTAATAGGAGGAAATAAGTATAAAATAATTTTGATGCCTCTGAGGAGAAAAATCTGTCATACTCTTTATTCATTAAGTTTCAGAGACAAATTTTATGTGTTGTAATTTAATTTGGAAGATGTTTCTGTAAACCATTTCTAAGCTTACTTGTAATGGTGTAAATAAATTTTGTATATGCCAACTTAGTTTTCTCAACCTGCTTACAGAGCAAATTATAGAGAAAGATGAAGGCCCATATTACACACACCTCGGGACAGGACCAAGTGTTGCTGCTGTAAGAGAAATAATGGAGAACAGGTAAGGAAAATTGAGCATTTAATGCGCATGTATTTTTGACTGTCTAAGCAGGAAAGAGGAAGAGCTATGAGAAATCAGATGCTATGTTTAGCTTTGTTTTTCTAAACTTTTTGCAGTACTCATTTGTAAAGTGTTTTCTTCTTCAGATGTGCATGAGGTGAGCACTAGCATTTCGGTTCCAAACTCGTGTCTTTTCTGAGCTCTTGCAACTTCAGGGTTGAATTTCAAGTGCAGCATGCTCTTAGGTACCACTGAAGTCAATAGGAATGACAGAGATGAGCAGCTGACAGAATTAGGTTTTCTGGTGTCCTACATGTGAAGAAGCTGTGGCAAATTGGACAGAAGGGTCACATTAGTGACTAAGTGCACTAGGATTTACATGCAGATAACATTTTCTTCCCCAAATAATGTTTCTGTAGTGGCAGAAGCTTGTTATAAGAAAGATGTCAAAAATCACTCTTGCAAATAGGATTTTAAATTTAAAAGTATTTTTTGACAGTATAAATACTTTGTTTTTCTTCTATTCTCAGTAAAGTAAAAATAAATTTGTTGTTCTTGTTTTACTGAAAATGTTTACTGTTTTAAAGTGGTCTACAGCAGTTTGTTTTACTCATGAACTTTTTTTAATGCAGGTATGGAGCAAAAGGAAGCGCTGTAAGAATAGAGGTAGTGGTTTATACAGGAAAGGAAGGAAAAAGCTCTCAGGGGTGTCCAATTGCCAAGTGGGTAAGTTTTTATGTTACAGCAGTAAAATTGTTTTGTGTGGCTTTTAAATATCAAATGATGTGTAGTCCTTGAGCTTAAATATAATCTGATCTTCAACGAAGATCTGGTTCTTCTTTTAATTGATCTATAAGTCTGCCTGAATGATGAAGCTGAGGAAAACAATTTTTTTTTTTTATTTAGGATGTGGTGCTATATGTTATGCTGTGGTTTGAATGAGTGTGAAAGAGAGGTGCTTAACAGAGCTAGCAGAGATGACCAGATCAAGAGTAAGAAGACCCTGACAGTGTCCAAAAGTTGGAACGTATAGTGAAATACGTTATTGGGAAGTGTGAAAGAGAAAAGGAGGGATGATTGCTTGGGAGAGTTGGAAAACTATCCAGTAACATTTTTTTAAAACCCTTCTCAGTTGTATGAACACCTGAAGAAAAGATGTGTGATGCATGAGGAAGTTCAGTCTCATATGCCATGGAGTTCATTACTATTTTTGAGGAACTGAACTCAGTATTTGGAAATGTAAATGTTATGGTGATAGTTTTCACCAAAGTCTTGTCTCACATTGCTTCATAGGAGCCAGGAAATGAGGTAACGACACAAGCTCCAGGAGAGAGCTTGGAAAGAATTGATTGTCCTTAATCTTTGCTGAAACCACCAAGGGAGGTAAAAAGTAGACTGGAAATCTTGTAAACTGAGTTTTGGAAAATAATAAAAGAACTTGGTTGTTAAAACAAAAAAATTTATTGCTGTGTTTAGGAATTTCAAACTTGATTGAAAAAACGATGAAGATAACTGTACAGTTGGTAGACTAGCGTTTGTAACTACATGACAAAAATAAGGTTATTACATATTGTACGTGAATGGTATTGCATGCTAAACATTTACTGCTTATGTTTGGAACAGTCCAAATGTGTTTTTCATACTCAATACATAAACTATTTTTCAGAAAGGAATCCCATATGTGCATGTTGCTTCAGATAATATTTAATAACAAATCAGCATCCAGGAAAAAAAGGTGGTAAAACTAACTTCATAAACAACTGACCCAAAAAGAATGGAATGATTTTTCTCAGTGTTTCAACTAAATAAAACACTCAGTTTTAATGGAGGACACGAGTTAAAAATCTTACCTTAGAAATAGTTGTGAACAGTGGAAAGGAAGAAGGCATTTAAAACTAACTCTTAACCTTGATTTTTCTGTTGCCAGTGTCAACATACTGTCTTTTATGTAAAACAACAATGGTAGATTTTATTGTATATCTGCATGGCTGTAGGTGTCCAACGTGGGTACAGTATGACAGTCAGTACTTGGATGCATACAGAAAAGGCTGGTTTAAGGTATGGGGACCTGCTCTCCAGTTAGTTAGATTTTCACATTTCTCTATGTGAAGTGTGTGTGAGAGTAAGCTTTAATGTTCATTTAACTTAAGTTCCAGTCTTGTTTTATGCAGCAGTGACTTTTTTTGTGTGCGAGTTCAGACCTAAAGAGGATTAATGCTTTTCCAATGCTAGCTGTTACTGTGTCACTGTTCAATCAAGAGAGGGAAGGAAATCACTGAAATCTCCTCTGTAGAACTGTTTCATCCTGTATAAAATACACATTTCGGGGTTGGTATTCTTAATGTGTTGCATTACCTTCTCATTGGCAATGCTAATTTTAATCCTTATAACGGAGCATATTTGGGTTTTGGCTATGACCAAAGAAACATAATTGTGAAATTTGTTTGAAAGCATATGGAAAAAGTTTGCTGTGCTCTCTGATAATTGCAGTCACAAGGTTCTGTCAGCTGCAGAGACTTTCACTTACTCATTTACAGTGTACTTTGGGACAGACTCATTTCTGCTTTGCAGATGGACAAGCTATTGCCTTAGGGCTCCTGAGAGACTTGCTGGTGAGAGCACCATGATGGAGCTCTGCTGGAGCAAATATGATAAGAAAAAATTGAATGTATCTGTTGATCATCTTGAACTATTTTCCCAACTAATTTTCCCTATTTCCACTAGATAATTTTGTCTTACTTGTGGATCATTAGAAACATTTTAAGATTAAAGGAGGCTTTCTAAAATACTTGTGTCAATACATTCTTCTGTTAGTGACGCATTTCATAATACTGATTCCCTCCTAAATTGTTTTTGTTTAAGTGGCTCCAAACATGTGCCTGGTGTATTAAACATTTACTGAGACAGACTTCTTTCCCCAAAAGGAGCTGATGTTTTCCTTCTTAGATTTCAGGTTACCATAAACTTGTAGAATCTTTTCTCTTTCAGTCTTCTTTTGAGAAGAAAGAAACATCTGTCTCTTCTGTATTTTTTTTAATGTATTATATTTTAGGGTGATACTTTGTCCCTCTGGATGTGGACAAAAATGCTCCTATTAGTTGAACCTAAATATTATCAGTAAATACTACCTAGGGTTTGAAACCTTATGGTAGTAGTATGTGTAAGCATTCGACTGACACCCACATGAGCCAAACTGTGCAGTGAAGATGAGCTTACTATTGTTTTCACTACATGCAGCGGCAAGGAGACTGCTTGACCTCTGATTTCCCCCCCCCCCCCCAATCAGAAATTGTATCGTCTCATTTTTATGTCAAAATAGAATTAATAGAGTTTTGCCAGAGATTTCAAATGTTTGTATATCTGTGTAGGTGATAACTGTGTGATTAGAAAATAACTTACCATTCTGTGACGTATGCCGGGGTAAATGTACTCTTCTTTCTTTTCTGTTTGGATTTCTTTTGCTTTTTTGCTTTGTCCGAGTTCATCATACTTCTTCATAAGTTAAAGAAAAAAAACCCCTTTGAAGTACTGAAATTACTGGCCTGTCATTCTTAGTAGCCTGTTCATGTAATAAAAAGTCTCATGTTACTGTGCATCCCCTATAACCAGCCAGTGATAAGTGACTTGACTCATATCGGTCCCATTGTTCTATCAGTGCTTTAGCTCATAACGGATGTGTTGTGGTTTGTGTAGGGTTTTTTCCTGTTCTCAGTATGTCTGATGGTAAATTACAATTACCTCAATTTATGTGAAATGGTTTATAAATTTGTTAGTTGTTCATGAGTAACTCGCTGTAGGCATCATCCTGCTGCACTGAAGTCAAAGATACATGTCACTGACCTCAGAAGAGGTCAGTTTCGGGTCTTAATGTTTTCTGGATTAAACCCATTTCCTATGGGTTCCTTCTCCTGGTTTCAGTGGACATTGGCTTGGATCAGCTAAGCTATCATTGCTATCTGTTGTCTTTATTCAGAATTGCAATGTAATTTTTAAGGCTCCAGCTCTGAATAAAGACAAGAGATAAGAAGCAATAAAAACAGCCAGGTCAGGGTGGAGGTCCTTCTCGCCAATATCCTGCTTCCAGTGCTGACCGATAGCAGAAAGGTGTAAGAGCAGGGCAGTTGCCTCCCAGAAGACTTGCTTAGTTTCCAGTAATTCATAGCTCTGTGGTTCCCTGAGCTGGAGGCAGTGTCTTTGTGTTCAGTTGCCTTTCATAAATGTCATCTTTATTTCTCCTTTTCCTTCCTGTTCTCTTATGCTAGGAGTTAAAATGCTGGCATAATGTTTTTAGCCTTGTGCTCTATTCCCAGTAATTCCTAGCAGTTGTTTTTGCTTTTTCTCCATTACAGAGCAGTGATTTGGCATTTTCATAGCAATTTCTATCATTATGCTAGATTCTCATTCCTGCATGGTAATGGCCAACTCAAGAGTCCATCTCTATCTAAAAATAGAATTGTTTTCACCACGTGCATTAAATATGCACATCTACAGTAAATTTTATCTGCCATTTTACTGTCCGCTCAGCAGTATGAACTCCTCCTTCATTTGTTTGCAGATTGTGCTTGTCTTCACTACTCTGAATTGCTTAGTGTCATCAACAAATGTTGTCATCCTTTTATTTACCCATAACAAATGTGCTGAAGAGCACAAGCTTGAACGCAGTTCTACAGAGCTCCCATCAGAGACATACCAGCCTTTGTTTCCTGTCTTTTCACCAATTATTCATGTGTGGTCTTTTGATTTGTCCCAAGACACATGAGGGGTTTTTTAAGAGCCTTTACTAAGGGACCTCACTGAATGGCTTTTGGAAATCTAGAAAGACCTGCAGTATGACTGAGCTGTGACTTCTTCAGAAAAGTTTATTTGACTTCTCCCTGTGTATCACACTTTCCTGTGTGATCGCTGTTTTGCCCCACACAGATAGCAGGCTAATGTGATCACTGAATCTACATTCCTTCTAGGGTCTTTTTGCAAAGTGGTATCTTCTTGGTAATCTTCAGGCCCTCTGGTACTAATGTATTATAAATCAAGACAATGCACATCGCATTTAATACTTCAGTTGTTTCATCCTTGAGTTTCTTTGGTGGATGTCATCTCAACTTGGCAAATTGCTACTGTTTGGTGGCGGGGATGGTTGTTTGGTTTTGTTTTTTTTGTCGCTATTGTCCTGTAACCACTTTTGTCAGGGCTTTAACTTCAAAAAAAAAATCCTTGGCTGTCCCCTGTGAAGAAGGTTTCTGACATAGGAATCTTCCCAAACTTCTTGTTTGTGAACACAACAGAATTGGGTTTTGCATCTTGAGCCTTATCTTCACTGAGCACCTGTTTTGTTTTGTTTGGTTGTTTTTTTTAAACACTTGGATGATCTGTTGACCCTTCGGATTCTGTTAGCCTGCTGGTGGCCCTACTTTGTTTGAAAATACAGTATTATGAGGCTTTTATGCCTTTGCAAGTAGTTTCTCAAACTCTTTCACTTCTGTACTGTCTGCCTTTTTTGGGTTTTAGATTTATAACTTGACAGATCTTCATTATCTTTTCTGTAGTGTTGGTTGTATATTAGTAGGATATGTAAGTAATAAAAAAGTAGGGGTGGATTAAAAATTGATAAAAAATTTTATAGATAATTGAACTGATAGGAATTTGTAGCTAAATGCCAGAAACTACAATTTGTTGAGTGCTGAATGAGCCTTAGTAACAATAGATTCTTCTGCAGATGCAGAGAAGATGATCTTTTTCAGTTTGCTAGTTTAGCTTGAGTTGAGAAAGTGATTGAAATTGGGAATTGAAAAAGCAAGAAAACTGAGAAGTTACTCCAGCTTCTAGGCTCTCTACATGTAAGTTTTATTGTTAGTATTAGAAGAGATGTGTAATTTAGTAAAGAAAATGAACTGACGAATGAGTAAGGTACTTTGTCTGCAGCGGATGGTTGTTACTAATCAATCGAGCTGTCAGAGGACCACTTTATCAGGAAGTCAGGCATCTGTAAGCACTCTCTGATGCTTATTTTCTGTATCCCACTTGGCAGTGAAATGGTCAGGAGGTCTGGTGCGGCACTGCTAGCTAGGGGATAGTGAAGCTGTCGTGCTATTTGGAGCATTATAGAGTGGGGAATTTTTGAAATACATTTGAAAAGGGCTTTAAAGTAAATTCTCTTGGACTGACTGTCCCCTGGCCACAGGTTTAAGTAGAATGTGCAGCTTTAAACAGTTTACTGTACTTCAAGCTTTTATTTCATTTATTAAACCGTCTTTATCATTAAATGATGTTCTCCATAGGAGAAGTCTGGAAGGAAATTAATTTTGGCATGTGGAGAGGTTGGTTGGTGGAGGTTTTGTTCACCTTTTTGGACAATGTTGTATTACAGCATCACTTTCTTGCCATAATGTTGTAATACGTTAAGTTAGTTTGTGTAGCAGGCACTGTAGCTGTGCAGGCACTATTTTCACTGTTTGCTAGGAGGCATACCTGCTAAATACAGAATTAGAGGAGTTTATTTTGGACAAAAAAGTTCGTAACGTTATCCAAAGTAAAGCCGTTCTTTAAGTGCTGCAGTGCTTTGAGATTCAAAATTATTAGAAACGTTTACATGGTTTCTGAAGTAAATAAAAGTGTTTTAATATTGTTTCATATGAAGGACTACTCAAATATTTAAATAGAAACAAAAAAGCTATGTTAAGGTAAACAAAGTTAAGTATTGTAAAAGAGCAAGCATTTAAGTTGCTATTACCACTACTTTAATTAAAACAAATGGGATATCTGAACAAACTGAGAGAGTAGATTCTTATTGTCATCCCTGTCATACAAAGTGCAGTTTACCATTGCCTGCAATATAACAGAAAGGGAAGTTTGAGGGAGTAAGGAGGATAAGAGGGCACTGGGAGTTGTGGCTTGAATTTTGTCCCCATTTCTGCAGTGTTGGTTGCACAATTATAGAAGAATCACTTAGCCTATATATACGGCAGTTTGCTCATTTGTAAGTGGTACAATACCACTTCCAGTAGCAACTTGAAAAAGGTGTTTGCAGGTAATTGCAGATATCACACTTCAGTGATATTCCTGTAAAAATAGCTAAGTAACTTCATAGTATTGTGATTGACGGTAACTGTTCCATGCTAGCTCTTTTGATGTAGTCTACTAGTACTCGAGAAGAGAGAATTTAGGGAAATGGAACTTATTTCCGTTTTAATATCTCTTAGACATGCTGAGAATAAAAGGATATAACATTTTCCAGTAAGAAAAGAGTTTAATGTGGTTTAATGTGTGTGTAGGGGTGAATTAGGAAAAAGGAGGGCAGACTCACTTCTGTGGGAAACAAGAACATTTCTCCTGCTGTCTGTTACACAGCACCACCTGCTAGAACAGCAGCAGGTTTTAACAGCACTGTGCTCTCACTTTGCGCTGGTGTAGATTATTACGGAATTGTAGCTTAGCAGAGTGTAGAGAGGACTCCATACACGGACTTTGCGCAGAGGCAAAATCTGCAGGTTAGGAAACTTGGAGCCAAACTGTTCTAAATGAGTCGCCTCTTTCAGGAAATTACAGTGAACAGTTAAGCTATGTTCTCACTTTAAAATCAACTACTGATATCCTGCAAAGGAGACATAGCTATTTTACTGAAGAAATTCAGAATGGGCTGGAGGGAGTATTGCAGTGGAACCACATGGAGATGAAATAAACCTTAAAAGTACCTTGTTGTTGGTTCCATGATTTTTTTCATCTGGTAATTTATAGCAGTGTATTTAACTCACGATTAAAATTTTGTACTATTTGCTAGTCGTGTCTGGTTTGTATCGTGTTAAAGTTAACACAACTATTCTGGTGATAATTGGAAAGTAATTTCTCATCCATGTGGTAATTCAGTATTTGGTATGCTGAGCTTCTGCAGTTTGACTCTTAGATACTTATATAAGTCATGTACATGCTAATTTAGATAGACTGGCTTATGTTTAAGGACATCAAGTAATTTTTATTCACAGTGTACTTATTCCTTGTTCTAGAGCTCCCGCCAAGGGTTGAGACAGTTGCTTCAACAATCTAAAAGAAATAATTCAAGTAAGTAGAACTCAAGCATTTGGACAGTTGAAGCAGGTTTTACTGATAGCATAACTTTACTGATGCTGTTCAATACATTCAGAAATGATTTGAAAAAAGTGGGAGACACTGAGGTGACAAACTGGTGATGATACAAAGTTGTTCAGGATAATGAAGAGCAGGGACAGATATTATGAAGAGCAGGGAGGACTTGTGATCCAGAACAAACGGCCACTACAATGATTGATAAAACTCACTTGATAAATATAAAGTTACACAAAAAGCGAAGTGTTGTAGTTTCATTACACAGTGATGGACGCTAGGGTGAGTGTTACTGCTTGGGATTAGACATCATTCATTGTTCATTAGACATCAGCTTCAGTGTTCAGTAGTGATGAAAACAGCAAAAGAAACTGGTGAGAATTACTGGGGAGGAATAAAGAAAACATGAAACATAACTATGCCTCTGTGAGAAAGCATGCTGCACCTCAAACTTGAATACTCTCTGCAGTTCTGGTCCCGCAGCTCAAGAAAGCACAGCAGAACTGGGAAGGACAGGTAGAGGTACAGACTCATCAGCCTGGCAGAGAGGGAAGGGGAGAAAGCAGGGCTCTTTAAAGTCTTTGGTGGCATGGAGAGCTGAAAGCAATCTATTATTCACAGTCTCATCCTATATCAAAACTAGAGGGCACTACCGGGCGGCAAGCTCAGCACGAAGAATAGGTAATGTTTTTTCTTTCACGTAGTCTGGAATTAAGCTTTGCCCAGGAATGTAGTGGATGGTAAAATGCTGCATAGATTTAGAAGTGAGTGGACAAACATACAGAAGGCAAATCCTTCAAAAACTGGGAGAGAGCACATCCCCCAGGCTGCCGGCAGGTGGCTGGAAGGTGCCTGGCAGTTGTTGAGAAGCATCTCTGCATCCAAGTGCCTTTCTTACTCACCCCTAGGCAACTCCTCTTAGTCACTGTCAGGATCAGGATAAGGCTGGACAGTCCACTTCTCTGACCTCATCCTGCTCTTGTATTCTTCAGTTCTTTAATTCTTAGCATCCCTTCCTGTCTCTTCACTATCCTTGTTTGTGAGGGAGTGAAAAACTAACTTTTCTTCTTGTTTATCCCATAACTTGTTGCCAAATTGCTGGAGCAAATTCTGCTGCATATGGCACCTCTTCAATAAATATACTCTAGCTTTTGGCTCGTGCTTTCTGTAAGAAAATTGGGTTAACTTCCATCTTTTGTGGCTTGTAGAAACAGAGGTTTAGCTTTGGTATGTTGCCATAATAGCTGTTGATTGTATTTCTGTCCTAGCTGTCAGGCTGTGGCTCACCTTGAAGGCTTGCTCATATCCCCAGATTTTGCCATTTGAGACTATCTGGGCTTGAATTACTATCTTCCTTTAGATGTACACATAAACAAGAACACATGGATAGCCATAGTAATGCAGAACAGGCATGGTACAGAAAGCAGTAGGGATGGGTGCCTAACTACAGCACAGGAAGGGTATACAAAACTTGGTTTTGAAAATGACCAAAATAAATGAGCATCCTGCCCAAATCAGCAACCTACAAGGATGATACTTGTGGTATTGTGTGTCCAGATATGTATGTGCATAAGAAAGCTATTTGGAAGGAGGTGTGTCCTATTTCAGTTTTCCATTTTGTCCTAGAACGTGGTTATGTTAGCAAACAGGTGAGGGAGTGGGTAGCGTGTAACTTCATGCCCAATTATTGTGAGTGCAGAACAGGGCTGATAGGTACTGGTTAAGCATTGTGGGTGAGTTTGTCAGGTCTGTTGCTTTCCAGAAGTGCTGCGTTGCCGCTGAAGCAGGTTATTCATTGTTCATGTGGGAATCTTTTGATGGATACTCAGTACTGATCATAGTTAGTGCTTGCTAAAATGCATTCAGGGATAATCTGTCTCTCCATACGTGCAAAAAGATGACCATATGACATTTAAGTGTTACATAATACTTTACAAACTTATTACAAGTCTGTTTTGTTGATTATGTTATTTTTCTATGTGAGTCACTAAGAAGGTGTGGTTATTTTGTGTGGAAAAGTAATTGTAGGGGAAAAGTTTTTATTCTTCCTTTTTAAAAAGCTACCTTCAGAGTTCCACCACTTAATAAATGTTTATTTTCTTATTCCTTTTAAATGCATTAGGGACCAAAATTAAACAAACTGAAGTATTAAATTATTTACTTTATTCCTGTTAACTACATCACAGAAATCATTAGTAGTACCAACAGCTTTTGGACACAAGATTTGCCAGCTGATTTGTGCATTGTTCACAGTCTGAGGAAATATGCAGGGACTTGCTCTATTTGTTGCATATTTAACTTAATATTTGGCATCTCAGTGTTTCATAGATAAACAATAAGTACACTGGGAATTAAGTTTGCAAACTTTCAATAGCAAATAAATACGCATTTTAAATTATTGCATGAAGAATTGATTAATAAATTGCATCATTATCATAGAATAGTTTGGGTTGGAAGGGACCTCTAAAGGTCATCTAGTCCAACTCCTCTGCTGTGGGCAGGGACATCAACTAGATCAGGTTGCTCAGAGCCCCAGCCAACCTGACCTTGAGTGTTTCCAGGGATGGGGCATCCACCACCTCTCTGGGCAACCTGTGCCAGTGTCTCACCACCCTCAGCGTAAAAAATTTCTTCCTTATATCTAGTCTCAATCTACCCCCCTTTAGTTTAAAGCCATTCCCCCTTGTCCTGTTGCAACAGGCCCTGCTAAAAAGTTTGCCCCCATCTTTTTTATAAGCCCCCTTTAAGTACTGATAGGCTGCAAGAAGGTCTCCCTGAAGCCTTCTCTTCTCTAGGCTGAACAACCCCAATTCTCTCAGCCTTTCTTCATAGGAGAGGTGTTCCATCCCCCTGATGATTTTCGTGGCCCTCTTCTGGACCCGCTCCAACAGGTCCGTGTCTTTCTTATGCTGAGGGCTCCAGAGCTGGACGCAGTACTGCAGGTGGGGTCTCACCAGAGCAGAGTAGAGGGACAGAATCACTTCCCTCGAACTGCTGACCTCGCTTCTTTTGATGCAGCCCAGGATACGGTTGGCCTTCTGGGCTGTTGAGCGCACATTGCTGGCTCCTGTCCAGCTTTTCATCCACCAGTACCCCCAAGTCCTTCTCGGCAGGGCTGCTCTCAATCCCTTCATCCCCCAGCCTGTATTGATACTGGGGGTTGCCCCGACCCAGGTGCAGGACCTTGCACTTGGCCTTGTTGAACCTCATGAGGTTCGCACAGGCCCACTTCTTGAGCTTGTCCAGGTCCCTCTGGATGGCATCCCGTCCCTCTGGCGTGTCGACCGCACCACTCAGCTTGGTGTCATCTGCAAATTCTCTGTGGCTGTGACAATATACTAATTCCATTTGCCTTACTGAGGAGGACGCTGTGTCAAATGCATGCTGAAAAGAAAAGAATAAAGTGAACTAAAGTGTAGGCTGAGATTTTATATATGCTACTCTCCTGATGACATCATTAAGACGGTGTTGCTGTTGTATGAACTTAACAAGTGTGATGTTTCCATAAAGTAAAGGGAGGCAGGGGGGAGCGATTGGTTAAAACACTGTGTGGTTTGGGGATGTTTAAGGGTGAAAAGATCTTGGAACCATCCCCAGTAACTTCAAGCTGCAGAAACTGGAATAGAAATAAAGAAATAAACTGGAGACAACTAAAGAGTAATTCAATAAATGATTGGTCAACTAAAGCCTTACTAAGTCCATTACTTAGAAACACAGTAAGAAATCTGATCTGTAAGCACATCAGGCAAAATCTTCGTAAGCGGTACGCAGTTTGTAGTCATATTTTGGATTGTACCAATTACTCGGATAACCACAAGTTTAGTAACATAAGCAAATGCAGTCAGTTTTACTTTTGCTTTATATATATACTTATAATACAATATACATATAATTTATTGTAGAGTTCAAAAATTTATTTGATGTAGTCAGGCACTGGAAAACAAATGACAAGTTGGAAATTAACGGAGTTACATCAGTGTTAATGTAACTAAGAAGTCACCAAGTCAAACTGCCACAACTGCAGTGGCAGTTTCCCACACTAGAAAAATTGTTAAATCATCAAGAATGACATTGTGTTTCTGTCTGCTGGATTTATTCCATAGTTTTCAGTTGTCCTGCTCAAATGTGTTTTTCTGTATATTGCATGTGGTGTTGCTACAAATTTATTATTATTACAAAAGAGAGGCTGTGTTTATTACTGCTTTGAGAATGTCAGTCATAGCATGTGAAGGGGCATCATCAGTTTATACGGGAAAAGCAACATGGCTCCAGCTCTGTCTGCACTGTCACTGGCTGCAGGCCCGGAAGAACCATGATTGTTTCGGTGCAAGCTGTGCTCTTCTAAGACCGTAACAGTCAGGTGAGAAAAGTGCCTTTTCTCTGGTAACAAAAAGATGGGAGCACTCCAGCTGTAGTAGTCAAATGAGCGTACGATGTAACCTCTTAAGAGCCACAGAAATTAAATTCAGACAACTAATAAATCCATTAGCTACCTTTGTGGCCTGAAAGATGATGGATTATAAACTGTTTTTGGGTCCAATAAGAGTATTGCATTCTCTACTGCATGCATAATGAAGCAAATTCCAGCTATGTTTAACTCCAGGGATGTGTGGTGTTAGTTTAAAGGAAACTATAAATTTCCTTCCTGTCCATTTGTCATTTCTCCTGGGCTGTGTATTTCCAGTTTAGAACTATATGAGAACTCAAAAAGGGCAACCTGATGTTGTACTGAGAAACTAAGAGGTACCAGGTTTCTTTATTGAAGTTACAGTCTAGAAACCAAAAACGGAAAAGAGAGTAAAAGCATCACCCTTCATGCTGAGTAAAAAAATTAAATTCTTCTCCTTCTGACTTGAAGGAACTGTGCTGCCTCAGGAATGTAAAACTCACACTGACATGAATAACATGTATTGTATATCAGCCATAATAGATTTTCTGTAAACCTCACTCAAATGTAAATGAGTTGCATTATTTTTCTTTTTTTATTAAAAATACTGTACTGGTTGGTCAGTCACAATCAAGACTCCTTTTGAGGAATGGTATCTTGGATGCATTTGCTTGTTTTCTCATTTAAGCTTAAGGCTGATTGTGACTATGATTAACTTTAGAAGGGTGACACTTTCTCTCTTGACACAAACTAACTTTAAGATTGCTTATTCCTATTAAGCCTGCATAGATTCTCTCTGAAACTCTTCATCTATTGAAAACCTTTTCATTTGCGGATTAACTGCAAGCATACTTTGGTCCCCACTTTTAATGAGTTCAAATAACTTAGTTATTTACAGCTGATCAGGCTAGGGGTCAGATATGAATGACAGCTGCATATCTGGCAACAAGGAAGCTTTGATGTCAGTCCAATAGGGAATCTGCATGAAAACTCAGATATTTGGAGGTATTCAAAGAGTAAGTGAAACTCCATTGCCTTCCTGCTTTTATAATCCATGACTAGTAACATGTCTATGGGAGTTCTGCTGATGGGAGAGGGGGTGTTAGGTGGAAAGCCAGGGTGACCGACTGCTTGCCCTGAGCAAGCGTATTGCTACGGAGCTGGCAGAGAGTATCTGCAATGTAAGGGCTTGCCATCAGCACACTGTGAAGGAAGAGAGACTTGCTGGTCCCCATCCTATGTACAACAGAGCCGAGGAAGAGGATTTAGCCTCTGGTGCCTGAGAGAGGTCCAGGCCTAATATGTTTGAAGCTTAATGCTGAGGTCTTGACACCTCTGTTGGAGGCCTCGTACAGACTATACTGGCTAAAACACATTTGAAGAATAGATAAACATATTTTCAAAGATGATGTTCTTGTGTTACCTAGCTTTAATGCATTTTTTTGGTCTTCTTACAATGCAACTCCATTTCAGATTGTGATAAAAACCTAAATAAGTGGGAGTAGGACTGTCTAGCTTTTTTCTTTTCTTTTTTTTTTCAGTTCAGTGATGTACTGTACTATTCCATATTGTGCTAGTCTTTGTGTTTTATGGATAAGGTTGACAAAGATTGCTTTGTCTATCATACAGTTTAGTAAAAACTTCAGCATTCTGCTAAGAACTTTAGTGTAGGTTGTTTAGGGATGTGTTCTGAAAAATCTCACTGCTTCCTTTACTAAGAACACAGTTTATTTTCATCACTTTCTTCTAATCTTACTTTGCAAGGTGGGAACCATTTTATGTACTGACATGTAACTGGTAACCATCCTAACCCATGTATACATGTGCTTTTGTGATGTGCTTTTATGTACCTGCATTCTGGGTTTTGGCGATATGTTTTCAGTATTATTTTCAGGGTAACTGTTAGGTTTGCAGTGGATCTGTTGTCTCAGGATTATTATTTCCTTCTAGTGGTTATTTTCCTCTTAATCCATCTTCTTTATTGTTTGTGTAGAACACCTAAAACATTCCTCCTCCTGTAAAAATGTACTGCTATTTCTTCTACAGGTAAAAAGGCAACGCAAAATCATGTTCTACACGAGATCAGTGTGTGATGCTGTTCCAGTCCTGCTTGCTGATGGACACTCTCTGGGCAGCAGTGTTTCTTACTCTTCCAGGCCCTACGTGTCCCAGGGAAGAGTAACGCATTACGTGTTTCCTATGCTTATCTAAGAATAAACGGAATGATTCTTCCAGGTGATACGAAGAAGTAGCGATGAGGAAAAGTTGCTGTGCTTGGTACGTCAGCGTGCAGGACACCACTGCCAAACTGCCGTCATAGTGATTCTCATACTGGCCTGGGAAGGGATCCCTCATCTCCTGGCTGATACGCTGTACAAAGAACTGACGCAGAGTCTCAGAAAATACGGCTGTCCCACCAGCCGTAGATGTGCGTTAAATGAAGAGTAAGTTACTTTAATAGTAAATGATTGTTGTGTTGCCTTTTGAATGTTCTGCAATAAATAACTTGAGATTTCAGTAGTTTGACTAATAAAATAAATATACAAAAGCTCATTTAAAACTACAAACCACTAGGTGTCATTTCAGTATAAAACTTAGTTCCTGGCTTTTCATAGAGTCCAGGCTCTAAGTGATAGTTGTACACGCTACACCTAGGGAAAGGGGTGGCAATGAACTTCTCCCCTGGCTTTGTACAAGCTGCCCAAAGACAGTCAGTGTGCCCTTTGCACACATGGCCGTATTAAAGAGCTGCTAAGAAGGTGGTATGTGACTTTTTTAAATAAATGAGAGATTGAACACTCCAAATTAGGATCTTCCTCTCTGTGCCTCTGAGAGGAATTTAGTTTGACTAGATGATACATTGCATCTGCAGCTCTGGAGCGGTACTGCCTTTGTGCTGATTTTTGTGTAGCCCACATTTAACAGACACTAATAACTGTACAGTGACCTGAATCTAATGCTTGTGTTCTTAAAGGATTGTGCTGAGTAGAGTTGTTCCACTTTGAAAGTTAGATCAATTTGGAGGTAAATGGTATTGCTGTACATAACACAAAAATTTAGGGGTAACCTTTAGTAGCAGTGGTATTTTCTTGGATAAAAATTTTATCCAACTGGAGAAGTCAAAATCAAAGTAGCATGGGTATATTTAAATAGCTATAACCGAGTGTTACGTATTTCCCAGAAGTGCGACTTTGGGGAGTTGAGACTGTCTTTATGGGGAAAAAAGTCAGTCCTCTACACATGAATATTTCCTTAACAAAAGATCTGGTTAAACCATGTATTTTATAAATTCCTGTGTTGTTATGCTATGTATTATAAAAGAAATAGCAAATAGCATTGACAAAAAAAAAAAGAGCTGCTTTGTCAGCTGACTTGCTGTGTCTTTATTTCCTTTCATAGTCGTACTTGTGCATGTCAAGGACTTGATCCAGAAACTTGTGGAGCGTCATTCTCATTTGGCTGTTCATGGAGTATGTATTTCAATGGCTGTAAGTTTGCCAGAAGCAAAAACCCCAGGAAATTCAGGCTTCTCACTGATGACCCTAAACAAGTAAGATTTATTTTATTTATTTTATTGTTTTGTTTTCCTCCAAATACTTATTCTGATGATTTTCAGAACTAGAAATGAAATCTACAGATATCCACCCCTTCTCTCTCGCACATGTATGCATAGCTTATCACACAGGCACCCAAATAAATGTCTTGTAACTAGTATTTGTAATTCTTCCACTGTATGAAAACTCAGTGTCATTTACTATGTATTTAAATACCCTAAAATTATCCTTAAATGCTTTTCTGTATGCATATTTAGCTCCACTGTGTAACTCTGTATGAAATGTTAATTCTTTGTAAGTATAAAATGCAGCTAAAGGTTTTTCTAAGCGCCAAGGCTGCACCTCAGAGATTCAGTCCTTTTGCCTTGTCATAGAAAATTTTGCACCTTGTGTTGCACTGCTTTCACACTGCTGTCTGACCAGCTGACAACTTGGTCTTCTGTCTGCCACCTAGAATAAACTGGTTTTTCTGTGGACAGCATGTTGCTTAAACACTCTTGAAGGAATGAATATACTAAAATATGATGCAGTGAAATGATACTGTAATTGCTGCTTATGAGTGTTAGTGATGACATAAAGCGAGATAGCACAGAAAATACGGTGATGGATTATGTGAAGTAAGAATAAAGGTACGTCACATAAAGGTACGCACAAATAAATTATGTGAAGAAGGAATAAAGGCATTGTAAGCTGACAACAGCTGCCTGATGAACATATATGCCTCAGGGTAGCTGGAAAGTGCCTTTTGTTCTGACTGTAGATGTCTCTAACCCCACTTCCCTGTGGAACTCCTAGATAAAAGTATCACATCTTTACTAGCACATCTGGCATGCTTTAAGAGACATATACTGTAGGGCAGTCAGTTACCTAGTTCTCCATTTGGGTTACCCTGCCAATAATCTTTCTCGGCTCCTGAACTCCATTGCTGCCAGCTACAGAAAAGACCTAGCTGGTTGAAGTCCAGACAGTAGCAGAGGTATTCTTGCATTTTTTAATGTGTAGTGTGCACATCCGTATGTACACACAACGTGAAACATTGTTTCTTGGAAGAGAGAGATGTCAGTTGATTGACTGGAGCTAAACATTCCTCCCAAGTCCCAATTTTTTCCTGAAAGAGTTGATGAAGCATCTTTTATGCATATGTGCATGAACACAAAACCCTCAATCTCTGCTGAGTTGTGCTGTCCACTCACATTGTGGGTATTCACAAACTTTATTAGCGCTTGAAGTGGGGAACTTCTGCCTCAGCAGAATGGAGCACGCACAGCCCTTCTGCCCTTCTTCTCACTGAATACAGGACTAAGGCAGTACAAGCTGAAAATAGCCCTGCTTGTCTCGAGGGAATTTGTTTTATAAATTTTCAGCTTATAGGAAAATGTATTTATTGGGCATTCTTTTATTTCAGGAATCCTGTTCCTTCTCCTTTGTCCTTTTCTATTCTCTGTGATCCTGTGTTTTTAGGTTCTCCCCCTGTGTAATGCTGTGCATGGAGCATTCTGTGCATGTGTTTTCTCTGAAGGTTTTTAATGTTTTTAATAACATTAGGTGGGGAATCAACAAAGGCAGCAACCTTCATATGTACTGTCTAGGCTGTGCCAGATCTCTTATGAGAGAGCTCAAATAGATCTGTCTTTCATCAGAATGCGCTCTGTGAGACTGCAAGCTCTGTTGGTGGCATCACTTCCTCTGAGTCTGTGAAATGACCACCCTGAGCTCCATTTGGACACTTAGTCAAGCACAACGGCATTCACAGCAGCATCTAGAAATGATACCCAACGCTGTCTGGCATTGCCTGTTCACTTGACAGGTAACCTGTAAATTTTTGGAGGAGAATGCCTTCTATCAATCACAGTGTAAAGGCAGTTGCCTAACAGAGAAATTACTTAACCAGGACATCTTCTAGATGTGTGATGTAAAAGTGCATTCCCTTTATTTCTCCTTTTCCATGGAAGTTGTTTTAAAGCCTCTTTGGATTCTGCAGCTGAGAGGGGATGAGGGTTGCACAGCACACAGGTACTCCATAACTGTGTTTGCCTGTGAGGGAAGCATGTGTACCCTTAGCCTACTGTTGTGCAAAAAGCCTCCAGCTGTAGGCGACAGTGGTGCTTGGGCACTGCAGTGTGTATGTGCAGGTTGTCAGTGCACCTCAAAGAAGTGAAATTACTGGTAAATAATTTTTCTCTTCATTTGGTTTTGTCATTAATTTTTCTAGCAGATACTTCTTTTAGCTAAATATTGGATATTGATGATTTTGCAGATGACATTAAAGCTAGGAGGTATAGCAAATTAAGAAGATAGTTCGAAGTCCAGAAAGATTTGGATCATTTGAGGCACTGGATGGAGTGAGATGAGGTTAAGGGTGTAATATACCTAGGTAAGAATAGTACATAGGATAGATAATTAAGGATGCATTACCTTCAATGCAGTTCACAAAAACTTGTGGTAGCAATCAACAGCTGATAAACTGGCCATAGTATGAGTTAAAAATACAGTATACTTTTGTAATGTAACCACACTGAAGAATGTGAAAGTATCCTTATATGTTTATATACATTGGTGTTTACAGTATATGGTGATAAGTGTGGGTTTGTTGTTTGGTTTTTTTTTTAAACAAAATAAAATAAGCTGTTGGTTTTTGCCACTATACGGTATGCAAAACTGAAGCTGCGATTGTCTCTCCAAGCCTGGCCCTTGGAGGAAAACAAAGTAGGGAGTATGTCACCACCCTTTTCTTCCCCAGTTGGTTGGTGACTTTCCTGGAAAAGCAAAAATTTAGGAAAAGAATTTAGGGATTGTTTCTATAAATAAGAGCTTAAATGTTACACTGCCATAGAAGCCCACCTAGCTAGTTCCATGTTTATATGGTTTACTCCAAGGAAAGGAATATTACTTCCTAATCTAGTAGATATTTCCATAAAGTCATGAGTTTTACACCTCCAAAGAACAAAATATTTATCAAATGTTCCTGATAAGAGTTCTGTTCCAATGTTAGAAACATACCTCTTCCCCTAAGAGCTGAAATTAATGTTAAATGCTATTGGGAGTTACTCATATGACTAAAAGAAAAGAAGGTGGAAACCTAGCATTCTTTTGGAAGGGCTGTATTGACATAAATTAAGGCCCTATAAGCAAAACCCTAAAAGAAGACCTGGAGTTCCATCTCCCCTCAGAATGTGGTATAATTTTTCTCTCCTAGATGTTACTTATCTATTTTGTGTGGAACATACCTCATTCCTTGACTGTCTATGTATAGGAAGCAGGAAATGATACAGAAGTTAGTTCCTTGTGTGTTGGGTTTCTTTGCCCCAGCAGATATCCTCCATTGTTATTTGGTTGACTTATATTTAACAATTTTGGTATTATAGTCATGCAAAGGAGGCTTATTTATGGTTGGTGACAAAGGGCAGCAGAACAGAAGTCAGATTAATAACATATAAGACAGAGGCTGACTTGTCAGGCATCTCTAAACTGGATTAGATTCTTTTAAAGCAAATTACAGCGCTCTAAATGTTGCCTTTCTCTGCAGGAGGAACTTCTTGAAAATAATTTGCAAACTTTAGCTACTGATGTGGCTCCGGTTTATAAAAAGCTTGCTCCTGAAGCTTTCCAGAACCAGGTAGGTCTGTGACATTCAGCTAGTGTAGCTGTAGCTCTGAACAGGCAGCTTAGTTTGAAAACAAGGTGAAACCCCAAAGTATGTTCATGGGTAGAAGCCGCAGACCTCACAGATGTGGTGAATCCCCTTACTTGCTTACAGTGGTTGCTTTATTTGGTTAGTTTTAAAATACTGCATCTTTCTTATTTCAGCTGATGGTTAAGTTATGCCCTGAGCTGTGCATATGTAGAAGGCTTACAGATCATACTGTAAATAAAATGTTTTTATTATTTAAAGACATTTTGACTCTGGCTGAGCCAATTATCTCATTGACATCCTGTCCTAAGCATTGCGTGTTTCATAGGAAAACACATGCTTTCCGATCATTCTTACTGTCTGCATTTATTCCGTCACAAGCGCAGTTGTGGCTCATGGGGTTCCAAGTCACTCACTTTCAGTCCCAAGTACCTGTAGTTTATTTTACTTTTAGGTGGAAAATGAACACATGGGCCCAGACTGTCGGCTTGGATCCAAGGACGGTAGGCCTTTCTCTGGTGTAACAGCTTGCATAGATTTCTGTGCCCATGCCCATAAGGACACACATAACATGCACAATGGAAGCACTGTGGTATGTACATGGGATTTTCTCATTTGTACTGTTTACTGTTGTGATTACTGTGTGTTTTAAAATGCTGCTTGATTTAGTGGGTACGTTTGCATGAAGTTTTTTAAGGTATTATGAAATTAACTGCATGTTCCTATTTATAAATTCCCATGTTGTTTGCATCTATTTATTACTGGTCCACAAGAGGACATAACTTCATCCTATTACAGAACAGATCAAGAAAGGTATGGGAGTGATCCTGCCTACAAAATACCTTAATTCTTTTTAAGACACCCAGGCCCTTTGGAGAGGACCAGCCATAGGACAGATAAGCTATTCACAGTAGAGGTTTGATGTTCAAAGGCAAATAATTATCTAACCCAGGAGTTGTATGGATTTCTGTAGAGTAAGAGCTAAAGCAAACTCATTATTAATTTACCTCCCCCAGGCTCAGTTCTCATCAAATTCACTTTTTCTTGCCCTGTGCGCTTACCAGGCTTCATGTTGGTATAGTTACTAGTCAGAAAGTAGAGAGTATGAGATCGTGGGGTAGGTGGTGGAGTCAGGTGATTATTACGATCTTTTAAGTCTCAGTATGAAAGGAAAACCCACAGATGTGGTTTTTTTAGATGTGGTCATTGTATTGGATACTTTGCTGGACTGCTAGTGAGAAAATAAGTTGGGAATTACTCAGTTGAGTGATCTTTTAGAAATTGAGACCATAGTTGTGAAGAAAGACAATCTCAGAAGAGAAAAGATAAAATAAAACTGACAATCTGGGGTTTTTTAGTAGTTAGAGCATTGTAACGCTCTAAATAGCTAAGATGACTTCTTGTACATCAGTGGAGGTAACATTCGAGAATAATTTCTCTACCAAAGGATGCATATCTGGAAAAAAGAAATCCATCTAAAATCTCTGCCTGCTTAGAAACAGTCTTGTTCTTAATTTGGAAATGAGAATTTAATTATTATGTTGCTGCGATTGAATAAAATGTCGCATTTACACGTATACTTAACACTTAGCATTTGTATGTAATAGCAATGAAATGACTGGAACAATTGCTTAATATTAATGGTGTGCTTGGATGTTGGGCAAATGGCTGCTGCTTTAAAGTATGGAAGCAGGTCTCGGAATTCACCAGGAATGCCAGCCCTGAATAGATTAATATTTTTTCCTAGCATTGAATGCCACTTATATGCAGATATTTTACAAGAAAATGCTGGAAGCGTACTTTGCAAAATATTAGTAAGATGCTATGAGTAAGCTCGTGTAAGTACAGACACTTCAAAGCTTCTGAAGCATAGGAATTCAAACCTCTTAAAGATCCCAAATTTGAAAATGAGACTTCCTTTTTATAACAAACTGCATGGTATACTTTTTAATGAAATTTAATTTAGGCATTCCAAAAAGAATAATATTTTGTTAAGTGCTACATTGCCTCTTAACTTAAAGACAAAATGAAATGGAAGCTGAGTCTGCTGCTCATTCTGTCATACTGGATCCCAGAAAAGTCCTAACTTACGACCAGAAGTGGCTGGAGGGACAATTAGCCCTTGTTTTTGAGGAATTTACTGGGGAATAGTTCTATGAACATGTATTTATCTGTAATCATCTGATGTTATTTCAGCTTCAGGTTATGCTTGCTAGTGTTGATATTTCTTTCTGTGGATTGTACGTGGTGTATTTGTAAGTAATTCCAAATCTAAGCCGCATGGAAAATTATGACCTGTGTAAGGTATCTCATTATGTAGGCCAGAACTTAAAATTGTTTTTCTATCAAGTTCTGCCAAGTTTTGTAAGTCTTGCAGAACATTATCAAATCATTATAACTGCAGAAAACTATACCTTGGAATCTGATTTTCATCAGATAGCTCACTCATACAAATAACTATTGCATACCTGATAATTCTCTTTATTTAGATTTGATATCTCTTTATTTTAATATACTTGCAACAAAGGGCTATATATAAATAGGAAATAGTTGCAAGTATTAACACTCAATTTATATACTTGAATTGGGGCATTTGGAAGGTGAATTAGACTTCAGAGTTACCTAATGATCTATATACAGCCTTCACAGTGAGAAGATAATGGGTGTGATTCGTAGACTGACAGACAGCAAACTCTGTATGTCCTATCTGGGTGTATAGTTACAGTGGTACGTAGTGGAAGCCTAAAGCAAAGAATTTTGTTGTTTTGCAAACAGGGTGCTAGGACATGCTGGGCTTTCTTCAATCTGGATCAGTTTGATGATGATCAAAATTAGGGTTGTTAATTTTAGCTTACCACCAAATGTGTTAATAAAATAGGAAAGCTAGTGGTAAGAACACGAAAATAAATTACTGCGTGTGATTTTAGCCTCTGTCTGGTCACCTCCTGCATTCCCATCTAGTTCCAGAAGCTGCTTTGGCTACCTACTTAGTTTAAAATACACTATGATTTCTTACAGAACACTGGTAATAATGATGGAGGAGTCTTTTACATCTTAACTATGACATATTTTGTCTGTAAAATGTACTACGTGCAAGTAATATATCTAACTGAGGTGACAGCTGTCATATAGATGATTGTTTTCTGATAATGTGGTAAGAAGCAGAATGAGAATGATTTGCAGTGCCTTACAAACCTCAAACATCTCTAACTTTATTTACTATTTTTCTCTTGTATTTTGTTTATTTGATTTTTTTAAATGGTAGTCACACTTTACAGTTTAAAGTCTGTACAAAGTGTACTTGTCATCTTGCACCTTGTTAGTGTGGGTAAGATTTCTTCCCTTCCTTCTTATTCTGACACAAAATCTTAATTTATAAAACCTAAAGTTCCTCTAGACTAAAAAGGTTAAAATAAATACCTTAGAAGATGGTATTTGTAAATGCTGCCAGCTCTGTCACCACTATTTACGGCATGACACCTTTTCATTTTCTCCCTTCAGTTGTTGGTGAATCACTTTTACCACAAATATGAAAGGAATGCTGCACAGTGCACCGACAATAAAGGAAAAAACAGAATCTATTTAAATTATTTAAACCAGACACAGACATGAGTACAGCAAAGCACTTAAATGAGTTTAATGATAAGCATGGAGTATACTGTATACTTAAAAGAATATATTGTCTCATGAGCTGCCAATAACAATTTCCTTGCTCTGTCTCTGCCAGAATTTCAGAAAAGCATTCTTGTATTTTTCTGGGTATACATGTTTTGATGATCAGCTGCATGATTTGTATGTGACTCTGAAAATAAACGAGGCTGTCATTTTTGTTAGCAGTGGGGGGAAAAATGTTTTGGAAATGTCTTCTGTAGATACAAGACAGCATAGTACATCTTAACTTACAAAAATTGGGGATTACCGTAGGAGACTTGATTTGCTGAACATCTTTCCTGGCTAGCAAAAATGCGCCCTGAATTTAGCAGAGCTGCTTTTTTGGTAGAAAAGCTAAAAATAAAAATGAATATTCCCTGTTTGCTCTGTAGTAGAATGAAAGCGCTTGGCAATTCTACAGAGGTGTAAACTAACATGTTTATGTGAAAGAAGCAAAAGTAATTTCTGCCTATGAATTGAGTTT
The DNA here is from genome assembly GCF_965638725.1 of Aptenodytes patagonicus. Lineage (NCBI taxonomy): Eukaryota > Metazoa > Chordata > Aves > Sphenisciformes > Spheniscidae > Aptenodytes > Aptenodytes patagonicus. Next base: position 37,727,154 of record NC_134953.1, read on the forward strand.
TTTAAGAACTTTTAAGTCAATAAATATACCATCCATTTTTACTCAGACTCTTTTGTCATCTTTTAACGTTCTCCTAAGGGCCACTGATGTACGTTACAACTGCAGTGTTAGGGTGCAGTGTTCCTTGTGGATATGAAGCTAGACTGTAAATGAGCAACACGCAAATAAAAGCTTTATAGTTATTAATGGAGTCTGTAAGTATTTTTGTTTCTTTATTGGATTGGCTGCAAAGGATCACATTCTTCATACCTGTGTGAATCCATTTAAATCACTGACATATGGGGTTTTACAGTGACTAGAACAAAATGGTTTAACGAAGACTTCGCTAGTTCTGTAGCATGTATATGGCTGTTTCTCATCCTAGGGGGCACGTTGCCCTTTTTGCTGGGGTTGAGGAAGAAGAGAGACCAGCTGCAATTATGTGTAATCATTGGTGCCACACAGTCTGTAGCAGGCACTGTGGAAGAAGGGGAGGAAGATAAATCTATGCTCCAAGGGCAGCTACAATGTAAAATTTATTATTGGCAGCAGAACTAAGTAGTGTCAACCAGCGATCCATCAACAAACTGTTCCCGATTTATTTAAAAAAAAAAAAAAAAATCCTCTGCTCTTCCAATAACTTACTGTATTTCTGTAGTTATAGCTCATCAAGTCATTGCATATAGGTCCAGGCCTTTGCAATAAATGACAGAATGTCTCTGTGAATGGTTAGACTACATTCTGGACCATGTCCACAGCTTGTTCTGTGAGCTACAGAAGCACTAGATGCTTAAATCGGTGGTTCAGATTACAATAAATAGAAAAGATAAACCCCACAGGGCTGTAAAGGAAGGATTTTTGTTACTGTTCTTTGTATTGTGAAAATGGAGAAACATTAGAAGTTCACTCTACTAACCTGCAAGCTCCCAGGCAGTGGTTTGTGTGTCATACCCGTGTTACAGCATACGGTACAGAAATGCTGTCTGTTGACGCTTCCTATGTGTCTCTGTAGTGGTCAAATGGAAAGTACGTTTGGGGTTCCCTTCTCTGACTCTCAGACTTACGCACACTTCCTCAGGGAATAACAGGCCAATAAAACGACACAGTTTGTCCCAGCTGTAAAGGAAAAGCAACGTTGTCCGTATTTGTAATGGTAAGCAATGATGATGCAGCAGCACCTCAGAGTCCCAAATGGCACCCACTGCTTTCTGTCTGCTGAGGGAAGATGAGTATAGGAAACTTGATTCTATCTTTCGAGTTTAGAAAGGCTGTTTGACTGCTTTGCTGAAACTTGAATTTAAAACATCTGTTCTTACGACATAGTGGAAAAGGCTACATAATTTCTACATGTGAAGTTCAAGAGGACAAAGGCAGATCAGAGAGTCCCAGAATAATGCACTGGGAGCTGTGTGGCTATGGCTGTTTCTTTGCAGATCTGGGGAGGGAATTACACCGAGTTCATGAGTGCGTTTTAAGTTGTTTTGTTTTTTGTTTGGTTTTTTTTTTTAAAGTTTTACAAATATGCAAGATGTACCATGACATCACTAAACCCAGAATAGGTAATGGTTTTGATCACCAAGCACACTGGAAAACTAAACAAACCACTTGGCCAACATTTCCTTTGGCTTTTGAGCATCCTGGATGATTTAGCTGCGTGTTCTGGACAAAGTATTTAGAGTAGCAGGATATGCAGCTTCACTGTGTAAATGGGCTTTAACAGAGTCCATGATTTTCTCATGTTCAGGTTTAATTTTGGTCAGTTTGCAGCACAGTATCAGTACCGATGGAAAATATTGCTTTTGACTTCTCAGCGATAGCTTCTCTTTAAGTTTCCTAATGGAATATTTTGCACAGATTTGAATATTAGACTGGCTTTTGAAATGGATGTTTCTCATTTGGTGGATTACTCTACTTCAGCTGTAAATTGCTAGCTTATCTCTAGGGCCTTAATTCATAGCTGGTTTCCCCGTAACATTAACTTTGCAGTTATCCACTTGCCATTGTGTCCTTCCTTTTATATTGAAATACATTATGGGCAACACTGACCTTGAAATTTTGCATCTATTAAATTTGCTGTATTGAGGCTGTAGGTGTACTGGTCTTCAGGTTTTTAACACAATTTTTAATATACTTGAATGTCTCAGTTCTATGTATTCTAACTCAGTATTTAATATATTGTGTGTGTTGGAGTTGACTATACTTTCAATGTAGTTCTGCCAATATACTGCAGCCCTCATCTTCTTTAGTTCCTCAAAACAGGTCTTTAGCTTTCTTGTTCTAAAGAGGCTTTGTTGGCTTTGTGATAGTGATAAATACTCGATTTTGCTTAAAATAGGTTTTCCTTCAACCAGTATGAGCTTTGATTTTTGTCTCTGCTTGTATGCTCTCCCCTGGGGCAAGCATTGTAAAAATGTAGAGCTAATCTACCTTTGCCTAATTTTAAGTCAGATGAAAGATGATTAATACATTTCTAAGAGTAAATCTTTTTAAGGAAAAGAATAAATCTAATAAATATACAAGATCAGTTTTCCATGAAAGTGTCTGGTGAAATGCATGAAAACTTAGAACTGTAAATTGGATGAGGGTCTCAGTTTTCAAAATAAGCAAGATTGTGGATTGAATCTTCGAGATTTGGACATTTTTCAGACTAGTGCATGGGTCCAGACACAGGATGGACAGAATATTTTAAAAGACAAGTGAGAATCATGTAGTTTCTGATGTGAACAAGTGGGAGCTAGGCCCCTCCATGCTTATTTGATTACTGCTTTTGTTTTTCATTTAGAAGGGGCTTTCTGAGAACATGAGTCATATGTAATTGTGCTCTCTATATGTCCTACCCTCTTTCACCCTTCCTGAATAATTTGGAATCTGCTGGCAAATTTCAACCAGATTTCACTGAACTTTGCAGAAACTTAATTGTCTTTGGAGATTTTTAACCTCTTGTTCCAAGTTGTGGAATGTCACTGCTGAGTGGGGGAGACAGATGCAGGTAGGCTCCTCCGCTGAGGAGGCGGCAGGGTCCTCGCAGCTGCGGACCCAGGTTAATCCGCATACACCTGCTGGCCTGGAAGCCGGGAGGCACTGGGCTTCAGCCGGGCCCTGCTTCCGCTGGCTGGTGCCCAGCAGGGGTGGTAGCAGGGCACACAGGGGAGCAGGGATAACGGTGCTGGGGTTGGGCGTGTGGGAGCGCGGGGACGGAGATGTCCATAGGGAACCAGGCGTCATTCGCTGCTCATGGAACAACTTGTTGTTTTTTCTAAATCTTCCTCGTAGTCCAAAGGCTGCCCAGTAGAGGTAAGTACGCATGGAGCAAGCACATCGGTAAACGCTACTCATCAGCTTCTAATTGCCCCTTCACTTTGCCTTCTTAAGAGCCCTTCTCTCGATCCTTTCAAAATGCCACCTGAAAAGCTCTTCTCCTTTGTCTGTGCCCCTCAAATTTTCTCCTTTTGCTGCTCTGCAACTGTCAAGCTTTGCATATAGCTATTTGTAAAGCCCTAACCACCACCTTATTGATTTAGGATTTTTAGTTTGTGATTCTGTAATTTCATTATTCTGGAAATAATTGTGTGATGCCTTTATGTGAAAGCTGTGCTATAAAATAAAAATTGTTTGTTTTTTTTCCCCGCTAAATAATAATATTATTCTCCCCTGGAATGTTAGGCATGGTGACAAGATCCTGGGAAATTGGATTAACTGTTTATGATAGGCATCACATTCAGCCTACACAATGATGGAATGATAACGTTTCTGTTTAGGAGTATCATCTCATCCTTGGGTGGCGCTCTGATTCCCATATGTGTGTAGTTAGAAGCTCCCTGTGAAACAGCAGCTTAACTAAGCCATGATAGTAATGCATGGCTTTCTAGTAATGTAGTGAAAACCAGTAGCCTCTTACGACTGTAATCAATAAAACTATAAATGGCGTGACTGTTTGCACATGTGCTCACGCGTGTAAAACTGTCGCCATCCCTTGGAAAACACAGAATGAAACCAGCAAGCATACCGCTGGTTTTAGCGCTTCTTTTCAGCTTAAGGGTTAATATTAGTAATGGCCGGAACTCTGAAGTGCTGGAAATTATAAATACTGCAAAGGTTCAGGAGTGATTTGGAAAAACTATAGTAAGAAAACTGTTGCAATAAATTTGAATATTTATCCACATTTCTGATGTGCCCTTATCAAACTGGATCTAACCAGCATTCTCCTCTCGGCTCCAGTAGCTCACAACACATAATTTAATAAGAGAAAGTAGGTCAGTGGCCTAAGAGAAACCAAATATTTGCTGGGTCTCCTGACTTCATTACAGCAGGCAGTCAGAGTTGGGCAGGGTGTTAATTTCAGACAGTGTGTATAAAGAGAGAGGGAGGGAGTTAGAGCTGAGATTTGCTAAAAATACAGAGCAGTATGAGTAACTGTGTTGGGTTTTTTTATTTGCCAGCCAAAACAAAAAACAAAAACAGTTCCATGTCATAGAAACTTCTTGTTCAATCCAAAAATAATATTTTCTTTTTTCATATTTTTTAGTCCTTAAAAATGAATCTGAACATCAAATATGTATTAAAAAAAAATCTGAATGCTTAGGAATTTACAGTATATTAACAGCTCAGATTATTTACCAAGGTTGGCATATGTTTGTGGATAGTGTAAGTTGAGCCAAAGTTTCATTTTTCCTGTCCAAGACATGTGCCTTGATCTTACTTTTCAAGTACCAGTAATTCTTCTGCATCATCATAAATCAAACAAAATATTTGTCAGATGTTTGCATTTGAAAGACCCATAGCATTGAGGCCATAAAATATGAGAAAACAATGAAGTCTAGGATGACTGCTTAAATACTTAAATAACTTTTGTGTTTTATGTATGTGGTTGTATTTGTAAATGTTTGTTTCTGTTCTTGCCAGGTCTGTACATTAACGAAGGAAGATAACCGGAGAGTGGGGGTGATTCCGAGTGATGAACAGCTCCATGTGTTACCTCTTTACAAAATTTCACAAACAGATGAATTTGGCACCGAAGAGGGACTGGAAGCTAAGATCAAAGCCGGAGCCATACAGGTGCTCACAGCTTTTCCCAGAGAGGTACGAATGTTAGCTGAGCCTCTCAGAGCTACAAAGAAAAAGAAACCAGACACAAGGAGGACCCCGACTGAAAAGCAGCCATTAATAGATAAAAAATACTCAACACCAGTAAAGCTGAAAACCGAAGCCCCAGAAAATCTTGGCAACACTTTGCATTGTTTAGGTGAGTGGTGCTTAGTAAATTCTGCCAGTCTCTTCTGATACTGTGTTGCCTCTTACCCATCTGAGGGGAAGGAAAAGCTCCTTAATACTCGGTTTTATAAAATACTTGTATATTCTGCATTTTAGGGGCTAACGAGCAAGCCATTATAGTCAGTATTCTCTCTTGGCACAGGAAAAAAACCCAGGTGATCACCCAAAAATAAGTTTGTAGTGATGTGTGAGCACCAGTGAGATATTTCCAAGTTCCCTTATTCTAATAAATAATGGCAGTAGGATCATCTTAAAATACTGTTGTAGGAACGTTTCTCTAAATAGCCGACACAAATTTCTGTCATTTGAAAGTACAAGAACTGTGTTATCCGCTTCCTATGAAAGACAATGGCTTTCTCAAAACCTGAGTTGATGACAGTTTCCTACCAAGAGCATGGATACTGCTGCAAAGCAAGAGATTTGCAAAACACCCCCAGGTTTTATCAAATAGGATAGTGCTTCTCAAATTGTTCCTTGAAATATTATTAGCAAGGGCCAGAGAGGTGGAATCTGTCAGCAGCCAGGTAAAAGGTATGCCATGTTTGTTCTGTTACAAGATCATCACTGTGGCCAGAGTCTTCTGCTACAATATGTGTTTGTGCAACATAGAATCATGACTCGACGGAGCTGTGGAGGCACTTTTGATTTATGCTGTTGTACCTGGGCTCTGATTTTGGACCAGTACGTCAGAGGATAGAACTATTCTATGGGACTTTGCAGTAATGAGAAGTGGAAAAGAAGGAAGAGGTGGAGGAAGCCACGGACTTAGCTTCTGTGATTAAAGGGGAAGAAATAAATAAAAGGAATTAAAGCATAGCCTATCTGCCTTTTAGGAAGAAGAGAGGAAAATTAGCCAACCTGCTATAATTTTGAATTTTATTTCATGAGAGATATCCAGATACATGTAGTAGATTTAAGGGGAGGAATAATAGTTAAATGTATTTAGAAGAACGTCTGCGTTTTGGGGGGGATAAAATTTAAAAATCCATTTGACGCATTTTTGTAATTTGCACTCGGCACCCTGCTTTGTCTCAGTAGAGGAGTCAGGGCAACCAATAAGCTTTGCATATAGCAAGATGGAATAAGAACAAGAAAAGCAGTGTTTTTGACACCCCTTGGAAATTAGACATTCAGTTAATCTACATGCAAGTTTGGGAGACACAGTCCAGGCTTTGAAACAAATTTAAAAGGACTCCTCAGGCTGAGGACAATGACCAACAATAACTCCGAAGCAATGATTAATAACTTCCATTGTGCTCGGGGTGGACTGGAAGTCCTGGAAGCATTAGAGGACTCTGGTTTGGGAAGCAATTCTGAAATTGTCTGATCTCATTGGAACGTTGTTTTGAAAGACTGAAATAGAGTTAGAACCGCCTACCTGTACATGACATTGTAGTTACAAACAGGCATGGCTTCGATATCCGAACACCATGCCTTTAACAAATGGTACAATATCCAGACTTTTGCCATATGCTTTGGGAACATAGAACTTTATTCCTTGAACATGCAAAAATAATAAAATAACTGTGTAAACAAGCCAACTTACGTAATTTGTTTGGACTTGAAGTATTTTGGTAAAGTAATTTAAAAGGGCTGCTGATAAAATAAGTCACAGAGTGAGGAAGAAATACTTTTATGAGTGAGAAAATTGTTTGGAGATGGAGAAATAAGAATATGAATAGGAATACTTAGTTTCTACCATAAAAGTGCAGGTTTTGTCATGGAAGTTTTGACAGTAGAATCCCTCAAAATAGATGTCAAGATTGTAATCCCCAAATCTGCTGATTACACATATTGCTGTGGTTGGCATGTGAACAATTTCAAAGAGGCTTCACTAACTGGGCAGCAGTGGCAGAGGAAGTTCAGGTTTGCAAAGGGCAAGGTGGTGTGCTCTGCACGAGAGAAATAATTTGAAGCATTTATGCACATCATTTATGTGTGTTTTCTAGTCATATAGGACGATGGCTGGGTGTTACCGTAAAGACCTCGGCACACCACTGCTGCCCTGCCCCTAACCCACAGTAAAATGAAAAGATCTGTAAATTATGTATTTAGAATACTACAGTTATTATACTTGTACATACAGTTTTTTGCGGTTATAGCAGATCAGTCATTGATTGGTTCTTTCCATTTTGCCAGTGGCAGGTATCACTTTAGTCCTAAGGAATGGAAAATTTTCGTCTAGCAGAGATTGTTAGGCTTAACATGAAAACAAAATCAAAGGGCCTGTGAGACAGAGGAGTTGAAACTAGGCTACCCAGTAGTCAGTCCTGATGGTAAACTAGAGGAAACAATCGATTATTTAAATCAGGATCCCTTCATATTAATAGTGCCATTCAATTCTGGTCACACCATTTAAACATAAATGACAAAGGATTGAAAAATAGTAAAAAAAGATAAAAACTTACTAAGGGAAGAAAAAAAATACTATAGATTTAGGTAAGCAGTGAATCAAGTACTGCTAAAGGTATGTTAAGCAAATCAGATATTACTGTTAAATTTTCTCCTTATGTAAGAACAGAAGAATACTTAGGTACACTTCAGCTGTAAAGGAAAAGGTATTGATAAATGGTATATGTAATGTATAGTACTCGATTTACTACTGAGGACAAGAGTTTAGAATTACTGGTTTGGCTTTTTAGATATTAAAAAGAATATGGAGAACGTGCAATGAGATGAGATGAGATAACAGTGGTATATACTCTCAGTCGTGTTTTCGGCCACGTGAGGCTATTGCTCTTTGGAGTAGCCTGGGAGGATCATGGAGGAGTCATGAGGCCGGCTGTGCCATATTGCCCATTACGTAGATGTAGTGTGTTCTTTTGAAAGAGACCTGACCGTCATTTCAGAGCCATTGCAGTATCCCCCGGCTGGAAAGCTTGAGAGACTCCTCTAACCTGCATGTCTTCACCACATGGAGAACTGGAAATGAAAAAGGGATAAGAGAGGACTCTCTTGTCCTCTTTACTGTCTTTACCTGGCAGCAAAGATGGCGGTGAGGAGGACCTTCTGAGTGCTGAAGACAGATTAAGTCGGCTTGGTAGAGCATGCATATGTGAAGACTTGGTTTGACACTTGACTGTGCCAAGTCCTTTGTAGAAACTCTGTATTAAATAGGGTGCACTTGTCACGCACCTTTTGCCAACAGCAAGCAGCACAACTGTTAATTTATACATTTATGCTAATGCTGAGAGCCTTTGAAGTCCTAAATTGTTACGAAATGCGTATTAAAGATAGAGGCCTTACATCCTTCCTTATATAGTCCTGTCATTTAACCACATTATCCTGGACAAATAAACTTTACAGACAAAAGGTTATTTTTGTCTCCATAAATACTAGCAATTCTTCTTGGCCCGTATTGGATAGAACAGGAGATGAAGCACCAACTTAGAGACAGTTTCTCAGCTGGCCACAGCAGAGTAGTACTTCAGCCAACAGTTCCCAGTGGAGGCACACCAGACTCTGTTTGAACAGGAGGTATCCCTGGGGAGCGATGCCACCTTATCTGAACCATTACCGATTTCCCTCTGCCTGTATATTTGAATTAACTTCTCTTAATCTCTGCTTCTTTGCCCTGCAGAGCAAGGAGCTTCTGGCAAGAGATGGGGAATTTGCTGGAGCCACAGCTGTTTTGAGAGTGCTGTGGCTTGTTAAAACTTTTTTCAGAGAACGTAGATCTCTCTTCAGAGATGATGGAAAGTGCAATTTTCAAGTGCTGTGTTTCAAATCTTTTGGAGGAAGGCCTTGGTCTGGGGGGGTGTTCTTAATTAAATTAAATGCTTTGAGTTTGATTTCATAGAAAAGGTTTTAAAGAGTTGATGTGGTTTCCTTATGTTCCTCCACAACTTCAGTATTTGCATACTAACTATTGTGTCCGTAATTTATCCCACTTCGCCTCTTTTGCATTCCTATTGAAAGAATGTTTTTTAATCTGTCACTATTTATAAATTATTAGAAGACAGAATAGAAGAAAGAATAGTTCTTCTATATTCGGTAAAGCAATTAAACATTCTGTGTATTTATGGAACAAAGAAGAAACACTGACAGAGACGGTCTTTTATGAAAATATGTGAGAGCTCTCTGTGGGGTGCCAGTTTGCCAGCAAAACAGATTTAAAGCAATTGCAGGGCATGATGCAAAGCCCATCAAAGTCGATGGAATTCTTTCCCATTACTCCAGTGGACTCTGGATTGAACTTACCCGTGAGGAGAATGAGTCATTTGAGGAGACTGTTCCACAAACAAGCACAACTGCAGGGTGCCATGACTAGAAATTGATTAGGGAGCTGACATAAATTGAACAAGTATGTCTCCACAAAGATCTGAAATAATTAATGTGTGGCAATTAGATGGAAGACAGCCAAATCACATGATGCAGCTCCGTAAGGATGGATTTACCTGGAGTATGTTGCCAGATACTTTTTTTTTTTTAAGGAAATTTCTGAGTAGTTACTTGTTAATGCACGAATCATTGTAATTCAGTAACTTTTTTGCTGCGATGGACAAGATCTGTAAACACACTTTTTCCTTCAATCATAATATGGGGTTAAGGCAGCCAAGAATTTTGATTGTTTCACAGGCTTAATTTCAGACAGACTAAATTTCAGCAATTATGGAAAAACTTGTACGTAGTGCTTCCTGCTAGCCCAGGCAGTGCTGAAGGCCAGCAGTCAGCCGCTGGGAAGCACTTGTGTAGGATCGGGACTGAGCGGTTATTTCATTTTGTCTGTTTATTTTATTCATCCCTCTGTGAAATACCTTTCTACTTTATATACCAACGGCGTTAATTCAGCAAGGTTGTTATGTATGTACTTACGGTCATGGAGATATTCCTAAAAAGCTAAAAATAACCATTTTGAAAAATCTGTAGTCATCATGTATCTCTTCCATATTAGAAAGCAAGTATGGAAAATATTATAAAAGGTATATTTTATTAACTAAGCGGGGAAAAGTACTTACACTTTGGTGTGCATTTTTTTTAGGAAACAAAACAGATGCTTTAAAACCTGGAATAAAAACGGAGACTTCCGATCACCTCTATGCCATGAAACATACTTCAAACACTACTAAAAATTGCTCTTTATTAAAACAGTATACGGCTTCCTCCCCTTTTCAGGTGGATAGTTTACATCCTTATTCATCTTTAGCACATAAGCCTGGCATAACAGCAGTGACTAACATTCAACAAGATTTTTCAGTTCCCTACGGGTATTTTGAATGCAGTAGTAAGCAACCTCACGTGACACCTTATGTTAATTGTAAGAACTTTGGTGTGTCGGTCAAAGATTATACTGGAATTTTGCTGAATGAGAAGATGAATGGTGTGCCACCGATTCTTCCAGAGGTCACTGCTCCAGGCCCCCCAGCCCATAAAGACCCCCTGCCCACTATACTTGAACATCAGCCAGACAAACAGAATTGTCAGCTTCAGTTAGACAATTCTCCTTCTTCACAGATGGTCAGCTCTTGTGATTTGTCAGTACCGCTAAGCTCTCCGGCAAAGGATGCAGTCGGAAACGAAGCTGACTGTTCCCATGGATGCCCAATGGAAAAGGGCAGCTCCCATCGAGAACAGATGTGCGATTTTGACTGTATTGACGAAAAGCAAAACAGTGCACTGGGACAACCGACTGATTCTGAAGAAAAAGCTGAGGAAATGTGGTCAGACAGCGAGCACAATTTTTTGGATGATGACATTGGTGGGGTTGCTGTGGCACCTTCTCATGGTTCTATCTTAATTGAATGTGCAAGACGTGAACTCCATGCTACCACACCTATTAAAAAACCCAACCGCAATCATCCCACAAGAATTTCTTTAGTTTTCTACCAACACAAAAATTTAAATGAGCCAAAACATGGTTTAGCCATGTGGGAAGCAAAGATGGCTGAGAGGGCAAAAGAAAAAGAAAAAGAAGCAGAAAGATTGGGAACGGAGAGTACCGAACTAAACTCGAGCAGCAGGAAAACAAAGCAAACAAGTGAAAACAGAGATCTTTTTTATGAAGACAATGAGTTCAACCAAATTCCATCACGCAGAGCATTAACAGTAACTAAGGATAACGTAATAACAGTATCTTCTTATGCCCTTACACGAGTTGCAGGGCCTTACAACCATTGGGCATAGGTTTTAGTATCAAATGCCTCCTCTTGGTGCAGTGTTACACAGTGTTTCTTTAAGGTGCTGTTAAAGAACAAGTCTCGTGTCGTTTACTCTTTGCTCATCTCAACCATTTTAAGGCTGAGGTAAAAAAAGGGGGGGGGATTTCTTCTTAAACTGTGACTTTAACATTTGGTGGTGCTCAAGCACATTTTAAGCAAAAAAAAAAAAAGTTGTATAGTTTTAATACATTCTAAAAAAGATTTTGTTTAGGTTATTAACCTTGATTGAATCATTCAGTTTATTACCTTTAGGAATTTATATTTTGGTGCTTTAAATCAAGTCTGTTTACTACAAAAATCATTTATAGGGATTTTAACAGGTTCATATTTTATGGTGTTAAATCAAGTTATACAGTAATAGCTCTACACAGCTCTTGGTGCTTAACCACATCAAACAGTTAAAAATAAATAAGCTGAATTATTACTTCATGGTGCCATTGCTTTAACAACTTCCAACCATTGCTATATAGTCCAAATTACAGATGAATCTTTTAGAAAACCAATGAATTTTTTTCTCTAGATTTGTCATTATGTATGAAATGAAGTTATTGGTAATGATGGCTGGAAGTTGTTTTTAAGCTGTAAATATATATTTTAAAAGCACTTTCTATTTTTAAAATTAACTTGAAATAGTATAGTATAAGGATCATATTGTCTAAGGTTTGTGCATACTCTACAGAAGAGATCATTTTATTCTTGCTGTGTAGAGTTCCATATTGTTACAGCTGCAGTATGTATGCTTAATAGCATATGTGATTGTTTTTAGACTTGCCCTTTTTCATCGAAGATTTTATGTTGCGTATAAACAACAGTTATGAAATACAAAAACATTTTATTATTTTCAAGAGAGTGTACAAACATGAAATTAGGAGACATCTTGTCAATACGTGTGTTGCTATTGGGAGTTAGGAATATTATTTGGTTTTTTTAAAGGCAGCATTTATGATTTCTTTGAGCAATAAGTGCGTAAGTCTCATTCGTTTGGAGCATTATAAGTTAACATGACAACCAAATGTTCCTAATGCCTCAGGGGTAGGATTGTTTTGGGATAAAAAAATACCCCCTAGAGTTGCCTTATTCTATTCTGGAAAAAAAAAAGAAAACAAAAAAATTGGGGAAAATACAAAGGAAGTGTTGGAAAAGTAGGAAACTTCTAATATTTAACAGCAAATTTTTCATTAAGAATAACCCACCTGTAATATTCACCAGCTTTCTACGTTTGTTTTTTTTTACAAAAATGTTTTGTAAATTTTTTAAGTGATTTATACATTTCATGTAGAGAAAGGGTTGTATTCTTCCTTCCAAACATATGAAATTTATGTTCTCCATTTCTGTTGAAAAAGTGACATATCATGAAATGAATATTTGCTAAACCAGAGGAAAAGCAGACACTCCATCGCTTTTAAATACTGTAGCATCCCACTCTTCTTTCTGATTCTCCTCTCCTATGTATTCCTTTTTTAAACTTATTTATTTAAACAAATTACCAAATGACAATGTTAGCTAAGGACCGACCTCATCCTGCAACTTCTTCCATGAGAACAGCTCTGCGTAGCCATACCTGCCCAGTCAGAGCCAGGAGGACCGCTCAAGCCAGGACCCCTCTCGTGACTGAGAGCTGCAGGATCAGGCCCCAGAGACGAAGCTGTACCTTAATTTTGCCTCGGAGTCCTCCCCGGCTGGGTAACCTGTAGGTATAACGAGGTCAGAGTTTTCCAGTGCGAAAATATACTAATAATATACTTGATAATATTATAACGTAGTGGTGCTGTAACTGAGGAATATGAACTATCTAGATCTGCTTTATTTAAAACCTAGACAAGGTGCTTTCTCCTTGAAAAGTTGAACTGTAAGCGCTATATTTACAGTTTCGGTACGAAAAGTACATAAATTGTATTTTTAACACATAGTGCCAGTTAGGACCTTGGTGCTACAAATACTTAAATGCAGCTGTAGGTCACTGAGACTATTCTCCTGTATAAAGGTATACACGTGTAGTGTTTGCAGGAGCAAGGTCTGAAGTAGCAATCACTATGTAACGACCTTGGGTTCAATTCTACAGATTCCTGTCGAAATTAACAAAAATGTTGATGGCAGAGGATGACTGAATTGAACCCATTCTTTGTATCTTACCTATTTTAAGTAAAATTTGTAAAAACCGGGTATGCTGCAAATTTTAGTTCAAAGCTTAAGATTAGTTCAAATAGAGGATATGAAGGGATTGTAAATAATAATAAAACAAAAACAATATTACGCCATTGTTTTGTACCAGCAGTTTTATGCTTCTTGATTATGTAATATACAGTATACATCAAATCATTATGGTATTTTGTGTGCCTTAGATTTCCATTTTAAAACTTGTATATTTTTGGTGAGCCGAAGATTAGTAAGAATTCCAGCTGTCCATACAGTAAGTAGTACTGTACGTTCTCTAGCTGTTCCGTTCATGTATTTGCTATCTGAAAACCCTTGTCCGACACCACGATCGATCGTTTACAGAAAAGATCCGTGTATTGGTTTCACCGGTAGTGCTGACAGCTTTAGTTTCTAGAACGCAAATCGAAAAAAATCATTTCTCATTTAGCGCTCCCATGTGAGTAACAATTTTTCTACACAAAATTAGTACGTTACAGAGCCATCTCTTTACCCTTTTAAAATGTTCCGATCGTTAAAGTGGATCACTTCTACTTGAATCTTCCCCTAGAAATGGCCATGTTTAACTTAGGTATGATTGGAAACTTCAAGATAAAGATGTTCCATTGAAAAACCAGCAGCTTCCCTCAAAGAAGCGAGAAACCAACAGGTGGATCTAAAAGGATACCTCCAAACATAAGCCCCTGGCGAGTCACTGCTCAAGTGACTGCACCAATAGACTTTCAGTACATCCAGGTCTACCTTTTTTGAAATGGCAATTTTAACAGAGAAAAGTGTATCTTAACACAATAGTTAATGCTGTTAACTGACAGGTGCTAAAACTTTATTAAGATTACTTACGTGAGAAAAATATATCATCTGTACAATAAAATACCATTCGCGGTGCTCTTCCCTTGACTGTCTCCCACGTAACTACTTTTTCAACGTGTACCTAACAGGCAGGTTAGCTGGCCACCTTTATTCCCTGCTGTGGCACATGGCAGGTTGTGAGTTGAGAAGCTAATATTTTCTGTTGCTGTACTGCGGTATAGAAAATGCAACTATTTACTGTTTTTACAACTGTGTGCTATTTATTGTAACAGTTCAGAATATTTATCAGTATTGTACACATTATGTTGTTTTGAGTAAGGTTATCATTTTATAACAGTATTGGTCTCTTAAAATTTGCAAATCTGTGGGTCTGTTGCTTTCCTTTGTAGCCCACGCAACCACTTGTAATTTGCTCTCACCCCTTAACAAAGTCCTTCCAGGATGGCCAGATCAGGAGCTGGATCTAAAATTAAGGTAGCTGGCTAGGTCAGACCTGCGTATTTTGCTTGGTTTCCAACGGCTGGCACTATGCTCTGGGTGAAAAAGCAGAAAATGGATTCAGGTGTGGGCTGGCGGTGGGGTCCTTTTTCACAGTATGCTGGCAAAAACTGTCATGATCCAACATGGGACACCTCTGACTTGCCGGAAGGAATGTGTCTCATCCCTTTCTCCACTGGGTCCAGTCCCACCACTCCACCCGCGCTCTGGAGGAGCAGTGCTTTCTGCAGGAGCCGGTTCTGTTTGACTTACTGAGTCCCTGTTGGAGTTACTGCACTCGTGCCCAATTAAATAGTGAATTTTACTGGTGCAGTTTCTCTGCGCTTGCTGATTTGTAACATGCTATTGTATTACAGAAAACAGAAAAAAATATTTCCATAAATATTTTAGTCACAAGATCCAAAAAGCTTTTTAAGAACTTAGAAATACTTGTGACTTTCTAGCTGTAACAGTTGTATTCAGATTTTTTTTTTTAAGGACTTTCTAAGCTAACTTTTACTTAGGAATAACTGCTGTTAAAAGTCCTTCTCTTACCTATGACAGTGCTTCTCTATCCTTAGAACAGGAAATAACTGTAGTATCTTAAGCAACACTATGTTAAGCATGGGTAAATGACGACTTCTTCAGTACTTAAGATTATTTGTAACATACAGCTGTTTGGGATTTTTTTAAAGACCTTTTTCATATCATTGCAGTATTACGCTAAATTTGGTGGGTTAACTTTGGGTCCTGTTTATGTTGCTGCAGCCCCATTGACTGCAATGTGCTCATTCATCAAGCTTTCCTGCAATTTTCATATTTAACCGGATGGATATGGATACAGTTGACCAAAGTCTGTGCCGACTCAGACCCTTGCAACCCTACCACAATTAATAGGTGTTGCAAGGACAGATGGAGAGAGATTTGGAGTAAATTATGTACTTCTGGTTAAACACAGAGGTTATATTGTTTGTAGCGTGAGAAGGGATTCAAGGTCTGTAGAGAGACATAATACCTTCAGCCTCAAGTTTCAGGCATGCAGGCAGGTCTGTTTCAGACCACCTTCAGGCTTACGCTCTTGACAGCTTTTTTGATTCTTCTTATCTGATAGGTTGTTCAATGAGAGAGAGGTGTTACGGAAGCGTGCTAATAAAACTGCATCTTCACGTTTCTGTATTTAAAATGTAAGGTCAATCTTGCCCTTTTGCTTCCCGTGAAATTTCTCTCATGTTGAAATTAGCTCCTTTTATCAAGCAATCATCAGCTTTGTAATCTGGTTTTTATATATATATATATATATATATATATATATATATATATATATGACTTTTCTCTTCTTTTCCACAGAACTCCTGTAATTTCTGGGTTAACAGGAAGAAATAACTGTGCCCTCAGATATATGAAAAACTAAATTGCATGTCCACTTCCACACTTCTTATACGTAACAGCAATTACATTCAGGCAGTGTTGAACAAACTCTCTTTCAGGTCTATTGTGGTCGCTAAAATTCAGATTAGGGCCTTTGTGACGTATCTTCCATAAAATTGTGTTTTATTTCTTGTGTGAAGTGTCTGCCCAGCTGCAACCCGTGATGCTGTCTATGATCTGATCTTAAATAACACAAATAGAGATGAGGAACAGTCCAATCACATTTCGAAATTCTGGCTTTTGCCTTAGTTTTATTAGGTGTTGATCTGACTTTCAGGAGGACGTGTAGAGGGAATATCTTTCTGTAAAATTAAACTGTAGAGAAAGTTGCCATTGACTATTGTGACACCACGGCACTGCACTGCTTGTGTTACAGCAGTGTTTCTTACCAGTAAGGATGTGTTGTTGTCGTGTCACACAGCTGTGGAGGTATGTACAAATTCACCTCTTTCCACAGTTCCTCTGGAGACAGTAATCTCTCCTCTGTCTGCGTATACTGGCTTAAGGAAGAAAACAAAACAAAAAACTAAGAGGAGGGAGAGAGCTGGTCACCCTTTCTTTAATGTGTGTAGACGAACATGGTAGCGAGCATGGCTGTTGCCACCAGTCTGCTGCTCCTTCCCACAATCAAGTTAGAGAATGTGGAAAGCTGATGGGATGCACAGCACGAATAAGTCGTGGGCAAAGCTGTGAAGGTACAATTAGCTTTTGAGACAGCCTTCTCTGTACACATGTTGTAGTTGCCAGGGTACTTCTTTATATTGACACTTTTTTTGGTACATCTAACTTTAAATTCGTAAGCTTTTTTATTTGGTCTGTGACACATTTATGTTCTTCTTTAACCTTAAACAGAGTGGCCAGTGTCGAAAGTCCTGAGGATGTAGCTACTTAGTGGAACAGTACAGAAACTGGCTTCGTTGTCTTCTGGAATTACCTGATGTTTAGTTAGACAGTTTTCACAAGTTGTCTACATGCTGCTCCAGTATGTTGCTGCAATATTATAATTACATAAAGGAAAGAGTTTTTTATACTTGAGGTTTTCTCACAGACAAAGGATTTCTAATAGTAATATCTAATCAGGCACCAGTATACATACGGGATCGCTTCTTCTAAAGAGCGGTTGAAAATAGATTTTGTATTTGCTTTATTACTTCCCTATTAAAACATTTTTGGTTATTTCAGAGGAGTGAGCAAAACTTTTTTTTTTAATACTGTCATTTACACACTTGACTAAATTATGGAGACTTAATTCTACATAGTGCTGTGTTGTCTCCCTGAAGAACACTGAATTTGACTAGTGTTGATTCGTAGGTATTGCTTTCTACTCTGTACAGATGGCATCGAATACTACAGCCACCTTTCTCACTCCATGGTCTCTTTATGGATCGTCTGCTGTGGTTAGCTATTTTCACAGTCAGCACTAGATCACATTAGAACCTGCTGCTGAATGCTTCAAATGCTTGTAACTATTCCAGAAGTTCTTCCTGTCCCTCTTGCAGATCTGCTTCAGTACTCGGCATTAGCAGTATAGTCATCAGCCTGCTCGTGAATTCCCCACGCACACTGTTGCTGCTTTGTATGTAAATCAGCCACTCTTCATCTCAGGAATATCATAAGAATTTATTCTCCTTATGACTCTTCCAAAATCCATTTCTTTCAGTCATCTTTTATTCTATATATGACAGTTCTAGGGGGTTTTTTACTTCATGTTCTCTCATAGGGAGCCTAGAATATTGCAGTTGGATATTTTTTCATTCCAAGAAAGAAGGACAATTCATTATCTATCACAACCATTGTTTTCTTACTTTTTAAATCAAATAATCAATTTCCCAGTTGATTTTCAGATTTCTTGATGTAATTGTTACACTCTGTTCTTATATCTGCAAGTAGCCAAACAAAAGAGACTTTGCAAGACTAGAAAACCGCTCACCCCCTGAGAAGGGAAAGTCATCCCTTCTCAGAGTACAAGACGTTTGCTTCTGTTGCTATCGTCTCTGCAGAATGCCCTCTTTTCTTTTGAGTTACTCTACCAGCTCTGCTCAAATCTTGACCTAGGACAGATGCTGCAGATCCTGCACAATTACAAGAGCAGGAGTGTTTCTTTACATCTTCTGGTTATATCCCTGTGCAGAGGTCAGTCATAGTCCTTGTGAGAAACCCAAGTACTGCTTAAGTTAAATGCCTTAACTAACATAGGACTGCTTGGAAAAGAGTGGAACAATGGATTGGGGGGGGGGGGTTGTTCTTCCTCTGTAGCAGCAAGTGGAATTGATTGAGCTTGAGCAGAAAATAATTAGTTACTGCCTTGTAGTAAAGGGTATAGGGGTGTCAGCATCGCGGCTTTCCTCGTTCTGAGACATAAAGACTCTCAGATCCTTTTTTCAATCCCGTTCCCCAGTTCATCGTCCCAACATTGTTTGCAGTGTTTAACCACATACTCGTAACTTCAGTTTTAAAAGAGACGAGATGCTTCTCGATGCTGTATCCTCAATTCTTCCCACAACAGCAGCTTTTTCTCTTTTCTTCTGCTGGACCATTATGTATGTAATTTTTCCACACATATTCCTATTAAAATGCCAGAATCTTCCAACAGCATGCTTGCAGTGAATGCAAGACTGGGGTGCTAAATAACTTAACTTAACGGGAAGGTGAGACTGATTAACAGTGCTGTTTTCAACACTTTGCACGCCTTACCAGCTTTCCTCATAAAGTCAGAGGACGCAGGTGTAGACCTCAAAAAACTACACGTGCAAGGAGGAGGACAGATTTGGCAGTTAATCTACAGAGAGTTGCAAGTTACAGCAGATGAACTGTATTCCAAAGAAGTGCTGTTGCAATGGAGCAAGGGAACTGCTCGTTTGATGTTCAGTATTGCAGTTGTTGCCACAGAACATTTTAATGCTGTTGTGGAAAGTTTTGTGACCTGATCAATATTTTACACGTATATCTGTATTTTTGTTATAATATTGTAATGGAAAAGGGTCTAGGGTTTGAGAGTCATCTTAAAGTAAGAATGAAGGCCCTGATTCTCATTTATACTACTGTCCTTTGCATCACATGAAAAGGATAAAGGGGCCTTAAATGGATGTCGATTTAGCTTACATCCTTCAGAGTATCCCATTACACTGATAATGGTATAAAAGGTCAGTAGTATAAATCAAACCCGTTACCAAATGACTGATCTGTACCATCATCTGAAATCGATTTCGTGCTATCCCTATTGTGCACATACTGGCCAGTAACATCCAGATTGTTCTTAGTTTAGAAATGCAGGTTGAAAAGAAACTGGCTTGTTTTTTATCAGGTTTTAAGTATTGACTTATATTGGCTGACCTTTTCCCAACGTTGTCTACGAAGAGAATGTGGTAAAAGATTTGTACCTCTAGGTAATGGCCTGGCCAGAAATCTCACGGAATTGTCAATAACACTATTTCTAAGCTTTGGTAGTTTCCCTGAAAATACTTGCTTCTCTTTAGCGTAACTTGATCCCTTTTACTTGATTTTATAGCAAATGGGGTTGTGACAATCTACTGAACTCCGTTCTTTTCTGACTTAAGACCTAACAGGGTGTGCAGTATTGTGTGGTGGTGTCACACCGGGGTGGGTTTTGAGACCCAAAGCTAAAAGCCAACATTTTCTCACTGCCCTAACTGTGCTGATACTTGACAGTGAAACTGTTGGCACCGCCCTGCGTGCTCAAGTCACGCGGAGCTTCCCTTGCTGCCAGTGGAAGCTTTATGTAAGTAAGCATCATGCCCCACTACATTGCAGTTACGAAATGCAATGCAACACAAACTTCTCTTTCAAAAAAAAGTTTGAGGAAAAGGAAATACATTTTCATTCCTAAATTTCTAAGCTGCAGCGATACTGCAGAGCCTAATGAGAACAGATTTCGTACTAACCTCGTGAATGCCAGTCTAATCCATGCAACTCAAAAAGCAGCATCTGAACTTCATGAATCTCTTCTCCTCAAAATGAAAAAATAACTGTAGGCAAGAAAAACAAGTGTGATATCCCAATACCACTAAAAGAAAGCCAGTTCTAACAAATACAAACATTCAGGCATTTCGTTCTCTTAACAGTTAATTCTACGATTATTTGTTCAGTTTGGAAGAGACAGCTCTTCGTAATGTGACAGTATCATACCAGGGCATAAATACTGTTCAGAATTTGCTGTCGTAAGAAAGAACATGAATATGTAAGGACACACTGTACTGAAACGCTATGGCTAATGAATCTTACCTGCTTTGCAAAACTAAAACACGAACAGTATGCCAAAGCAAAAAAAAAAAAGGCGTTTTCTTTCTTTCCTTCTCTCTTTCTTCTCTCTCTTTCTTTTTCTTTCTTTCTTTGGGATGCATTTGATATTTACTTTTCAACTTTGAATTTGAGGTTTGGGATTATTTCCGGTTACCAACCTACTGTATTTAGATCTGGAACATAACTTCCTTAAACAAAAGATGATGTACAGGGAGAAAAAAATCAGAAAGAAAAAGCACTTCATTATGTCACAGTATTTACAGGAAAAGTATAAAAATTACTTCTTTTCTCAAAAAACATTTGGGGCCTGATTCTTTCCTAGTATAACTGAGCATAGCTTCATGAGGCTGGTGGAGCTGTGAAGAGTTACGCTAGCTGAGAAACCGAACCTTAAAATCTTCTTTGCAGACAAGGGAACCCTTACCAGCAGTACTTGAAGACTTGTGAGTTGTGACTGCATGTTACTTGAAAGATCTAATTAAGCTATGTTTTTTGGTGCAAGCAGTTGTTGTACATGATTTCATGTTTATGTAGCAAGATGCATTGAAATGTTGATACTAGTATTGAAACATACGTGTAAAAATTGTTGTTGTGGAAACTGTCTGTTCTGTTCTATTTTTCTTGTGTGTCTCATCTGTTTAGAACGTAAACTTTCTTTTTTTTTATTGTCCTAACTGAATAAGGCTAAATGAATACTGTAATTGAAAATATATTTTAAATCTTGTCATGAGTTTTTAAAAAGACTATTACAAATTGTATCATTCCTGATTACACAGAACTTTGTGGGTGGTTTTAAATAAATTTTATACTTCTATTTTGCACTTAGTCGTCTAATTTTTCTTTCCTGCATTTTTCATGCATTTCTTCTTGTAAGATGCTTTGAGAAATAAAAGAAAGTTGCTTTCCCAATACAAACCAAAACAAAGTCATGCTGAAGTACATAAAGACTGAAAATTGAGGCCAGGAGAGCGTGTACCATACAACTTACAGCGAAGTTAATGCCCTGCTTCATAATACAGCATATAATGCTACATATATGCCCCATTTAAAACCATTGCATGGCTTGAAATTTTAGAGAAGGAATTAAAAAAATTACTGATTCTAAAGCTAGAAATAGTCTAGTCTTGCAGCATATCTGAGGGTGCCGAGAACCTCATCAAAGATGTTCTGACAATAGCAAGGAGTTACTCTGATAAAATACTAGTCTTGAGATGCTGTATGTTTACGTAATTTACCCTATAGTCAGTAAAACATCTTTTTAAGGGAGGAGTAAGAAAATAATTGCTAATAAAAGTATTTCCATTTTATGAGCCATTTCCCCTGCAGAAATTTTGCTCTTACCACTAATAAGCATTGTTACATGTAGAAATATATTTATGGATTAACTCAGCCCTATAGGACTACAGTAGGTTCACCCAAGTCAGCGGGGTCGCTGCATTGGAAAGGGATGGGCATAAATCATTTGGCTACCTGGTCCCTGTCGTTGGTCTGCCTTTGCTGCGTGCAGGACTGACCTGTCCCAGGCAGAGTCGTACAGCAAGAGAAGCAGCCAGAAAATTCTGAGCTTCATCGTCTTCTGACTAAAAAGGACAGAATGGTTTGTGAAGACATCTACACGGTGTCTCTCTTTCCTACCGGCCCTGTCTGGCAGAGCAAGGTTATAGGAATCATTTACTGTGGCTTTTAATTCCCATCCAGTGGAAACGGTCCAGGGTTTATTTGCTTCACATCAGAGGGTACTTTTTTTTTCTCAAGACAAAACAGACCTCAGCGCTAGTCTGCTTTCCTATGTGACATTTTAGTGCAGAACAACAATACTAGACAGAATTCCTGTTGTTTAGATCTGAAGAAAAGGAGGAATACAATTCTGAATGTTCATATTTGCTTCTTTTCCTTCTCCAGTGAGCACAGTAGCAAAAGCTGCTGTTAAATAATCTTCAGGTAACTGGAATCTCCTAGAGGGCAGAAGAATGCTGCTATCTTCAGGCTTCAATAGTTCCCTAGTAATACACTACATTATATGATATGGTGCATCTAGTTCCTGGGAGCTGAATGCTGTAATCCAACAGGAAGGCCTTTACCCTCCTATGTAATGTGCTGCTCTTTTAGAGCATAATCATTACTGAGTTTTTATAGCAACATCTCCCGACTTGCCCCAGGCCACCTCTAAACCGTACCATCAAATCTTTCAACAGAGCTACGCGTTCCACGGTTTGATACTGGAGTCTGTAACCTATAGCACTGGTGTCTAAGAAAGCATGCGGATTTTGAGTGGCACTTAAAGTCTTGGGAGCAGAACATCGTTACTGAGGGAGAGACATTGATGAGAAGCAATGTTTTCCAGCTCCCTTTCAGGAACTGCCAGCCAACCGCATATCGCCTCCCCCTGCCTTCCCACTGCCTGGTGTGTTCCCAGTCAGAGCTACATTTCTTCGTACATTATGGAGCATATTACACAGATTTTAAAACACAGCTTCACCCGTAGCTTGCGGGAACAAAACCAACCCAAATTTACCTGCCTGCCCTGACATCCCTGAAAGGTTGCCAAACATGAGTTTATCTTGCAGAGCTCAACACCTAGAGGTGGCTTCAGTGCTTTCTCATATTTTAGATTTCTTATATAAATGATACAGGTAATAGAATATTGATGTAATACAGTTGGTTGCTCTTAAATTCTTAAGATGCTATAGCCTTAAATTACGATACCTGTTAAAATGGTATTAATTGTTAACAATAGTTTAAACTGCAAGACAAACTTTCTTGCTAGTGCTCCCGTTACACGTTTCTGCAGTACTCTAATACCTGATAAAGACCATAGAACAGCAGGGTTTGACTGCTGTTGGATAAGGCTAATGCTGATTGCTGTTGTCATATATTGTTATAGAATACTGGTTTACATCTTCAAAAGGGGTATTCATTGAAATATAGGACTTTCTGTGAATTTTCTACATCAAACCAAGCATCATATTCGAATGTAATTTAAACACAAGATAGTGCTTCAATTAATAGTGTTTTGGTTCAAGAAATGTC
The DNA here is from genome assembly GCF_965638725.1 of Aptenodytes patagonicus. Lineage (NCBI taxonomy): Eukaryota > Metazoa > Chordata > Aves > Sphenisciformes > Spheniscidae > Aptenodytes > Aptenodytes patagonicus. Next base: position 37,750,721 of record NC_134953.1, read on the forward strand.
CTAGATAGTCTAAAAGAAAATAATTACCACCGATACCCATCTGTGTTTTCAATCTAAGACACACTGGAAAAATATTTAAAATGTGGAAATTTAAACCCAGCTATTTCAATAACCATTGGATGGAGCACGATTCCCAAGATGGGCCTCTTAATTCCCTGTCCAGTCTGCTTAATTGTGGATACCCTTGCTTTCATGATATACACCAGTTATACAAAATTCTTAGCAGCTGAATTCTTGAAAATGTCCATGTCTTTTTACGCAAGGCCAAAAATGACTTAAAATCCCTACTGTATCACGTGTACGTCTCCATTCATTCATAACATAACTGGGTAACACTTCGCTGTTTGATCCTGAAGTAGTCCTGAATTGCTGCTGGAGGCATCATGACTTAGCCTTGTTTTTCAGCTCAGAACAGTAAAACTTTTGCCTCCTGTGGCGTAACAAGTCGGCAGTTCAGTTTCTTGTGACCACTCTGTTTTACACATAGACTTCTGGTTTTGCATGCTGATGACTGACTCCCTTCACTTGAGGAAACCCTTCAGGGAAATGAAGTACTAATCCTATGCTTCATCAAGCGAACACTTCTATGATAGACTCTAACTCCCTTCCACAATAGCAGAAAGCCTTCTCAGGATTCATCTGCATTACAGCTGCTACAAATTTTAAGGGTGAGATTTGCTGGGCTGTTGCAAATTACCCTGTTCAATGAGGGTAAGAAGCTGTAAGTGGCTCAGGTGTGCCACTGCTTAACAACCCACCTTAGGCTGTAGCTTTTGTGAGATCTGACTAGCTGTGTAGTCCAGAAAAAAAAGAACGCTTTACTGTAGAGTGCTCACCAGCAAGTTTTTCAAGTACTAGAGGCTCTGGATCACCCCAAAGAATACAGGCAAGTATTCCCTTTATATGTAATTTCTATTGCATCTGAGCAAATATTAGAGTTGTAGTCTTTCTCCTTTGCCCTCTCACACTGAAAGAGGCAGTACTTGGGGCTGTTATTGCACGTAGACGTTCTCAAGATGTTCCCTGCTCTTCCTGTAAATCGCAGCCTGGATGGTCCACAGCAAGTTAAATCTCTGAATTTCTACACTCAGCTGTACTGCACTGGGAATTATGCCTGACTGTCCCTCAGATCAGAGGCCTGTGCTCCGCTATGCGAGGAGGCTAAACGTTGCAGGGAGTAGTGGAAGGGAAATCGGGTTTCAGCTCTTAATCTCCTGCTTTTCAAGCAATGGAGCTAAGATTTTAAAGGTGGTCAGGACTCTTCTGCCGATCTCTCTTCTTTATTGCCTGTCTACAGAAGTGCGTTAACTCTGTCTTTCATATAGCTTGGTTACCCCAAGATTATAAGGAGATAGATGAGAAATCCTTTCTCGTATACACGATCAAATCTGATATGCCTAAAAAAACACGGCCTTCCTAAAGGTACTGAGGACTTTCCTAAAGCACTCAAATACAAGTCAGCTTGGTTAAGAAGAAAGGAATCCTTAAAACCTATGCCCTTATGCAGGGCAGCTATTCCTGTGCTCCCTGGTCAACGTGAATTACGCCTCTTTATCTTCCATGGATCCTGAGGAATGATCCAAATGTTACAGCTCTCCCTAGACAGGAAGCCTGATGTTAAACTAACATTCGTAATAGTATTTTCTCCTTCAACCAACGTTAGGTAAGAGCTATCCTGTACTCCCCTAAGAACTGTAAGACTCAGGTAAGTACTTCTGATTAAAGTCAAATCTAAAAGGTTAAGCAAAACCAAAAGTCATAGAATTTGAAACCAAATCTGTCTGATTTTAGTTCAGAAATTACTTTACTCTTAAAAGACACAGTTACATTTTCCAAAAGATTTCCCCCTTTTGCAAGAAATGTTTCTCTGAAATTTCACATTAACTATGATCATCCAAAACAATTTTCAAAAGGGTTTCCTTCTAATACATCTTTTCAATCATGAGGATGTATTTTTTTCAAATTTTGAAGTGTCAAATGGGAGCATTCAGAAGAAAAAATGTATTTTGTACTTGGTTAGGAAAAGATGTTTAGTTGCTTATATAAAATTACTGTGCCCAAGCATGGGTTCAACTGAATGAAAGCCAAGCTTTCATGGGATTGGCAGAATAGCTGTAAACAACACAGACCCTGCAGGCCTCTGTGTAGGGATCTGAGTTCAGAACTGAAATAGAGATGTTTTCAGTAGTTACCTCGCTAGTGGTGAGTCGCCCCATTAACAGGGCACCGAGACGGTATTTAGGTTACATTTCATCTCGGCACCACTGACAATCTGTTCGCTCTTCTATTTACCTCAGAATATCCTCTAAGTTATTAGCAGAAACATGTTAAGAGTTTCTCTTTCTTATTTTTACAGAAATATGTCTCTTTCTTGAACCTAGTCTGCGTTCCAAATTTTTTAGCTGAAGATTTTTATGTATCATTTCAGCTTTTTTTTTTTTTTTTACGTAACCACAGAGGCTGTGGAAGGCTTTATGCCATAACTGCCGCCAACAACTACAGTTCAGGTAACAGTAAGGCTACGTTTAATAGCATGCATCTCTTCTGCGCTGCCACTACCATTGCCTGCACTCAGGCAATTCTGTAAGAAAAGACCTTCATCACTTCCATCTAAAAAGCCCTCTCCTTTCCAGTCCAGCTGTCACTGTGGGCAGCACTATCCTATTAACAGACTAAATTTTCTACATAATTTTTTACCTCACTTCAAATCTTTCTCTAAAAATGGTAGTTTCTCTAAATATTTTTATTTGTTCATAAATTAACTTCAACTTTGGACACAACTATATTAAGATGGGAGTTGCTTCAGTTCTCTGTCGGAACCTCTTTGGAACTAAGCCAGCCTTGCTGTATACCCCTTGTCATATCCCCCTTAGCCATCACAGTGACAATTAAAAACTTTTTTGTGAAATATATTGGAATATATTTCCGAATTGTATCACGCACAGTGCAGCCGTGGAGTATACGCATGGTATCATACACGATGCAGCTGTGGAGTACCAAGAAGTGCATTCTACCTTTTATATCATTCTGTAAACCTCTAAAGACCTTTAAAGCTCATCCAAGAGCTAATTCTTGGTACTTCTGATGGAGTTCGCTGGGGTTTCTCAGGGAAAGTATGCCTTAGCCCCCCTGCACTACCATCTGTCAGCACCAGGAGTAGTGCCAGATACTCAACTAAGGCTAATTTGTAGCTATGAACACCTACCAACCTTAGTAAGGAGGGGGTTTTTCTATGCCTGGGAAAGACATTCATTCCATTTACCTTCTAAATTCACTGTAAATAAACATTGTACCACTTACTGAGATCATGGTGGGATTAAATGCCGTATTCAATCTGTATAAACTACAGCAAAATGCAGAAACCCTTATTCTTGAGTTAGAGATGTGAGTGGCATGAATATGAGAGGTAGTAAAATGTGCTATATCAAGACCAATCCCCTAATAATTTCACTGGATCAAACCTCTGCATGTAATACCAGTGCAGACAGCTGTGCGACGCTCTGTAAAATATTCTAGGATTCAGCCCTCTAGGACATAGGGTCAAACTTGAATTTAGGAAGGACCAACCTCTTGTCAAATACATGTATTTTTAATTGAAATTTAAGGAAATAGTTAAAAGTGCATCTGGTCTCACAAACATATATGACAGACTAGAGATGTGACAGAAATTCAGCATTTAGGGGATGTACAGACTTTACTGCCCTTTCTCTGTACTGTAAGACTGCAATTTTTTAACCCAGGGTGGTAAATGTTCTGATTAAAATCTACAAACAACCCATTCAGTAAAAGTCCTTACATAAAAATTCTAGAAATGGGACCTTGTTCAGACTAAGATCTCCAACTATTTTTGCAACATCAGTAAATGCTAACAACTTTCACCAAGAGGTACGATTCTCTTCTCTGAGCTCTCTGAAACCATGATCTGAAGTCATTTTACTGAATCACTACCAATTCCCTTAGTGAACTTCACCAGTTAAATATATTGTACGTGATGTTCATCGATCACAGAACACCCCAGGTTGGAGGGGACCTCAAAAGATCATCTGGTCCAACCTTTTGTGGAAAAGGGAGTCTAGATGAGATTATCTAGCACCCTGTCCAGTTGTGTCTGGAAAACCTCCAGTGATGAAGACTCCACCACGTCCCCGGGGAGGTTCTTCCAGTGATTGATTGTTTTTACTGTAAAAAAAAAAAAAAAAAAAAAAAAGCTTTCTTGTATCAAGATGAAAAATTTTCCCTGTGATCCTAGTGTGTATTAGCTTCAAAATTAATTAAAAATAATTTTATTTATGCTAGAGCATTGTCATAGTTTAACCCCAGCCGGCAACTAAGCACCACACAGCTGCTTGCTCACTCCCCCCTCAGTGGGATGGGGGAGAGAATCGGAAGAGTAAAAGCGAGAAAACTCGTGGGTTGAGATAAAGACAGTTTAACAGGCAAAGCAAAAGCCACGCACGCAAGCAAAGCAAAAGAAGGAATTCATTCACTCCTTCCCATCGGCAGGCAGGTGTTCAGCCATCTCCAGGAAAGCAGGGCTCCATCACGCGTAACGGTTACTTGGGAAGACAAACGCCATCACTCCGAACGTCTCCTCCTTCCTTCTTCTTCCCCCAGCTTTATATGCTGAGCATGATGTCATATGGTATGGCATATCCCTTTGGTCAGTTGGGGTCAGCTGTCCCAGCTGTGTCCCCTCCCAGCTTCTTGTGCACCCCCAGCCTACACGCTGGTGGGGTGGGGTGAGAGGTGGAAAAGGCCTTGACTCTGTGTCAGCACTGCTCAGCAATAACAAAAACATCCCTGTGTTATCAACACTGTTTCCAGCACAAATCCAAAACAGCCCCATGCTAGCTACCATGAAGGAAATTAACTCTACCCCAGCCAAAACCAGCAAAAGCATTTATACTAACTTAAACTTTGTCAAAAGTCTGTTCTCAACCCATTTAAGTTTGTCCCAACATAGTAGACCATAAAAGCCTTTCCCTCCTTACCCTGGGACTTTTAAAAACAAACAAACAAATAAATAAATGTTATTTGCAATCTGCTAAGCCTGATCAGGTTGATTTAACTCTGTGATGTCCCTCCCATGTTCTTGAGGGGTCTAGCCAGTTCAGAAACACTTTTGTCAAATATTTTGTATAGCAGTATGTAATAAACTTACGGTACTGAATGTATCATGTGTTTGGGAAAGTGTAAAGCTGCAGTACATATGACTACAGTCATAAAGACTACAATTTTTTGTGCAAGAAAAAAACTATGATAATTTGCTCAGAAGGTTATATGCTGCACTTGGCTCGTACAACTTAATTGTCAAAAAAGCCATTAACTGAACTGTTGTTATCATCAGGTACTCCTGGATATCTAGAAAGGTAAAAACGTGTTTGAATCTCTAAATGATCTCTTCTGACCTTCTGAAGAGAATACATAAATAAAACCCACCAACAGCTACAAAGAGCAGGTTCCAGTAATAACATGTATAGATCTGAAAGTTAATTCAGGAATTGAGCAGGATGCATAGAAACGTATTTCCAACAAGAATATGAAAAAAACATAATACAATGATCTTTCCTCTCAAAGTTGTTACATCGTCAAAACTCAGTGAAATAACCACCTCCCTGTAATTGGCAAAGGTCTTACATTTAGCTGGACAGATACAATATGACCAGTTACTGATCATTATTAGTTTTCTGTCCAGTAGCTTCATGTTTGGTATGAAAGACTAATTTCTGTGTCTTCTCAATTGTTCAGATTGTCAAAACTACGTTTATTAGAAGTTTATAATTTCTCCTCCAATTAATTCTCCTAAATACATAGTATGAATACAGTTAAATCTGTTTCTGGTTTGCTTCAACCAAAAATAAGCCTCTTCCACATTTTCTTCTACAATTTTTCTTTCACAGCACACATGTAAGATATCTCAAACTAGTTTTGTTCTAGCTGATGCAGGAAAGTATCACAGTACCTCTGTTGCTGCTGTACAGTGACAACTGTTTCATAAGTGCTTAATTTATGTATAAAGGACACTATATAACTGGTGTTCAGCCATAATGTATTTATTATGGTATCGAACTCTACATATAGTGTCAATAATGTATAGTGATTTATTAAAGAGTAATAGTGAAGCAATCTGTGCTAGTGTAGGTAATAGGGGAACTTGCCTCTGAAGCATACAGTTCTTACCATTTCCTTACAACCAACCTTACCCATGTTCTCATTTTCAAAAGAAGGATAAGCATTATAACAGTTCCTTGTTTCACTTTATTTCAAAAATAGGACTTCTGCTTTTCCAAGACTGTAAAGTAGAAATTATTTCTAAAGGCAATGACAAATGTTATTTGCAGCTGATACCCAGTCATTCCTTTTAGATTGCAAAGCCCCTGTAGCACACACTTTTGTCTTCTGGTAAGTTGATGATACAATCACTGTTATGAGACACTTTAGGAGCACTCTAAAGACAGTAAAGATTTGTTTAATGACAAATGTGATTATTTTTCTGCTTCTTCAATATCTCAGGGATCCGAAGTTGGAGTAATTAGTCAGCTTCACTAAGGGCAAATGTGTTTGTATCTCCCTGAAATGAATTACAGGATTTTTTTTTCTTTCTTGGCTGAAGGTGAGATACTGCACCGAACAACAAATATAATGTGGCAAATGATGATACATACCAACATCAGTGCATGTCCAAAATTTATACCATATGCAGAAACAGTACAATTTCATATTCCTTGAGCTAATTGAGAAACCTCTCTATCTCAAAGCAAGCCCTACACTAGCTTTTTGAACACCCAGTATGCTCATTAGAGACCTGTGATAGCCACTTCTCAATCTGCACTCCACCTACACCCAGCATCAAATCAGCATGCTTCTACTTGCTACTTTAGTGTTTCTACTTTTTGGTGTATTAGCTGTTGCTTCTACAGTGCTGAATCAGTAATGCTGGGTGCTGTTGTGGTAGCGGAAAATGTATTTATTTCTATGATTGTGTGAAGTGGTATACAAAGAGGTGTTGTTTCTGAGAGCTCTTTTAGTCACAGATCCTTAAAAAAAAAAAAACAGAAAGCTGTTACTTTTAAACCTTTTTAAATAACAGTATTTCATCAAGTACCAAATGAGCCTCAGTTCAAAGGGGATGTACGTGTTTTCATTCCAGAAAACCTCTGTTTAGTAAAGAGCATGTACACCACTGTGGAAGGTGCCATAGATCAACTTCATGGCTTTCCTGAGCAAAGGTAGGCAGCTGAGTACTAAAGGCCAGAGATCCAAAGTATTAACTACTTGCACTATGAGATTTTACTACTATGTAGCACTTCCTGATACCAAAGTTCTTTTCTTTGCACTTTTCCATTCATCTGTGTTAAATGTACTGATTGTACCAAAATACATATGGTGGTCTTTGATTATAAGCTCTAAAAATTATCATTTCTCTCCACAATATCCCCAGCTTGTTCTCAACTCCCATAACCACCAAGAAGGCTGGAAGCTGGATATGCTTTACGGTTTTTGCCTTCTAACTTTTCTCTTATTCTCAACTTGCCTGATTACTTTAAGGTAACATGTAGAAATGTCATATCTTTCAGACTTCTGCCCCTTCATCAATTTTGGATGAAATTGCCCAATGTACTTAAAAGATACTTAGGGTGCCTAGAGTTATTTTAAGAAACAAGACTAGAAGTGCTCACATTTTTTCACTGCAATTTCCATTACAACTGTTCTTCACCACAACAGCATGGTTTATCTTAAAAAGAAGAGAGAGACTTAAAGAATTCAAAAGGAGTCATTAGCGTACTATAAATGTCAGTGGCAAAATTTGCCAGGTAATGGTAGCAATATGTATGTGGAAAGGAGAAAGGACACAAAGTAATGTTCTACTTGAGGTACAGGAAATCAGGCTCGTGGTTTCCTATGAGTTTCTAAGGCTTTCTTTGAGAGCATTACTAAGAATTATGCATCCTCTGGTAAAAAGGCCCTGGGCCAAAAGATTGAAGAATAGAGCTACTTCATAAAATTCTGACATTCGCTGACAATTTTTTTCTCCTTTAATACAATTTTGCCACTGTCCTTTTCATTTATAGTGTGGGAGAGAGCCACATTACCTTTTTAGCCTCTAATCTTATTTCCAGGTTAAAGAGTACAGATTCTGCTCTAGTCAACTGACTGAGATGGAGTTATGCCAGGAAGAGACATGAGTAAGGTTTAAAATGTGTAGACTTAAAAATGAAGAACGATGCCACCAGTGCAAAACATCTAAAGCCTCACATCATTTGCAATATACTTTAAAGGGCTAAGGCAGATCTGCCTTTGTATATTGTTGAGTACCAAATTTGCCTTCACCTGGAGGTCTCCCGCTTCTCTTGGGCCCAGAGAGTTGTGGTGAATGGAGTTCAATCCAGTTGGCGGCGGGTCACAAGCGGTGTTCCCCAGGGCTCAGTACTGGGGCCGGTCTTGTTTAATATCTTTATCGATGATCTGGATGAGGGGATTGAGTGCTCCGTCAGTAAGTTTGGAGATGACACCAAGTTGGGCGGGAGTGCTGATCTGCTCAAGGGTAGGAAGGCTCTGCAGAGGGACCTGGACAGGCTGGATCGATGGGCCCAGGCCAACTGTATGAGGTTCAACAAGGCCAAGTGCCGGGTCCTGCACTTCGGCCACAACAACCCCATGCAGCGCTACAGGCTTGGGGAAGAGTGGCTGGAAAGCTGCCTGTTGGAAAAGGACCTGGGGGTGTTGGTCGACAGCCAGCTGAACATGAGCCGGCAGTGTGCCCAGGCGGCCAAGAAGGCCAATGGCATCCTGGCCTGTATCAGAAATAGTGTGGCCAGCAGGAGTAGGGAAGTGATCGTGCCCCTGTACTCGGCCCTGGTGAGGCCGCACCTCGAATACTGTGTTCAGTTTTGGGCCCCTCACTACAAGAAGGACGTTGAGGTGCTGGAGCGTGTCCAGAGAAGGGCAACGAGGCTGGTGAAGGGTCTGGAGAACAAGTCTTATGAGGAGCGGCTGAGGGAACTGGGGTTGTTTAGCCTGGAGAAAAGGAGGCTGAGGGGAGACCTCATCGCTCTCTACAACTACCTGAAAGGAGGTTGTAGCGAGGTGGGTGTCGGTCTCTTCTCCCAAGTAACTAGTGATAGGATGAGAGGAAATGGCCTCAAGTTGCGGCAGGGGAGGTTTATATTGGATGTAAGGAAAAATTTCTTTCCTGAAAGAGTGGTTAAACATTGGAAGAGGCTGCCCAGGGAAGTGGTTGAGTCCCCATCCCTGGAGGTATTTAGAAGACGAGTAGATGAGGCACTTAGGGACATGGTTTAGTGGGTGGTGGTGTTGGGTTGGCGGTTGGACTCGATGATCTTAGAGTTCTTTTCCAACCTCAATGATTCTATGATTCTAGTTGCCCTCCTACAACATAATCCAGCCCACTGCAAGAGAGAGTTTAATGTTGCTGCCCCTCAAGATTTTATTCCATCACTTTGTTTTTAATTACAACAAATAAAACACTTCAAAGTCCCACTTTAATTTAAAAAGTGCGTCTTGTTGACTTTACTCCCAAATGTTAAGTAACATCCCATGTGCATATTTCACCTCAAAGCAAACTTGTGTAAAAAACTATTTATGGGATGGAAGGCTCTTTATAACATCATCAAAAGAGGGAAGAGAAATCACTGTTGCCCATGAACTATTTACTTACTGCAATGATTCTTGGCTGCAATTTCTGTTTCAAAGCATCTTAAGTGCTTTGATGAGTCCCTCTGGTGAGTCTGCTCTCCCTTCACCTCAGATGATCCCGTTACCCCCCCCACATAACAGCCTGAATGGTCTCAGGGGTTCAGGGCCTCATGTGTGGCTTTGCTTCAGGCTGAGGGCTGCGTATTTCCTACAGCAATAAGGCATCCATGAGGTGGTGTGAGAAGTGTCTGACAACTGCCCAGACTGACGCCAGCTACGAGTCGTTTGTGGGGCGGGGGAGAGGGTCGAGCAGCGCGCCTGCGGCGGCCAGAGGGGGGGGGCGAAGGGTAGGCTCCGCCGCGGCTACAACACCTAGGCCCAGCTGCAAGATGGCGGACCCCCAGCAGCGCCCTACCTCCGCCTGTCGCGGCCAAGATGGCGCCGGGGCCCCTCCCCTCACCTAACGGCCCCTCCGCACGCGGCAGGCCGGGCGCGCGCTCAGCTGCCCGCCCGACCCCGCCTCGCGTCTGCGCGCTCGGGCCCGCCGGCGTCGTGCGGTCGCAGGCCCAGACGTAAGCAGTGTGCGCCACCGCCTGCTGCCGTCTGCGGGGGTGGGAGCGCCTGCGCAGTGGGGGCGCGCTCGGTGCGGGCGGCTCGGAGGGGCTGGCGATGGCTCCGGCGAGGCGCCGCTCAGGTATCGGCGGCGGCGGCGGAAGGGGCCCGGGCGAGGCGCGGGGGCCCCGGCGCGGGCCTCGGCGGCGCCTGCGGTGGGAGGGGAGCGCGGCGGACGCGAGCCCGCGCTCAGGCCCGCATTGTTGGCCGGGGGCGGCGGGAGGAGGAGGGGCGGGCGGCGGCGGCGGCCGCCTCGCCGCGGCGGGGGGTGGGGAGGCGCCTGCTTCCCGCCCGCCCGGCCTGCTGCCGCCGCGCCGGCCCGGGAGGAAGGGCCGGCGCCCGCCGCCTCCCCTTTTCCTTTCTCCCGTGCTGTGTTTTCCGCTCCTCGGCGGCGGGGCCCGGTTACGCGGCGGGTATTTGAGGCTGCGCGCGCAGAAAAAAAAAAGGGGGTTAGCGGTGCTGAGGGGGGTTAAAGTCGACTTTAAAAATAATCGTTGCGGGGAAGGAGCGGGCGGTTCCCCGGCGGGTGCGGGGGGAGGGAGGGAGTCGAGTCGAGTCGCGCCGCGCCGCGCCGCGCCGCGCCGCGCCGCGGAGTTGGTGAGCGGCCCTGCCATGTTCGCGTGGTTAACTTGCCCTTGTTCGAGGAGAGGGAAACTGAACCGTGGCTGAAAGCGTACGTTGTTCCTCTGCCGGCAGCGCTTCCAAACGGCGGCGTAGCAATAGCCCTATAAAAGAAATAATAATAAAAAATAAAAATCTTTCGTTCTGCAGGGTCACCTTTTCCTTAGTCTTCGTTGGAAACTTGAATAAATTTTTGTGTTTAAATAGCGTTAGTCCCATTGTTAAGAAGGGGAGGGTGGAGATCGTGCCCTAGGAAAATATAATAACTTGCAAGTTTCTGCGTTTCCCACTTCTGATGCGTGTTGCCCACCAGGTTTAGGGGTGTAAAGATAATCTTTCAACACTCTTTTCTTTTTTTTTGACCCAGAATTAAAATAGCCTGATGGTATATGTTTCAAAGATTGTAGCTGCGCTTTATTTTAATAGATTGCAGTTATAGAAGATAGACACCCAGGAGATTTTGCCTTTCGCCATGGCTCAGTTTGGAGGACAGAAGAATCCCCCTTGGGCTACTCAGTTTACAGCTACTGCAGTATCTCAGCCAGGTCAGTTTACATATCACTTAATATTTGAACCCTGACATCTAGTAGATTTGGAGATTCCATAGTTGGGTATGCAGTTAAGAGTGGCACCACGCTAACTAACTTATTTAAATTCTATTTAAGTGGTTTAAATTGGGAGGTTTTCACACAATAGAGACATTAAAGATCATTGCCTAATAGTAGCTGTTGGGTTGGCTTTTTTTTAAGGGGTGATAAGTAAAATCCCAGCTGAATTTTTATTGATTCTCTTGGTCAGTAAACAAGATATTGTTACTCATATCCAAAGATGTGTAAATCAAATTACCTTTCATCAAATTGCATTGCTCTAGATTAAATAATAACAGCACTAATAAGACATTACAGATTTTTTAAGTGCTGCCTGAGTTTCCTTTCCCGGGCAGCCTAAATCAATGTTTACAAAGTATTTTGCCTTTACTAATATATTGGACATACTTCACATAGTGAAGCGGTCTCTGAAATTTGCTGCTTGGATGGGGAGGGGGTATATTTTATTTTTTTTAATGCCAAGTTAGAACTCAAGGATCCCTATAACCAAAGGTATCGCCCTGATAATGATAGAGGGTTTCCTTTGATTTAGCTAAGAAGCCTTATTTAACTGCAGGCTAGTGTATTTAAAAACCTAGCTGGCTAGATTTTCATGTTTCACATTGTTTTATAGCATAAAAGGTTTTGAGGCAAGAATATGAAGCTTGCTGCATGGTGAACCTTGGTGCTTCCATTTCCAGTTCTGGGCTGCCTTTTTCTCTTGCTTGAATACAAAGTGTTTCCTAAATACTGTAGTTTCATTGTCTGATGTGAAAAGGCTTCAACAAAGCTGTGGTACTTTGAGGATTCAGGATGTCAAAATGTGAGCACAGGCAGTAACCTTGTTGAAGAGATGTCTTTCTGAAGAGTTGTATGATTTTTGCCATTGTCCTTTGCATCTTGCTCTGGTTTGATACGAAGTTGAATGACATACCTCCTTTGTCAGTGGTTTTACATCTGGGAGCTTAGCAAAAGTTGGGAATGCCTGCCATTCTTCGGAGGTGTATGTCTGGGGGAAAAAAAAGAACAAATTTTTCTCCTGACTCGGTTTTCTTTCCTGAAATTGCTCCTCTATCTCCATTTTTTTTACTCTGGGCATTGGTCCAATCTGAGTGCGTATCATCTGGGAACTGTCACCCCCCATGTGTTTCACAGTACTTGGTCCCAGTGTACTTTTTCCTTTTCCTCCATGCCCATTCAGTCCCACTCTTTACCTAAAATGTTGTTGTACCTAACCAGTTGCCTACAAGCAGTTTTGCACTGTTTCTCTGAATAGCTATTCTGAAGCTCTGAATAGCTTCCCTTATCCAAATGGCACTACTCTCTAAGAAATTGCTTAACAGCTGGAAAGGGTCGTCATTGGGAACATGGGAGAGAGAGAAACTGTGCTTTTGGTTTTTGTGTTTGACTGGGTGATACCTTGGAGCGATCAAAGGATGGCAGCATCTGGGCTGGAGTATTCTTGATAGGTTGGCTGATGTGACAGCTAGTGCATCAAATACAGTGGTGGAAGACTTGAGGGCCAGCTGCATGTCCTGTTTCAGAGGGAAAGCTGCATAAAACCTGCTGAAAGGGAGGAGCTGGCAGCCATCTTAGACCTTGCTGAGCCAGGACCAGAAGGGGGCCCTGGAGAAGAGGTGGATGGAGCAAGGGCACTAGAAGCACACACCAACTTATCCATTTTCCTGTTCCTATAAGTCTGCCTTTGGTTAGCCTACTTCTGACCCTCCTTAAATTAAATGAAGTGCAAAATTTAATTGGAATAGGACTAGTCAGCATCACTTGCTGTGAGAGTTTTTTCACCTGCTCAATGAAGACAGTATCTCCAGGGATTTTTAGCTGTTCATCTCATCCAGCAGCAACTGACTCCAACATGAGAGCCATTAAAGACTAACATTTGGTTGTACTTCTGCCTTCTTCCTGTGCTAGTTCCACCTTCCTTCATGTTCCTAGTGTCCCTCTTCACACTGTAGTATTTTCTCTCCAGTATCACTTGAAGGCATTTAGCTCCCTGTGTCCTTCTATGCAGTCCTTTCCTATTCCTACTGCAATACACAATCACTGTGTCTGTGTCCTCTTTCTTCCCTGCCTGTACTAATGAATCCAGTCCCCGGAATTCTGCTGCCCAGCTCCTGCTTTAGTACCCATGTACATACTTGTTGCCCTGCTTTTTTTATTGGCAATTCTGATTTATAATGATTTATAATAGAGAGCACAGGAGACTTCTTTTGAAAAGTATGCAGTGCTCTTTGGCCCTGCTGAGAGCTGAAGAACAGTGTTTACTGTTGAACTGCAGCCAAGTAGTCACCTTTCACGCACCTTTCAACATGAAGCTATGACTGTCTGGCTAGGTTGCTTGCATGATGAAAAAAGATGTTGTCAGTGCTCAGGCATGCTGACTAGCATGTACTACTTCTCACCTGTGGCTGCGCTCAAGAAGTTGTGCAGATTGGCTTACCCTTGTGAAGCTCAATGTTCATAAACTGATTTAGAAGAACTGCATTTACCAAACTCTTACGTATTTTCAGAAGATTTGCAAAACGTGTTATGTATCTTTATGCATGCTAGTTGCTTTTATCCAAGTGTCAGGTTCCTTCTCAAAAGCATCGAGGTGCTTGGGTATGGGGGAAAGAGATCTTGATTTTTAACACAAGCAACGTGATATATAGCTTTTTCTTAAGCCGTTGTCAAAAGTGGTAAGTGATGGTGTTATAAACCCAGTTTGATAATTGCAAAAAGGTAATTTCAGGGGTGGGGTTGTGTGTTGTGTTTGGGTTTTTTTTTTTTTTTTTTTTGTATTGCTGACTTGGATGCTGTCTTGGCCATCCCTGGTGAAGAAGTAACGATATGAGTTAAGGCTCAGGTTAAGGTGTGACACTCTAAGGTAGTTGTAGAGTGACATGCTGTGTAATGAAGGGTTCCTGGGATCCCTTTGGGATAGCTTACTAATTACTGTCTGTGTCTGTGGTATTAGAAGAGAGATAGGTAATTCCAGGTGCCAGCAAAGATCTGTGTGTGAAGAGAGACTCCTACCTGTAACACAGTGAAATTGTTTCTCTACTCCTTGTCTCATGGTTTTGTGCATCACATGACTAAAACCAGAATAAAGTCCCTGCTATGCTGGTTAAGCATTGTTAAAGCATAAATTAAATCATGCCTACTACAGAAAATTAAAGTTTAAAAAATTAAAAATTATAAAATTCCTAGACAGCACAGATTTCTTTTTGCAAGTACTCTTTATACTTCTAACTTGCATAATGATGTGCAAGTTCCTGAAACGCCTGCAAAGGAGAATCCCCTCCTATTCTCTCAGCTATTGATTTTTGACATGTCTTTGGTTTGTATCGCAGTGCTTGGCATATGCTGTTTTCAGGGTTGTGATTTCTGGTTGCACAGTGATGCCTGTTTTTATAGAACTGTAGTCAAGGGGAACTCCTAGCTATGCTGCGTTCTGACTGATTGGTGTCATCGTCTTTGCTATATCAAGATTTCATTGCATTAGAGTGAAGGACAGTGCACCTGATGAAAGCAACAGTGCCTGAAGCTCAGTATCTTGTTATTGCTGGTGGCCCCTGTGAGGTGACTGAAGAAAAGTGTAAGAATAGGACAAGCATGTAGTGGGTCTCAGAGCCGCTAAGGAATAGCAGCTGATGCACAATTTGATGGCTTGCTGTAAACAGATGTCCTGTGATAAATACACTGAGCCTATTTCTATTGTGTGCCTGTTAAAAGGAATTTTTTTGGAGTAGGTTGTATGGCGTTTGTATTGCAAGTGTGTTAAGCTTGAAGAAACTTAAAAACCCAAGGACCCAAACTCACAATTTCTGACAACTGTGAAAAGTGTCCAAAGCCCTAGGTAGGGTACTCCTTTACTGTAATCCTAATAAATCTACATCACTTACCAAGGAGATATATGTAGCTATATACTTTGAAGATGTTTCCCTAATCTTAAAGGGTCTCTGGAATTCAGAAGCAGCAAGAGGGACTACTAAATACTGTCTTTGTGATTGCTACAAGAGAAATTTCTGTTACCTAGAAAGATGCTTGAGCTGCAGCCTAGGACTCCAATTTCTATCCATGCCCTTTCAGATGGACGTGCCATGCAGTATTTGGTGTGAATGGAAGTTGTTTAGACTGCATTTGAAGGAAGGCATCTCCATCGCTGTACTTACTGAGATAATTACAAATCCTAAGAAGCTATTGTTTGTCACTGCAGATGCTTGTTGCCAATAATAATAATATGGCAGTCAGATGTCAATTCTGCACTCAGTCTGCAATTTATTCTGTCTTGCTTTTCTGTGTGATTTTTCCTCTTTTTTTTTTTAACTAGTAATGCAAACATAGTCACCTATTTAATCGGGGCCTGTTTGACTGAGATGAGTACATAGATGAAAGGTAGTCAAATTAAACTCCGGGAATACTTTGGGGCAAATCGGTAGGAACAAGATACAGCTTTGAAAAACTTGTTACTATAGGTGTTTCCTTTTAGGGGATCTCAGCAGTCTTTTGTCTTTGCCCTTTGTTAGTTGATCTGCAGTGTTGTAGATGACATGATACCCAGTTAATACTAAATGCTCATGAAGTGACAGTAGAGGTGGCAAAAAAATCTTTCCCCCTCCCACCCACCCCCTTAATGGACAAAACAGGATAAGAGTCTTAGGGTGGGCTGGGAATTGTTTGAGATAGTTATGGGTTATGCTGGAAGGGAAGTTGACATAGTGGAAACTGAAGAGCGGAGTAACCCCAAGATCTCGTTTTGGGAGCAAGCATGTTGATATTTTTGTTGGGATCCTTGGTACAAAAAGTAGGAGAGAACTTGTGAAACTTGCTTGATGATGCTTCCCAACTCCATCCCCTTTGTTGGTACAACACTAGAATAGAACATTAGACTGAATGACAATAGCTAACATGGTCAAACAGATTCAAAGGTAATAGCATGAAGTGAATTTCTGCACTAATAGGAATTTCTGCTCAGCGTGTGGAAAAAGAGGAGAAAGATTAACGCGTTGGTTATTTGCCTTGAGTGGGCCAGCAAAGTAATGCAGCTAAGAAAATTGAAAGTTGTCCCAGGATGCAGCAGCAAAGCATTTTGATTAGATTTAAAGGTCTGTTTAAGGTGTGTTATGTGAGGCATTGGTGAGGTTTCAGATGAGAGTGTGCTTCTGGATGGTCAAAAATGCACATTCAAGTTGGAGCTGATGGACAAGCAGGAAGCAAGAGGATCAAGAGAATGGAGGGCCTGTCATGGGAGAAGCCTCAGATTTGGCTTGCTTGGCTTCTAAAGAAAGCCGAATGTTGGAATTTTCCAGGGAAAAAATTCATGTAATACTGGAAATACTGTCATTTTGCTGTACTATAGAATGCTTGATTTCACTATTAAAATAATATTACTTACTGGAATACTTATGTGACAATATTTGATACAGATCATAGTGATGGTGATTATTTTCACTGTTGCTTATGTATTTCTTCCATGTTTCATTCCAAAATTATAAGATGATCAGTACCATCAACTTGTTTTCCGAAGATTGTGCTCTGCTGGAAAGAACAGCATGGTAGAGAGGATTACCTTATTCAGGATCTGTTGAGTTGGTCACAGCATTTTTATATATTCTATGGTGATGATCCCCAACTACAAGCAATCTCTTACTGCATCCCTGGGTCAGGAATGACAGCCTCATTTTGGATCAGTAAGAATAGTGTGGAGCACTGCAGGAAAGAATACTGTAAATCTGTTCTTCATTTCACTGTGCCTCTTTAATGGCTTTGGAAGAGAAAGGAACCCTGTTCAACTTGAATGTTCTTCAGTTCTGAAGGTGGCTGACCAACATGTTTTTGCTGGCAATTATGTTTCCCTGCTGAGTTTCTCTTTGGTTTTATTTAAACATGTGGACTAGACTGATAGCATGATGAAGTGATGGTTGATCATGAAGCTGTAGATAACTTTTTTTAAAACTCCTGCCAAAGAGGGAGGAGGTTTCTAGATACGTTTGCAGTTCTTCACTCAGATTTGCATTGTGCAGGGCTCTTTGTACCTAAAAGTTCCATCCATAAGGCTTAAGCATACCTTGTTTGGCAGTATCACATGCATAAGCAGCACAGCATGTGGATAGCTGCTCCTCATGATTTGCTTAATCTTCTGCAGTGAATTAAAAGCTGATATGACAATAAAATAAATCTTTCCTTCCAGGCAGTTTGAGTCTGGGCAGCACAAACCCTTCCTAGTAAGAGCTAGAGAGAGCTTGACTTGGTCCCTTTATATATGGGGACCGATTAAACTCCTTGTTGTTATAAGGCTGTTCCTCTTCCACCAGCCCCCAAATCCAGCTCACTCAGGGACAAAGACAGTACTGAGTGAAGCGAAGCCTTGTGCATTTTCAGAGAACATGTTCCATAAGCCTCCGTTTCATAGCTGCTATTACAGTAAAGATTTCTCTTGCCCTCAGATAGAATGAAATGTATTAATTAATTTACAGAACAGAGCAACAATCTTCATCTGGCTTATCCAAAACCTGAAATACGTTCAAGAAAGAATACAGTGTGTGTATGTGTTAGGGATGGGCACAAACGGGGATGACGACTACTAGAGCTATAAAAGCATGAGCAACTTGAGAGAAGGAAATTAAGTGGTCTCTGTGCCTCTGCTGTGGTGTACTATTTGTAAATGAATTTAGAAGAGAAGCTAGTGAGGTGTGATCCTTTATCTTGAATTTTGGAATTGGATTTATCTACTTCATGGGCTTGACTCAGGACTGAAGCATCACGTGCTGCGTCAAACTGTCAGAAGCCTCAACTGTTTAAAGTTGCTCTTAGTGCTTATTTTGTGTGTTCTCTTTTCAGCTGCTCTTGGTGTACAGCAGCCATCCCTGCTTGGAGCCTCTCCTACAATATACACCCAGCAGACGGCATTGGCAGCAGCAGGCCTAACTACACAAACACCAACGAACTATCAGCTAACTCAGACAGCTGCTTTACAGCAGCAAGCTGCAGCTGCAGCAGCTGCATTACAGCAGGTAAAGAAAAAGGAGCATTTGCTGTTGACTGTATGAATTTTAACAATACAAAACAGTGGCTTTGTAAAGCTAAAGTATCCAGGAGAAAAGCAGAATGGCAAATGGTGAACATTAGAGTATAAACCTGTTTTTTAAACAGTGGGATTTTAGGTTTACAGCTATCAATAGTTGTATTTATCCGTGAAGGTGGGAATTTTGGCTATGGAGGTGCTCTGACTTCTAGCTATGGAAAGCCTTTTGGGAAAAGTTTTGCTGCACCTAAACTGAGAATCTCAAGTTCCAAGTATCTTCCATCACTATATATACCCTTAATAGCATTTTGCATGATTTCATGCTGTGCTCTAGATACTGTATAAGTGTCAGGCTTAACAAAAATTGCTGGTTTTAGCTAGAAAAGAATACTCTTTTCTACTATATACTAGAATACTCCACTCTAAGAGTATTTGTTAGGAAAGTAGTATATGTTGATGCTATTACTTATGTTTTGTATTAGAATTGTTAAATGTGGATAGTTTCTGTCTAAAACTTGCTTAGCAGATAACTTGTATTTGGTATTATTGGGGTGGTAATACTTCCTGTTTATGAGATATTTTGCTTTTATCTGTTTCAGCAATATTCACAACCTCAGCAGACTCTCTATAGTGTACAGCAACAGGTTTGTCTGATTCTTACTGTGTACATCACAAATAACTTTAAAAATAATGTTGGTTGTGTGTCTTGAAGGTTTTGTGTCCAAAATCATCCTCGTATGGGAAGTTGTTAAGGAAACTAATTTTTTTTTTGTAGTGAAAGAGAGCTTGAAGTTCATAAACTTGGAGAGACTTATCCAGAATGGAAGCCTGCCTACCTTCATGCAAAAAGGAAATTTAAAAATATATACTATTCCATGTGTACACGATTCCTGCTAAACTTTGCTCTAAACAGGGCCGTGTATTTTAACTGCTGGAAAGATGCTGTCCAAAAAAAGTTCCCTTTCACTTTTTTTTTTATGGTCTTGGAACTTAACAGGATTTTGAAAAAGAATAAAGGGACATGGAAATTACAGGCCTAAGCTTCTTCAGCTACCAAAACTTTTTTTGGTATTGCTATTAACTTTCAGTTACAAAAAACCTACCATTTTTGCTTACTGAATAAAACTGGATTATACAATCTTAAAATTAACCACATGAGCACAATTTTATGCATATGCAAACTGCTGAAATGACCAAACCCCAAAGGGCTATTAACTGACTCAGATTAAGCAAAAACTCTTACTTGTAAAGAGGAGGTAAAATTGTACAGTTTCCTTAAGCATATAAAATTAATTTATAACTTTATTTATTTTAAGTTGCAGCAACCTCAGCAGACCCTTTTAACTCAGGTTAGTTTGGTTTTATTGTTTGGTCTTCATCCCCAAACACAGATAATGTAAGAGTGCAAATTTGTGACGTCTTGGGTAGTTTAATCTGTAAAATGAACTAATATGAATGGACATTTTATTGGTTCAGGTTTATTTTGCCCAGATGTTAAAATATGCATAGCCTTGGTTTCAAAAATTAATGGCAACCGCTTTTCCTTAATCTTGAAGGGAATATGTGTGTTGATTACATGATAATTTTTTTTTTGGTTTGAACTTCAAGTGTTCAGTTGTTTTGCAGTAAGTAACAAACTGGGAAAATCTTTCTTTCTCTCCTTTGAGAAGGAATTTAACTTTCTGTGTTAACGGTATTGCAGTATGTGTATAGAGAGGTTTAAAAAGAATCCTGCTGAGCTTGATAGGTTTAAAACATGCAACCATTTAACACACTGTAAATTGCTCTAGTTCTGTTTTCGCTTAACCTTTTAAACATGCTTTAAAAAAAAGTAAAAATAGGTTACTTAATTTCATTATCTTACTGTGTTCTGCTTTTGTAAGAAGGCAAGCACGTGAATTGTTGAGTTAAGGAAGGGTTCGTGTTAGCCTCAGCCTTTACTGACTTCCAACATTACATTTATATTCCAACTACAGTTGGGGTATAAATGGAGAATAATGTCTAAGCGTGTATTCCTAGGAAAGTTAGGAACTTATCTCCTCCTCAGGCCCACTGTACAGGTCACCTGTAAACAATAACGTAGTCTTCATTTTTTTTCTAGACAATGTGTGTATTTTGGGGAAGTTGACTTTTTTAAAAGAAAAGCATAAACAAAGCCAGTCTTCATTCAAAGTAGGAAAAAAGTAATCTAAAAAAAACCCCAAACAACTTCCATGTTCTGAATATCTCTATTCAAAATAATTGCTTTAGAGACATCTTAAGCTCCTGTCTACATGGGTAAAGGAACTGTTCCTTGTAGGTATGTCAGCTGGTTATAAGATTTATAGTTTGCTTTATTTTGCTTACAGCCAGCTGTTGCGCTACCTACCAGTCTCAGCCTGTCTACTCCTCAACCGGCAGCCCAGATAACTGTTTCTTATCCAGCACCTCGGTCGAGTCAACAGCAAACCCAACCACAAAAGCAGCGTGTCTTCACCGGGGTAGTTACTAAACTACATGATACATTTGGTTTTGTGGATGAAGATGTATTTTTTCAACTTAGGTAAGTTGTAAATACTTGCCTGCAGATGTACTCTGTGATACCCTCACTAAATAAAAGGTTTAGATTATTGCATTCTAATTCTGTCACTCCATTGATAGTGCCTGCAGTTAGTATGGTTTTTCTGTCAACACTGAAAGTCAGATGGTCAAATAGGTTAATAGACACTAGATGTGAGTTCCTTTATGTGAATTTTTGAGTTTTCTTAATGCAAAAACAAAGCTGGGAGGCTCAGAAGGTATTAAGCTCCTTATAATATGAAATTGCAGAATTTGTGGGTCATTAAATGCATACAACTTGCTATCTGCCTATCTTAACTCATTACTGTTTAGGGAACTTCTGCTTTTGGGCCAAAGACAGAAATTAAATACCTGTGCATACCCTGAACTGAAGCAGATAGTATTTTCACTGAATTTGGGGGTAGATGCTGTTCCTATAAGCTTTTTTTTAGTGAACTCTTACCTACTTTCTCTCAACTTTAAATGTAACTTGTAAATGTAAAACTAGCTAAATAAGGCTCTCACAATACATTTTCTGTAATGTTTGCAGTGCTGTTAAAGGAAAGACACCTCAGGTGGGTGACAGAGTTTTGGTAGAAGCTACTTACAATCCTAATATGCCATTCAAATGGAATGCACAAAGGATCCAGACACTTCCAAATCAGGTATATGGGGTTACCCAGTGTAACTTGTACTGACTGCTTCTGGTTCAAGCTCACTTGCAACTCATTTTCTCTTCTGCTGTTAGAACCAGACGCAAGCTCAGCCATTACTGAAGACACCTCCGGCAGTTCTTCAGCCCATTGCACAGCAGACTGCATTCAGTGTTCAGGCACAGCCGCAGCCACAGTCCTTGTTGCAGGCACAGATATCAGCAGCTTCAATCACACCTTTGCTTCAGACACAGCCTCAGCCATTACTGCAGCAGCCACAGCAGAAAGGTGCTCCTTCAGTGCACAAAGTTTGTTGTAGTCCTTCTGGTACTTAGTGTGTGATGATTATTTTTTTTGTTAGTCAGAAGACTGAAGTAATAGTTGAAATAATACGGAAAGGGCCCTACAGAATTTTCAGTTTGAATATGCATCTTCCTGCAGCTATATGCAAGGCACATTATGTTGCCTGAAATAGCTCAAGAATCGCCTGGTTAGTGAAATCCCCATGGACTCCTGTTCACATTAAGATTTCATAATCTGAAAGCAAATTCAATGTAGTTTTTATTCTGATGCTTTCACAGACAAGTTGGGGAGTTGAAAGTATTAATGGCAGTGTAGTTCTTCAGCATCGTCTGGAGTGTTCAACAAGATCAGGTTTCACACAGTTGTATTGTTAAAACTATTATTTCTGTATTTGTGTTTTATTTATTTCAGTTAGCCAAGTTGGCATTGGAGAGAAGAAACACTGCCGAACATGGCAAATCTAAAACAAAGGTTGTTGTGGGGTCACTTGAACTTTGAGTGGCTGAAGAATCAGTAATAGGATTGATAATAAGATAAAATTAAGACTTATCTTACCCACAGTAAAAACAAGAGAAGATCTGAAGCTATTACCTAAGCAGAACTGTTTTGGATAAATGCTTATTACAGTCTAATTAGTCCTAGTTGTTCACTGATGTTTAGTAATGTTTGCTCCATTTACAATCAGTTGGTTAAATGCCTTGAGACAGCAAGAGTATTTGCTGGGGGATTGATGTGGCAGTATAATAAATTGATTTAAGAATAATTTTTCGGGAAGCTAATTGTTTTTACCTATGAATAGCCTCAAAAATAAGTTAGATTTTCTTTAATTCAGTGAGTAGGTAGTATATCTATCTTAAAACAAATTACTTTTCTAAGAAAAGGCTTAGCTATTTACTGTGATAGCTTCTATGTGCTTAGACTATATTAGCTTCCATCTTAAGAAGATGTTTTTTAAACCAATTTCACTTACTAGAGTCTCAGTTTGCATCAGTGAAGAAAAGCATAGGTCTCTTGGGTTTCTTAGGGTGGGTGTTATTAATAAATAGATTTATTTGACTCTATAGTTAGTTTAGAAAATGTACACAGGTGAAACAACTGTAAAGCAGCAATGTTTGTAAAGTGTAGATAGTTGCCCACTATTATGTATTGATCTTGTAAATTTTTGTTTCAGGTGGTTTGTTACAGCCCCCTGTTCGTCTAGTTTCACAGCCTCAACCGGCTCGAAGATTAGACCCACCATCCAGATTTTCTGGGAGGAATGACAGAGGAGGAGACCCTATGCCAAACCGAAAAGATGACAGGAGGTATGTTGTAGAAGACTAGACTATAATCAAAACATTCCGTAAAGACCCGTCTTCAAACAGAGCTGAGCTGCTTGCTCCAGAGTGAGTCAGTGATACGCACAAGTGGCTTTACCATTAGATATTAGTGAAGAGTTCTTGTCTATCTGAAATGAAGGAATTGCATAATCAGTCTCTTGTAAAGAGACAGTACTGAAACAAACTATGAGGAACTTCTCCTCTTCTTTTTGTGAGTCATTTCTGACAGGTCTAGCTTCTGTTGCGCTAGAAACCATTGTGTGTTACCAGCATGCAAAAATATTTGTATCTTGTATGCATTTTTTAAGTCGTGAAAGAGAACGAGAGAGACGTAGGTCCCGGGAAAGATCGCCCCAGAGAAAACGCTCCAGAGAGAGATCACCTAGACGAGAGAGGGAGAGGTCACCTCGAAGACCGCGACGTGTTGTTCCTCGTTACACGGTGCAGTTTTCCAAGTTTTCATTGGACTGGTATGTTTATAGTGCCAGATGTTTACCTACATCTCACTTTAATTGTGGGCACAGATTACTGTGAGTCGTATCAACACACGTGTGTGTAGTGAGTGTTAAATGATGATCTTAACTTTAAAGAAAGATCAAATATGTAATGGCTGAGAACCTTGTATGATAAACTTTTTCTAGGTTCTTTGTTATGTTTGAATGCTACTGCAAAATACCTTTATAACCCTGTTTAAATATTCCCTAATACGCAGAGACCTTAATCGGAAGAGTGTTTAGTAGTTACTTGTTTTTAAACTTCAATCCGTGACGCTCTAACTTAAATATATTGCTCTTTAATTTTTTTTATCTGTATATATATATTTATCTATATGTTTTATATATATTATATATTTTTATATAGCATTAAATATACAATTGTATTTCCAATTAATATACCTCTTAATTATGTGC
The DNA here is from genome assembly GCF_965638725.1 of Aptenodytes patagonicus. NCBI lineage: Eukaryota > Metazoa > Chordata > Aves > Sphenisciformes > Spheniscidae > Aptenodytes > Aptenodytes patagonicus. The sequence continues at coordinate 37,774,946 of NC_134953.1, forward strand.
TTTATTAATGGTTCTTTTATTGCTGTATCTTTCAAATAATGTTGTTTATTTCAGCCGTAGCTGTGATATGATGGAGCTGAGAAGGCGTTACCAGAACTTGTATATCCCAAGCGATTTCTTTGATGCTCAGTTTACATGGGTGGATGCTTTTCCTATGTCTAGACCATTTCAGCTGGGAAACTACTGTAATTTCTACGTAATGCATAGAGAAGTAGATCCTATAGATAAAAATGCTGCTGTCCTTGATCCACCCGATGCTGATCATCTATACAGTGCAAAGGTTTGTACGGGTTTCCGGTATATGACTATTCATTAGAAATTTTTTTTACCAATAGGGTGAAAAAGTGAGTATAACTGAACTGAAAATGTTCTACAGCGATTTGAGCAAAATACAGCATTTTAAACTTTTCAGTAAAGAGCTAGTATGTAGAGCTTGAAGAATCATGACTGAAACTGTTTGTTTTTCTGTTACTAGAGCTGTCCTAAATCTTGTTTTTTACTGAGGTCTCTTCCATTCTCTGCACCCAGTTGCACTGATCTGATTATAGGAAAGAAAGCCAGCTCCCGCAAGATCTCTGAATGTATTTCTTAGGCAATTAATCTGAATAGTTAATTGAGCCCTTTTTTTTCCTTCAAGGGTCCTTTCTGTGCAGTTTGTGCTTTTCTGTTTAGTGATATTTTCTTTCTTCTTTCAGATTCATCTCAATATTTATTATTTTGTTGAAAGTAGATTGAGCATATTGGGATTATCCGAATGTCAAAAAATGCTGCGTCAAGGGCTGTAATGATCTATAAAAGACCTCAGTGTCAAAATGTCTTCCTAAAACCCGTTCCATTTGAAGGCTCTTTCATTGACCTAGAATTCTCAGACCTATTTTAATCTGTTTTAGAAGTATTTCATGTTAAAGAGAGGTTTAGAAACAAAACTGCCTTTAATGCTTTTTTTTATTTTTATTTCTGAAATATTTAACTTTACTTGCTTTCTGTGTATAAAAACTTTGAAGCCTTGGCTCAAGTATCAGACGTACTGGTTTTTTTCAGTCTGTTGATGCAGAGCAAGAGCTCTCTTTCAGAAGGTTAAGCTTCAAAATATATTCAGTAACTGAGGAATAGCATCCTGTTTCATAATATTAACCTATTTAGGATATAAAGCAACCTTGTTAGATTTGACTGGGCTAACGGGATGCTATGAGGATGCACATGATTGTGTTGGTCAGTTCTCTTGCGATTGTGACAAGATGGAAGGAGTCAGTTACTGAAACCAGTACACAAACTCAGTGTGCTATAGGGTATTTAGTATATAGTGATAACACGCGAAGCATGTTGCTTTTATATGCTTTCCGTTTATTTTTTTAATAAGATCACACATTGCATCTATATGGGACAGAGGGAAACTGGTCCTTGGCAGACATTTTAACACTCAGTTCTACAATATTATTTTACCTTTACTTGTTCTGATTTTTTGTGACATTAAGGAAAAAGTACCACTATGTGTATGTTTGCAAGTTGTGGTCATTGTTTACCGGTCATAGTGGGAGACCTTCACAAGACTGATCTGACTTACACAACAGGTGATGTTGATGGCTAGTCCTAGTATGGAAGATCTCTATCACAAGTCATGTGCTCTGGCTGAAGATCCCCAAGAACTTCGTGATGGATTTCAGCATCCTGCTAGACTTGTAAAGGTAAATATGCTTCAATGCCAGACACTTTTGGCAATAAAGGTTGGTTACAGAGCTTTAAAATATTTGTTGATAAGGGAGGAGTTTGTAGGCAGCTAAATGATGGCTTCATTTTTCCTCTGAAGAGACCTAGTTTATATGTCAATTCTTTTTCCAGTTGATAGGAGCTCCATCTTCACTGCTTTCATATTTACTGTTTTCTTCAACTTAGTCAAACTCAAACAAAATAGATATTTGGAGAAACCTATATTAATTATATAATAATTAACTTTGTTAGCCTTTTTTTACAAGCACTTAAACTTTTTTTAAGGGCTCAGCTGTGAAGAGAATACAAATGAAGCAACAGTTAAGTAACCATTGTATTAAGTGAAATTTAACTATTGTTAAACTGAACAACCTGTAAGTGCTATGGTGTTTCAGGACAATACAGACTTGTTTTCCAATTAAACTCCATCATCTTAAAGCAAATGGGAGTACTTGAATTTATAGATATAATGCTCTTGTGGTCTTAGCTTTGCTTTATCACTTTTAAGCAGGAACGTCTATAAATGTGTATCAGAATTAAGACACCATTTAAATTAGTATCTGTTTGTCTCTTGTGTTAGAAGGCTTTTAATTGCAAAGGAACAAGCCTATACCAATAAAGAAACTTGATGGAAAGTCTTGCAAACAAGAATGAGTGATGATGTTTTCAACCTATTCCATTTCTGAAATACTCTGTGGAAAAAAATAACTGAACTCTTTCTTGACTGACTTTCATTTTCAGATTTCAAAATAATGTGACAGTTTACTCACAGATTTCAGTGTATGGGCTATGAAATACTCTTTGTGCTTTGGGAAAATGACTCTTTACGCCCAGTAGGGGAACATTCAGAAGACTCTTTTTGTCTAGTTTTTAGTGGGTATGAAAGGCAAAGATGAAGCTATGGCTATTGGAGGACACTGGTCCCCATCACTGGATGGACCTGATCCAGAAAAGGACCCTTCCGTGCTGATAAAGACGGCTATTCGTTGTTGCAAGGCTCTTACAGGGATTGACTTAAGTGTGTGCACACAATGGTAAGTACTGTACTGCAAAGCAAAGTACACTGTAGAAATACTTGTCTGTTACCAGAAGTTTAAAAAAAAGATGGAAAAACCTCTTTTTCTTTGTCGGCTGCTCTTGGTAGTGCAGGTAAACTACTCAAAGGATGTTCTGTTTTGTAATAAGCTTGATTGGTGCCAACTGTGCTGAATACTGCATTAAGAACTAATTAAAAATTCTGGATTTATTTTGACATGTTATGCTGTAATTTCTTTAATGAATGTGTGTTGAAAATATTTTTCATTTTGTGCATAGCTGGAGAAGATCGTCAAGAGAACTTCATTTCATTGTTCTTTTGTTATAAATAAATAGCTGTTTGTTACATAGCCATATTTTCTCTTGATGAGTTTTTGTCCTGTGTTAACACTCATTGCGGTTTTACTAATACCAGGAAAGTCTATTGTGCTTCAACAACTTTCATTTGCGCATTAAACTTCTATGTGCTAAACAAGTTATATAGAAAAATAATTTTGTTGGTTTTCCTCCTTTTCAATTGTGATACCTTTTTACAAATGTGCCAAAAGAGAAAATATGGCTTCCATAATTTTTTTCTTTAGATAAACTTCAAGGTCTTGCAGCAAAGTTTCTTTACTTGATGTGCTACAAGTGATCTAGGCTCTTTAAAATGTATTGTAGAATTTTTTTTCCAACATGCTTCTTCCCTTGCAACAGGTACCGTTTTGCAGAGATTCGCTACCATCGCCCTGAGGAGACCCACAAGGGGCGTACAGTTCCAGCTCATGTGGAGACAGTGGTTTTATTTTTCCCGGATGTTTGGCATTGCCTTCCCACCCGCTCAGAGTGGGAAACCCTCTCCCGAGGATACAAGCAGCAGCTGGTCGAGAAGCTTCAGGGTGAACGCAAGGAGGCTGATGGAGAACAGGCACTGAACGCTAATCCCTTTTTCTATTTCTGCTTCTCACAGGCACAGGAACACAGGCACAAAATGCACACCACATACTACACAACATACATACATAGGAGGAACATAACTGGTAACAATGACTGGTAAACCAGCTTTCAGCAGTGTAGTGAATGTTGTTTTTTATTTTTATTTCAGCTAGTTCACTAACTTTAAATGTGTGTGCTGATATCACAAATGGAATTAAATTGTGCTTATGATGCGCAGAAAATTTTTTATCATAGACGTAGTTGCTGGAATCTGGGACCAGTTGTTGAGTGAGATGCAGTTTATGAATAGCTGTCTTTAAACATTTTGCCATTTTCTAAAATTTCTAAATTCTCTCCTGTGGCCAGTTCTAATTGTGATATTTGAAATTGAACAAACACTACTCTGAAACATCTGAATTTCAGGCCATGTGGCTGATCAACATCTTGGAATAAGGGAAGGTCTGACTGAACAAAGAGTAATTTGGGGGATTTAAAATCTGGGGGAAGATCACACACTGTGTGGTTAATGGAGACCAGCAGTGTCTGTGTAACCCCGATATTCTTTGTGGTGTTGCTTATCACCCTTTTGTGTTCCACAGATCTGGCTTGTATTGGCTGAGTGGCACTGTGATCATTTATAAAGTGGTAGAATGTGTGTGTGAACTTGTCTAAATAATAACTTTAGGAGAAGACTATCTGAAACAGTTGTGACCTTGCACAGATCAGCAACAGAATTTAAAAAATAACTGAAATGCTTTCAAGCTTTCTGAATGATAATTTTTAAATTTTATTTGTCAGGACGAAGAGGAGAAGGATGATGGGGAAGCTAAAGAGATCTCTACACCTACGCACTGGTCTAAACTGGATCCCAAAACAATGAAGGTAATTAACACTTTTCTTAAAATTTGATTCTATTGTACATTTTCGTTTTTAAGGCATGACCCGAAATATAGCTGTATATTCCCTTAACTGAGCAAAAAAATTTCAGTAGTGTTTTATCTTCCTTGCTGATTTTATAGGAATTAGATGTGATATCACAGTATGCAAGTGTGACTCCTGATTTTAATAAGTGAATACAGCAAATTGAAACTATTCTGAACTTTTGAACTTTGTACAATTAAAGTGTATCACATATGATACATTAACTGGAAAATGAAAGTTATGCAGTAATATGGTCATATCAACTTGCATTAAAAAATGTGGGGTCTAAAATACTTTAATGTTAGTTTAAAAAGGCAATAATTATACAAAAATGTATGTCAGGAGACGTAATAAAAAGTTTCCTCGAAAGGATTAATAGTAATAAACTATTTTACTATAGTAAAATCCTTTCCCTGTCCCTGTGAAAAGTCCCCTAAAAAGGGGTACTCTGAGAACACAACTTTAAATGTAGTGTGTTTTATATCAGTGAATATTAGTGTTTTTCAGTACAGATTTAAAAAATACAGTTGACTCATCAGTGCTCTTACTTAATTTTTACTTCACCTTTTCTGTTAATCACATGTTTTGCAATGTCACTGGTTGGTACCACTTACAGAGCTTTTATTTACCAGGTAAATGACCTTCGCAAAGAATTAGAAAGTCGAACCCTTAGCTCTAAAGGACTGAAATCTCAGTTGATAGCTCGACTGACAAAGCAGCTGAAAGTAGAGGAACAAAAAGAAGAGCAAAAGGAGCTAGAGAAGTCTGAGAAAGAAGAGGAAGAGGAGGAGGATAGGAAATCTGAAGATGACAAAGAGGTTAGGCTTTGGACATACTTGGTTTAAGTATTATTAAATACACATAAATACATAAAATATATAAAATTTATATAAATAAATACATAAGTATAAAAAGTACAGGAATATGCCTAGTTGTGTTGGGATTTTGTAGTTCTCGGATGACTGTACTGGGAACTCTTGCTGTAACTTGAGCTGCTGAACTGGAACGAAATCTTGGGAAGTTTCAATTTCTTTATATCAGCAAAGTCAGCTGAAATGTGCAACTGCACTAAGGGTGTCTGAATTAATGTCAGACCTTAAATGTAAGGAAAAATAAATCCCAACCTCCCCAGAAAAATTATGCTCGAGAACAGGTGAGCACACTTAACAAGATCTTAACTTCTTTAACCTACATGAAAAGCAGCTGCTTAGTTGTATTGGCTTTCAGTGGTATACAAGCCTTAGGGAATTATTGTGGAAATGGGGGGGAGGGCAGGTTCCAGTCTGTAGAAGGTTATAGTGTCTCAGACAGTCCAGTTTCTTCACATGGCTAGTGGTTTGCCTAGGTTTGGTTTCCCTTATTATGAAGCTTTAATTTTTGCTTTTGGATAAACTTCCTGTGTATTGAAGTTTCTCAGTTTTGCCATTGGTAGTTTCAGTACTACTTAGTCTGTCTTGCTATTTCACGAGGATAAACAAGATCTGTGCAATAAGGCCAAAGCTCAACCACAGAAAAGGGGCATAAATATCTGGAGAATGTGTTCTGTGTTGGTTGCTTTTAAACCTGCCTTTTTGTGTATTACCTGCTAATCAGTATGGGATGATTTGAAATTTTACATATCTGTGTAAACTGTGTTGAGGGAGCAAAGGCCATGTGCTTGCTAATTCTGTCAGCTGCTGCCTTCTCCCACAGCTCGGATGGGCTTCAGCTATTTTGGGGTTTCTTGCCACAGCTTTCTTTAAGATTAAGGGAGGGAGCTTTGATTTTGCTTGCTTTTTTAAAAAGCGTAAGCTCTGCCATGACTTTTTTTTTCTCCATACTCGTAAGACTTTAATATTTCTCTCTTGGCAATCAGTAAGCTGCTTGGGATTTTACCTTTTTTACGCTTTTGTTTGATTTGCATCAGTTGTATCTATAGAGATTGCTTTTCCCATAATCAGAAGAGCCAAGTCAATTGTCATCTGGTAATTGTTAAAGCTGTGTTGGCTATCTTTGGGAAGATGATGTATGAAGCCTTTACTCTTCCTGTGTAAGGAATAAGACAGCTTACTGTACTATACAGCTCTAAAACCACCCCTAAACAAACAAAAGACCGCTCGGGAGCCTTGACTCCTTTGCTAGCTTGCACACCATTTCTTGAAGTGAACTAGCTTGAGTCCTTCCAGTGTCGAGTAAACATGCTGCGGTTAGCACCATAAGATAGTTGGAAGGTGCTCGTTGCTCTGTGTGCTAAACAACTCTGCATGTCCTGCTTTGTGTTGCTCAAGTTTCCAGTCATCTTAGGTGAGTGTGGGCAGTGGACACAGTATGCATTCTGGAAATTCTAGTCTGTGACTTCTGTCTGTCTTCTGTGTTGCATTCAGTAGCTTAGGCTTTCCTTCACTTTCTTCAAAGCAGTGAGTCCTAAAAACTAATATATAGGCTGAAACTTCAGCTTTGGAATATGCTGTATGTTATTTTTTTCCCTCTTTGTAGGAAGAGGAAAGAAAACGTCAAGAAGAAATGGAACGTCAGCGGCGGGAGAGACGATATATCTTGCCTGATGAACCAGCAATCATTGTACATCCTAACTGGGCAGCAAAGAGTGGGAAGTTTGACTGTAGCATTATGTCTCTTAGTGTTCTTCTGGACTATAGATTAGAAGATAATAAAGAACATTCCTTTGAGGTAATTTAGCTATGCTACTTACAGTTAGCCATTCTTTTTTCTTTTGAATTCTGTGTGATACCAGCAGTATTCTTAAATTGTAAAAGTTTGATAGCATGGCAAAATAAAACTTAAATAAGTTAGTTTCTTTTTGCAATACCTAGAAAAAATTGTCCAGTCTTTGGTACATGGTTTATAATAGCAGTATAGTCACTGTATGATATCTAGAAGAAATGCGCGGGTTTTCAGATATGGAACTGAGTTTATAATTTATACAGCTAGTCTAGGTCCTAAACTACTGCAGTACAGGAAAGAAGCATTTTTATAAAGTTGTTTAAGGTTTCCCTATTCAAAGCAGATAGTAAGAAATCTAACACTACATAAAATTCTGACATAATGAAAGTTGGTAAGACAGCACCTCATAGCTATTTAATAATAAGTGTACAAATTTTTAATATATATTGTAAAACTTTTTGTTAGTTCTCTTTTCGTTCTTTTTTATGTGCAGGTATCATTGTTTGCAGAACTCTTCAATGAAATGCTTCAGAGAGATTTTGGTGTCAGAATTTACAAAGCACTGATTTCTCTCCCAGAGAGGGAGGACAAAAAAGACAAAAAAAGCAAAAAAGATGAGAGAAAAGAAAAAAAAGAAGAAAAAGATGATGAAGCAGATGATCCAAAACCTAAGAGGAGAAAATCTGGAGATGATAAAGACAAAAAAGAAGATAGAGATGAAAAGAAGGTCTGCAGCTAGCTCATATGAAGTACTATCCTGTCTGGATCAGTATTAAACTCTTTCTATTTGAATTTTACTTCATTGCTTTCAAAGACTCAGGTCTTGTAGTGTTAGTTAATTGTTTTGACTCGTTGATCTATTTAAATATGCTTCAATCATACTCAGTAATTTAAAAATTTTACAGGTGTATTGGGAGTATTATATACATAATACTTATATACATAATACATTATATAACATTCAGCTATATCACAGATCGCATTTGGTTTTTTAAGTGACTAAATGTGCAAATTTTGAACGAATGGTAATGAGGTTTTTACTTTCCTGTTTTTTAGTTCTGACTAAATTTTTAGGAACTTTTGTTACAGAGGGAAGATAAGAGGAAAGATGATTCTAAAGATGAAGAAGAAACTGAAGATGACAATAACCAAGAAGAATATGATCCGATGGAGGCAGAAGATGCTGAAGACGAAGATGAAGGTATCTTGAATTATGAATTTTGTGACTTTCAGAAAATTTTTTTATTGCTACTGAATATGTTCTTTCAAGCTGGAGAATGCACTGGAACTAGACAATTTAAAATTGCATTATTAGACTAATTTTATTTTAGTAATTCTGACCAGATCTACTTAAAATGTAAGTGCCTTTATGCTAGGCATTGTATGAACATAGTTAATATAAACTAGCTGTGGTACTCAAAGTAAGGCATGCATATAGAAGTGGTTTTATTTTTTTCAGAATGCAGACCACTCGCAACTCCCATTGAAGTCAGTAGGAGATGTGAGTATTCAGCACCTCTGAAAAACCAAGCCACTCTTAAGTGCCTAACTTCCTATTTCTCAGTTCTGAAATGTCATCCTGTTTTTATTAGGACAGAATGTAGTGTGGGGTGCTCTTTACATGATGTTATGAGGAGTTGATTTCTGTTTGGGTGGAGTTGTGTTTGCCTGAAGAAATGGGGAAAGGGGCTGGGGAACTTTCCTGTCTCCAGGTAGCAGCAGTAGCCCTCTTTCCCTGCTCGGAGATTCAGAAAGGCGTAAGATGTGGTGTATGCTTTTTGGTTTGTATTGCTTTGGGGTTTTTGTCTTTTTATGGAGAGTTTTTGCTAGAGATGTGGGTTTGACCTGCTTAGATATTGCAGTCCCACCATTTTCTAACCAGCGTTTTCAGTTGTATTTTTGGCAGAGAACTGCACCAGCCTTAAAAAATCGGTGCTAATCTGTTGTTTCCAAAATAACTCTTAATTGCTTATAATCTGGCTGTGAGAGTGCCCTGGGCTTGTCTGTTCTGTACAAGTGCTGCTACTTCCCATAATCTGTCCTTGTGCCGTTCCCAGTCAGAGTTGCTGAGAACAATCCAACATGCCGTGGAGGTGCAGGAGAAAGCTATTGGTTCTCAGAAACGTGTTGGCAAAATTAGACAAGTGTTGTGATACATAGTTTTTTCCAAAGTTTTCCTCACAAGAAAGGTGAGCTTAAAGCTGAACTTGGCACGTGATTCTCTGACCAAGGACTTGCACATAAGGTACAGAGCTGCATGCCGTAATCCGTCCCTGCAGTTGTCATATTCCTCTTTCTCTCTTGATTTTAGATTTACTGTACTGTCTACCTTTAAACAAAAAACCTGCAGTTTGTAAGTCACATCTAATAAGTGATGTGATCTGTAACTTCTTGGAGAATCTAAATCATAGGATCAGTAATACCTCACTCAGACATGAGTATAAAGACATGCTTTTAATTATATAGTTGATACAGTTTTCATGATATAAAATATTTGAGAGTAAATAGTACTGATTTTGTCCTGATAGGAATAACCATAGCTGAATGCAGACTCTGCCAAGCCTCATTAGGGAGAATTGTGGTAATTTTCTGCACATCACTTAAATAGATGGTGATGTTGGCGGAACTCATTTTGGCCTGGTTAGGATTTGTTTCAGTTCTTCTAACCTGTATGTGTGAGAGAGACACAGGGGAAAAAAAAAACTGACAAATGGCTTATGTTAAAATAAGACCAGAGACAAATCAAAATTTAACAGGACTCACTTAAATGCCTCTTTTTTTTTTTTAAATTATTAATTTCAGATATTTGGGGGTTTATGTGAACTTTTTCAATGAACATACGTATTTTGAGATAATGGTTATAGAATCGTTTGCTGTGCGTATGTTGAATTCTCTTTCTGTTTTACAGACCGGGATGAAGAGGAAATGAACAAACGGGAGGACAGAAGAGAGGGAAATAGGCATTGTAAAGAGAGGTCGTCTAAAGATAAAGTAATTAACACCTTTCTTAACAACTACATATAACCTTGTTAGAGGTGTCCTAATTAGACCTTAACTTTATTATAAGACCTATTTGCACTCCTTGATTCCTTCAGCACTTCTGGACTGAAACATTAAGTGTATATAGAAGTTAGGGAACGTGTGACAGCTTTGGGTAAGGTGCTTACAGCCTACTTTCACTTACATTTTAAAGTTCACTGGGTGAAAGCTGTTGGAAAACTTTCTTATATGAGATACTGATCTGTCTGAAAGATGTGAGGATTAATGCTGTATGTGCACATAAGAGGCAGCAGATGTGATTATTTTATCCATTATTTTCAACTGCTGTATTCTTACATAAGAAAAGCAGAAGCTTAGCTTGATTCATAAACTGGCTTTTCAGTTATGAAGCTTGGAATTATTATGTGAATTTTTTACATCTCTCTGCAGGAAAGTGGATGCTTTTCGTGTCATGAGGCTGATAGCTTGCCTCCACAGTTCAGAATAAGGAACAGCATAAGCTTGATTTGTTACGATTAAACTTTCTTTATAAATGCAAGAATAAAATAAGTTTCTGATTCTCTTTATTTTTTTCTTCAAGGAAAAATAGGAGATGTAGGAATAGGAATAATGGGAAAACACAGTCTGCAGAACTGCTGTAGCTGTGAGTGCTGGATGCTTATCCATTACATGTTCATGGGGATTTCACTTTGAAAACAGCTGTTCAGTAAAATATGATTGGGAGGAGAAGGGATGTTTACTTTTTTAATTAGGTTAATTCTTCAAATTTTTTGACATACTATCATGAACAAAAGGAAAGTGTCTACCAGATGTTACTGTCCATTGTGCTGTAATTGTTTTAAATACTTGAAAGATTACTTGTCCTAAATAGCTTGCTTATATTATATTTGAGCTCAGTAGGTAAATGCTAGTTATATTAATCACTCGACTGAAAGTAACGATAAAATGAACAGAGGAAAACTTCTGTTAACTGAAAAGCTTACTTTTTTTTTAGTAGATGGTGGGAAAATGATACTTCAACTTCCTAATGATCCCATAATGAATTTTCTGTAGGAGAAAGACAAGACGCAGATGGTAACTCTTAATAGGGATCTTCTGATGGCTTTCGTTTATTTTGATCAAAGTCATTGTGGATATCTTCTGGAGAAGGACATGGAGGAGATACTGTACACTCTTGGACTACACCTGTCACGTGCTCAGGTTTTGTGTAGTAATAGAAATCTTTTTGAAAATGTTACAGGAATGCTCTAACTGGGAGGAATATAGTTTAGCTTCTAAAGGCTGTTGCTTACATACTTGATCCCTGATTTTTATGTAGCCACTTCATGTTTACAGTGAAATACTAGTTTAATCTTTTGTAAATTGTCTTGGAATGAAAAGGTGAAATTTGCAGCTCTTAATATGCCCATATAATATATGTAGCTTTTGTCTCAAAATTGTATCTTCTTTTTTTCCCTAGCTTGTTTTCATTTTAAGCCCCAGTATGTTAAAGTTCAAAAGGCTGTGCAATTTCTCTTAAGTTTTCCAAGCTAAAACATTCTTGTTTAGGTAATATAATGTCTGTGTATTAAGTAACATTTCTTTCCATGGCTGTGTTTTAGGTGAAGAAGCTACTTAATAAAGTAGTGCTTAGAGAATCTTGCTTTTACAGAAGACTAACAGATACTTCTAAAGATGAAGAAAATCAAGAGGAGTCTGAAGAGCTACAGGAAGATATGTTAGGTGGTATTATTTTTTTATGCCACAGACTTCTAGAGAATTGTTTCTGTGCGAATGATAATGAGAGTTCTGAGATACTTACTCTCTTGCAGAAACTAATTCAGGTCCACAGGGAACCTGCCAGTTTGGAAAATTAAATCTTGGGCAGTTCATAAATTACAGTATTTCTGGCTTCCAGCACATCTTGTTGCATCTGTAGGATAAATCTTAATATCTTGGAACAGGAAGGAGGACGGAAGTTAATGCTGAATATTGATGAACAGCATTTCTCGTTCACTGCAGTTTTGCAGTCAGGAGGATCAGTGCTGTAGGTAGTAGAACAGAGCCTGATTTTTGAAGACAAATTACTGCAGAAGGGAGGCATAGAAGAATGTCACGAAAGAGCATGCTCCTTTTTGGGGGGGGGAGGGGGGGGGTGGAGTAAGGAAGGAGGAGAGAAATATGAGGGATAGACCAGCAAACTTGAATCTGTATTTATTCTTTTAGGATTTTATTATTTTAAGAAGTTTTTGAGGTTAGTTACTAGAACTGAAAAATGGCAGAATTATTTCCTAATGCTACTTAATCTAATACAGGAAACAGATTGCTGTTACCATCGCCTACTATAAAGCAAGAATCAAAAGCCATAGAAGAAAATGTCGGCCTCATTGTGTACAATGGAGCTATGGTGGATGTTGGAAGCCTTTTACAGAAGCTGGAGAAGAGTGAAAGAGTGCGGGCAGAGATAGAACAAAAGCTTCAGTTACTAGAAGAAAAAACAGGTGGGACGTTACTTTGAAGGTGGTACTTACATGGATGCAAGATGCTAAGACTTTTTAAGTAGATAAACCAATTTGAGTACTATCTGTGATCTAAATTTCTTAGCTATTTGCTTACCATAAACTTAAATTTTCTATTTCCCAAATCCTTTGAACTTGCACACCAACTATTATTGGGTACCATTGTCACCATGCTGAAATGCTTTTATCTTTTTTATTCAAGTTGAATATGACTTCCAAATGTAGTCAGAATTTAGTATTATCAAATGGTAACGCAGTGCAGTTTTTAATATTCTTTAAAAATTAGTAGTTATGGTGTTGGCATGTAAATGGAATTTTAAGATGTGAAGTACGCAGCATTGGAAGTGACTGACTTTTCCTCCCCTCTTCCCCCCCCCCCCCCAAGATGAGGATGAAAAGACCATACTACAACTGGAGAATTCGAACAAAAGTCTATCTACGGAGCTCAAAGAAGTGAAAAAAGACCTTGGCCAGCTGCAAGAAAATTTGAAGATCTCGGATGATAAAAATTTGCAATTTGAGGGTCAGCTGAATAAGACAATCAAAAATTTAGCTACTGTTATGGATGAAATACAGTGTGTTCTTAAACAGGTTAGAATTGTTTAATTCCATTTTTTATTATTGTATGCAAGCTTCCTGTAGACTAAATTATCAGAACAAAAACTTCAGAATAAAAAAGAATTTTCACATGAATCCGGGGCAGTACTATCTTCACACACACACACATATATATACACACAAGATGCTAAATGCGATACTGATTATTTAAAGATAACAAATAAAATGTATTTTTCCTAAGCTTGAAACGCGTGTTCTTGACTTAAATGTTTTTAAAAATGTATAATTATTAACGTAAATCTTAAACCATCTTAATATTTTCCTGTCCTGATCTTGTTCATCCCCAACAGTCCAAATATGCTCTTCGTTCGATCAGTTAGGAGTAATTTTTCAAGGCAGAGCTTAAGTATTTAAATTTATGTGGGGGTCTTTCAGTATAATGAGTTTTAAGCAAACCACATAATGTTCCAAAGCATTTCTATCCCTGTACGGAAAGATACTTGCATATTCCCGAAGAATGCTGTGAGGGCCCATTAAGTGAGGCTGAATAGAAGTAGGTTATGAAGGCTACTGAGTGGCAAACTGGTATTATGAGGGAGCCTTGCTTCTACTTCCGTCTGCATTTATTTTGGAAAGACAATATAGCATCTACAAAAGTTCTAAAAACAAAACCACACACACACACAAAAAAAACAACCTGGAAAACTTGACAAATGTTAATTTTTTCCCCCTTGTAGGATACAAGCGATACATCATATAAGTCACTGTAGCTTATTAAACTGGCAGTACCTTGCAGCCATCTGTCATCAGTATTGTTATGCAGTCCTGTGCTTTACTACGTGTTGTAGACCTGCTACTCTACCAGAACCATCAGCTGAAGGCACTGCATAATGCTCTTGTCATGCTCTTAGCGCAGTTAAATAGCCTTGCTCATTCTGTCCAGTATTTTTGAGATGAAAATGTCTTCTAAGCCTTTGGCCAATATAAGTATTTTATGTTAGAACTGTTATGGTAAATTACTATCCTGATTTAATGGATTTTGCAAAAACTGTTTTCACTTGCTCTTTTAAAAAAAAAAAAAAAGCCAACAACCAACTAACAGAAAGAAAAAAAAAAAAGTGCCTGACAACCCCCAAACCTTTAGACTATAAAGTGAGGCTTCTGGGGCTGTCTTTTGTGCTTCTCTTCAGAAGTGCTTAGGTCACATTTAATTTCTGCCCCTCAATTTTTCAGGAAGATACTGGAAATATGAATTGGTTATAACTAAACTGAGTAAGATACCAGTTCACATAGTATTTAAAGTTAACACCAAACAGTATCTTTGTCTCTGCTGCTTTACAGTTCACATGAGAAATGCCACTTCTAGAATTCATGTTATCCTCTCCTTTTTTCTTTTAAAGGATATTGTGAAGAATGAAGATAAAGATCAGAAATCCAAAGAAAATGGAGCAAACGTATGATAAAACTGCTGCTGTTTAGAAGAATGGTGTTACATAATGTAATATAAATCATGATACCAGAATGTATGGGAAGTGATGCATGTTTGATTTTAGTAGTATAAATATCTTAGTTCCAAAAGATGTATAAAGTTTTATGAACGTGAGTGTCTGCTTCTGAAGACTGCTTGTAATTCTTAGCATTCAATTTGAGACACTCCTCGAGTGAAAATAATTTTGCATTGCAAAATGTTTTAGGATGAACTTTGTTATAGTTTTAACCCTAATAAAGTTCATCAGCGTAATGAACAGTAGCAAGTATTTAATTACCAAATGTTTTTCATTAAAGTCTAGTGAAATCAACTTTCATTATTTATAGAATTGCCATTTTTAGGTTTTTATTTTTATTTCAGTCTAATTAGTCTTTTTAAATTCAAATATAAATCACAAAATAGCATGCTGCTTAATTTTGCAAGTAAAGATTTTTTTTTTTAAAAAGCTGCTTGGATTTTTTTTTTTACTTGTCACAACTTTCTTTTCCCTTCCAAATGTAACTTTCTTCCCCAAAGCTGCTTGTATTAAAGCCTCATAATATACAGTAGTTCAGATGAGTTAAGAAAGCAATAGAAACCTACCAAAATACTGGTAGGGTTGTGAGATTTATATGAAAATACATGGGCCTGTTTTAAATGTATGTCATTTGTGTTCCTTTAATTGTTCTTACCTTGGATTAATATATATATGCTCCTTTTTAATAACAAATGCAGTGTATTAAAATGTATGGTTGGATACCAGGCCAGTAGATGTCAGAATAATGCCTTACATGGAGAAAAAGCTACCATTGTAAGCCGCCTTTAATTAAATTTGGACTTCTTTCTTAATATGTGTAATTACTTCAAAGACTTTAGTCCAACAAAAGAGTGGATACACAAGTATCAATACTCCATGTTACAATTACTAAGGAGCAGGACACAACTTGGTTTGTTGAAAGTGGGTAAGATTGCCTTCTTTTGTGTTCACAAATCACTAGAGATCTAAACTTAATGTGACATCATTGTCAAAGGCAACTTATTCAAATAATGTGAAGTATGAACAGTTGTATTTTGGCGTAACTTCCAGGGAAATTGAGGGTTTTGAAGGTTGGGACAGAAGTGTTTTCTTACAGAAATGGTTAATTTTAGCAGACCTTTTTTCTTTTTTAGCCTAGATGTCCTAGGTAACTAAATACCTGTTGGGAGAGTCCAAGTGCCATAATATGTATGAATAACCTACATGGAAACTCATGTAGCTTTACTGAGATACACATTAAAATGCCTGAATTTATGTTCAAAAGAGTCTAAGCTGGTGCTTTTATCACTTACCTTTCTTGGCTCTTTTGGAGCTAGACAAGTAAAATATCTTTTCATTAAAATAACATGCATAAGCTTCCCCCTCATTCATCTCAGTCGAGTCACTGTATAATATCTTAACTGTTCACACTAAAGTAGGAAGTACTGTACAAACACTAATTATTGCATATAAGTACACAGAAAATGCATGCTTTATGAATTAAGAGATAACATCTCATTAGAATGATTGAATGAGGATGGTGATAAATTAATCTTAAGAAAAGCGTTATCTGTGGTGCACAGATGGTATTAAATTCTTTTGTAATCAAATTATATTTTTCACCTTTACCTTTGTACAAATTGTTGACAGCATGTTTCATTTTTGACGTTAAGCACCGTTTATTTAAATAGACTTGCAAGGATTGCATTTGAAATACTTTGTTCATGAATTTTCAGCAGTACATGTGAACATACAAGAAAATAATTCTAGAATTCAGGATAACATCTTTTTAGGCACAGTGAAACTTCTGTTGAAATATTTTGCTGGGGTGTTTTTACCTTAAACTGCTGAGCTGAAAGCAGTTGTCGCAACAAGCAGGCCTTATCTTTCAGTGAGTTGGCCTGTGGGATAGTTGCTAGAGTGATACAGATTTTTACAGTATTTAAGAAAAAAAGTATTTGTTAGAATGAGTGTAATCTTTCTCTATATTGCTTTGATGTAATAGTGTTTCAGATACTATGTACAGTCTGCATTTATGTTGGAAAGAAAATTAAAAAGGTAAAGAATAAAGGAAAAAAAGACAAGTTTTACAACTACACCGAGCTTGACCAGTCTCCTGAAGCACAACTAATCTGAGGAAGAACAGACACCTCTACAGACTGTTTAAGTCGCTTTACCAAACAGCACAAGGTTCTGTATATATACAGCATCAATGCTGGTCGTTAGCTAAAGCTTCTTGGTGATATTCCCAGAACTATTAACTCATTAAGAAAATTGAATAGAGTATCAGTAATGGAGGTTTGGAGAAGCAATCTTCTGTCAGTTTTAATTTTTGAACAATATTTTTCCATTTCATGTCCATGCTTCCCACCTCATGGGCTTTCCACTTCTAAGTCTGTCATTACATATCAGTTGCTGGCGAAAGGCTGGTAAAAGTGAGCCTAAGCCAGGTCTTAACTCTGATGCCTCAACATCCAATTTGTTTGTAGTTTTAAAATCATCATAGGTGCTCTGTGGAAAGTAGTAAGTCTCAGACTGCCTTGTTCTGTAGAGAAAGCACTGCTACAGCAGGCCAGTAAATGGAATCTGATTGCGGTTTATAGATTTATTTCCCTCCCCTTTTGTATTTTGTCCATTATGGGGGAATTGATGAGTTAAACCCTTAAAGTGATATTCAGACTAGTGGATGTCTGTCAATAAGGCTAGGAAGAAAGTTCCATGTGATACATCTGCATGCAAAATGGTCTAGAATAAAGTAGACATCTCTTGAGCCCCCTTTGCTTTTGCTCTGGTAATGAAAAGGCAGAAGTACATAGTTTCAGTGCTACGTAGCAATAGTGGCAAATAGACCAATAGTGAATTTTTGCCAAAGTTTTCTGAAGCGTTCAGGATTGCATGTGGGATAATGGAGCTGCTTCCAGCACTGCTGCATGTTCTACCATGATGAAGACACATCATGTTTTCTTGACTCACCCAGTGCTTCACGCTTGTTCCTGTAGCGCCTGGGCACTGCTGCAAAATCACTTCCCAGTTCTTGCTTGGTTTATCTGGTGTCCTCTGGCTCAGCCTGAGGCACCCTGAAGTGTACAATGGAGGGGTTGGAATTCTCTGTCTGGTGCCCGTGGGTTTCCACAGAGCCAGCATTTACAATTGAGTTGTTTCAGAATCTAACATTATGAAGCCTAGTCCTTTAACATAACATTTCTTCAATGTTTAATTGCTTTGAGAGAGATTAATAGCTTTCAGTCCATCTTTCTGCTGAGTAATGTACTGTGTGAGTATCTGTTTGGACCTATGTAACAGTTAACTTTCACTGATAATTTTATCAGGAATGTGCACAAAACGTGTTTTTTTTCTTGCTTCTCTGTAATCTTTGTGTACCCAGGTCAGGTTCTTACCTTTAATGCATTTGTTCAGTGCAGTTTATATTTAAAATTATAAAATATAAAATAATTCATTTTGAGTGACTGAGTCTTATGGCTAGCAATTGATTGCAAAACATGTAGGTAGCGCAGTCAGTACACTTAACGCTAATACTTTCCAGAAAGCAGAAATGGTTGAAGTAGAAATTTAACTGGGACTTGTATATTGCAATGTAGTGTGACAATAAAAATGACATAAATAATGAATACCTCCACTCAGCTATCAAAACTGCCAGTGTTTTCCCACCAAACTTTTATGTTTCTGCATACTGGTTTTGTGCAAGATGTATTGCACAAAGTTAGTTACAGTAAAAAGCTCTAATAACAAAATGCATTACTTTCAAGCAAAAATAATTTTCCTTTTTTATTCATCCACTATATAATATACGGCATCATGATACAGAGTATAAATTTAGAGCTTCGGAACACACCAAATATTGCCTGGAGTCATGTTTTGTAGTGTTTTAACTGGTTAGGAACATTGCTTTTGAATTTCTAGATATCTGATACCTGAATTTGTATTGAAAACATGTGACACTGCAGTTGTATGCTGCTTTTGATTTCTTGTATCCTGCTGGTTTTTAAATTGTTCTCTTTAACGAGTGGATTCTAACTTGTTTGAGGATTCAGGTCGAGTACCCTACAGTACATGTAAGAACTAGTGTCTTTTCAGGTGTGATTCAGTAATCCTGCAAGCTGTTGTATCTAGCCCAATATTAGTTCAGTTCTCTTTATTCTTCTAAAATGATAGCAGAATAGTGGTGCTGAGTAGATTTGTTGCATGCTGCAATTTGGTTTTTTGGTGCTGGGTTATGGGGTTAAACTACTAGTTTTTCTGTAGTTCCTGCAGTACTTCACTACGCTTGGACCATTTACAGAGCATGTTAAGCCACAGGTGCACGTTGAAATACTTCGCTGATTGAAATTGTTGAAATTGTTCAGTGATGTCCTTCTCTTTAGAGCTAACAGTCTTCCCTTCTGTATCTCCCCCAGGCTGAGGAAGGAGCTAGCTTTTATTTTTGCTAATAACTTGGTCTGCAGCGTCAAGGCATGTTCATGTGAACTTCCCATAGGCAAAGCAATCTCCCGGTAGTGAGGTCTGACCATTTCTTTGTGGGAGGCAAGTGATATGGTCCATGTGGTGCCTCTAAAAGCCCCTTCTCTCATATGCTCTAGTGAGGGGGCTCTGAATGTTTGGAGAAAGTACTAGAGCTGGATTTCAGCCATGACGACAGATTCCCAAAGCCAGATGTTTTGATGGGAAATTGATTCCTAGATTATTTTCCCTCAGTCTAGTGAGGGGCACAAGTGAAAGGATCCTGTTGACTGAATCATTCTTCACATTTCATTGTGGACAAACAGCTGGGTAGAGGGGAAGAGCGGAGAGGAGGAACACTGCAGAGAATCCCAGCCTGAACTCTCCCTACTCTGCTTTTTAGCAAATATTTTTAGAGTACTTCTTTGCTTTATTATTTGCTTGCAACCTTTTTAGTGGTATACAGAAGGATTTGTTTGAGTGTGAAGGGGTTTTTTTTCCCCCTGTATTGCTTAATTCTTTCTGGTCTTCCTGACACAGGGTCATCTGGTTACATTCCTGTTTTGTCATGCAAGGGGCAGAAACAGCTGGAGGACAGCAGCCTTCATTTTTGGTCCCTTTTTAGCAGGGCTGGATGGTAGACAGCAGATTTGCATATAAAAAAGCAGAAATTGCTGTCATATGTCACATCATAGAAATGAACAGTTGGAGATAAAAGTACCTTGCAATGGTGGTCTCAAAAAACTCTGTTGTCTCTCAGACCAGCCGGATTTACTGTAAAACAGTCCATTGCATGTGTGCAGAGGAAAAGTTAAAGGAGAAGTAGGCAATTTTCACTGTTAAGTATAATGTGCACGCGGGTTGGGAAGATGGGTTGTTACCCTTTCAGCTTGGCTCTAATAAGAAATGAGAGTTTTGGAAGTTCTCTTAAACATCTGGAAAGATTCCTGTCTGTTTCACAAGAGTTAGTCTAGGTGTCCCATAAGAGACTTTCCTCTTCAGCTTGTCTCCTGATGCCTTGTTTTATCAAAGTACTACTCAAACAAATTAAGTACTTCTATTAAGTACATTACATTAAACGTAACTATTAGAACATTCATGTTACAACTTGTAAAATCTTGGGAAGGGTTTCCAAATGCAACTTGAGAGTATTCTTAAAATGTTTGTTTACAGAGAAAAGCTTATACTTGTCAAGTATCTCCTCCGATATAAGGAAGCCATGTATAATATGACTAAACAGATGAAAATAAGGATTAGCTGCTTACCAGTATTGAACCTGATTTTCTGCCTTAGTGTCTTTCCTGAAATCAAGCTAATAACCTCTTTTTTTTGGGGGGTGGGGTGGGGGTGGTGTCTTTTCATCTTACTGAGGAGAGGAAAAACATATGACCTTTAGTACTGGGACATGTATGGGTGGCAGCACATCTGTAAATCCTCTGATTATCCATGGGATCCAGTAATATGCTTGCAAGGAATGTGCAGTCAGCGTTTTCAGTCTTTTGATTTGCGCATGTAATGATGGACAGCACAAAAGGGGACTTGTGGGGGTAATACAATGTACAATAATTGTGATCCATGGACAAAAGCAGAAGTTGTATAGCGTGACCTTTGGGTAGCAGGGGCTCAGAATAGGCAGGATTGATAAGAGATGGCTGTGCAGATATCAGAATGAATTCACTGCTCAGAATATCTACTTCATGCTTAAAGTTTAAAGAAAAGGAAAATGAATCCACTTTAGGTCTTTTTTTTCAATGAAGACAACGAATCTTTGAAAAAAGATTCAAATGCAACCTGCAATTTAAGAACCTATGCAAATTCCCTAAGAACATACTAAATTGGACACAAAATTGCTCTGTGAGCACCAGGTTCCAAAGCGAGCAGTGCCCTGACCTTGTCTGACAAGGATTTTACACAGTGAATGAGAAGATGCACTCTGTAGCTTTGCACAACAGGGACAAACTGCACGAGTAACATGTAAAAATCGTGCGGAGCAGTGCTGAGGCACGGCCTTTGCACCGGTGCCTCCTCCGCCTGCTCTGTCCGGGCCTCACTTCATGAAAGCGTAATCCGAGACAGCTTGCCCTGATCCTGGGGGAAGAGAACACGGGGGTGGGGTGGGGAGGGAGTCTTTTGTCTCTCTGAAATTTTAGTGCAAAACAGAGGCAGGTTCCTCCAGCCCAGAGTGGGATTTTCTGGAGGGAGAGTGCCCCATCCTGGAGCAGCAGGGACAGGAGGGGAGAGCTGGGGCTGGGCTGACCGCGGTGGCTGCAGGACACAGCTGGTGCTGGAGCCCTCCAGTGTCGCTGAATTTATTTGCTTTCATCTTGACTATTTCTTAGCTCCTTCGCTGCCTGCCTGCGTAATCCTGATGGTGAGATCCTCTCTGTTTTGCAGAGCTGCTGGTTGATTCAAGCAGGGTAGGCTGAGCTGCCATCAGAGACTTTTATCAGCTGCAAGTACCAAACCACTCTCCGGCGGCAGGTAACTTCTGCCTGTGGCATTTTGTGATTAGCGGTATCAGTGTAAATCTTGGCAGGCACAAGTACTGCAGCCGGGCTGGCAGAAAAGCGAGGAGCAAGCAGGGCATCACCACCACAGCTTTCTCCAGAGGCACAGCCCCCCGTCAGTATGGATACTGGGACAAACTGGGTTTCAGCTGCTGGTAGTCTGGTTTGAAGTCAAGTCAGTGGTGAGTCATTGCAATGTAGACACTCAATATTTAGGAAAAATGTTATAGGAAGCAGGTGTGCTGGTTGGTTTTGGTGTTTTGTTGCAGGTAATGTTTCCTGGAGGAGGTGACTGGATATAATGTGTCCAGAGACTGACACTGCAATGAACTGGAAGGTGCATTCATAACCGGTGAAAGACTAAGTTAGTTTCATTCATCATGAGCGTTTTTAGACAAAGGATAATGCGTAGAAAGAAACGCTGGGGCTGGATGTTATGGATTGACTCAGCACAAAGATTTCTCTGAGAAAGAGCTACAGAATGTGCTGCCGTTGGAGAAGGTAAAGGTGGAGGGCACGCAGCACCGTGGGTGGGGTGACGGCTGCCCGGGAGGGAAGGCACTTTGCTACCTAATGTAGACACAATGCTCTGAAGTCAGCAGCTGCTTTTAGTCTTAATTCCTCTAGAAATGTTGACCAAAAAAATCCCCAACCTATAAAGGGATCTGTTAAGTCTTTCCTAAAAATGCATAAAAGTGAAATTGATGGAAGATCTAAGATCAGACTTAGACACATTCAGGTTGCTACCTTAAATATGGAATTATTTACATTAAAAATTTAGAAGATGAGAATTTTGCAGAAGATGACATATTGCAGCACTGTCTTGTTTCCCCCCTTCATTTAAATTGAAATTATTAACTTTAAGGGGATACACAGAGAACATGCTATCAGATCTGGCAGTAATAACAACGACGACAAAACAACCTCAAGGGAAATTCATGAGTATTTTTAACTAGATTGTACTGGTGGGTATTTAGCCATGATTCCTGTTTGCTACCGACACTTAGTTCATATTCAATTAATTGTGCTAGTGACCTCTGCAGTCTAATGAGGCCAACCTGCAATCAAGAGCTTAGTCTATACATAAAAGTACAGCTGCTGGATTATCGAGTGCTCTTAATGCAAGGCTGACACAAAAAGTCCTCTGAAATGTTAGTGGTTGCAGAATACACCAGCCAGCATGACAATTGTGGTTCACAAGCAGAGTAGGTTAAATTTTTGCTCCTGGTATTGACTGCTGCCTCACAGCTCTTCAGTTTTTACTCAAGGCATTGGTTTTGGTCAGTAAATCCCTTTACTGTTTGCAATTCCTGGAGGGGGGGCAGACCGGTATGCTGTGGTCATCAATCCTTGAGTTTGTTTTACCCTTGATCCTGTGGGGCTTGTGTTGGTTCATCCTGTGGAGCATCCTGGAAGGCTGCCCTTTTCTGACCGACCTTTTGCTGGAGGAGACAATACCGTGGCACTTCTGTAGTTCTTGCAATTTTCTGTGTGGTTTTGACATGGTTAATTAGGATTGCTCTCTGTTGAAGGTGATTATAGGAGATACCAAGTTCTGATTACCGAGCATAATGCAGGTAAGTGATAAGTGAGCAGTGTAGTCCTTGCTTCTTGTCAGCTCAGATGTCTGCTTTAACATTTTGATGTGAACCACTTGTGCTTTAACTTTCCCTAAACTAAAGGATTGGAAGCATTAGCAGCCAAACCAGGAATGCTGCTAACGAAGACCAAGTAGAAGATGCTGAAGTGAAGCTTTACAGCTGTTCAACCCCATAGTAACTACTAGGTACTTGGTGAAATGCAAACAAATACCTTTTCAGTTGAATTTCCAAAGGTTAGTAGGGATTTTCATAGCTGTCATTATTTGAGAGGTTTACTGTTATTTTTCCCTGAGTGTAGCTCTGTAATTCTCTCTGTCCAGGGATGAATTACATTTTACATTAGAAGTAAGTTTTACCTCAGGGAGGTAATAATATTAAGATCACAAATAATAATAATTAATTAGATCACAAATAAATAATTAGATCACAAAACCTTTTTGTTGAAGCTAACTAGCAGTTCTTTGAGTAAAAGTGCAGTTTTGAATTCTTTCTTGAAGTAAGAAATTTTTCAACTTTTGGAAGACTTGACGAATTCTTAATGTTCTGTTTCAAAATTTTTAACATGAAAATTTCTGATGTCTAGCCTGTGTTGTCCTTGGCCAGCTCAACATCTTTATGCTTCTCTTAATACTGGCTTTAGCTTAAATCATAGAGATGTATTTTTTTTCCTGGTATTTACCCTTCTTTCCCAATAATTTGTAGAGAATAGCCACTCCCTGTCGCAGCCTCGTTTTCTGACTAGAAAATTGATCTCTTCATGCAGTTTCATTTCTCGGGCACTCTGGTAACTTTACTAATCTCTGGTAGCATCTGCTCCAGTGTGAGTTCATCTTCCCTGATCACAAGTAGCCTGCTGACCTCTTAACTATTTATTTATCCAGGTGAGGTGTTATAAGGAAGAACAGTGGTTTACTTACTCGTGTCCAACTAAAAAGCAGTAATACCTCTAGGTATGTTGGGAATGGTTCTCTCTTACTATAGTTAAGTTTTATATCACTGGTGAATATTGGTATGTTACTTGCCAGTCTCCTGGGGATGATTTAGAGAGTGTCCTTGACTCCTTTGTTTTTTACCTCCTTGCTTCCCAGTAACCTCTTTTCTGATGCATAGCATGGCTGGTTGAATCCAAATGTAAATTACTTTGGTAAATGAATTAGGTAATTTCCCCTATCATCTTGTCTCTTGCTGCAGTAACACCTAAAGGGGTTTCTAACAAGTTAGAGTTCTCTCACAGTTTCTTTAATCAAATGCCTTTGAAGAAGCTTTTCTTTGTGAATCTCACTTTTTCAGACAATTGATGTTGAAGCGACATTTTCATGGTTTTACTTCCATTTCTGGAAGGTTAACTGAAACAAATTTGCAATTTGAGTGTCTGTATTTAGGTAATTTTCTGGTTAAAACTGATGTATTTTGTGCCTTCTCTTCCATCAGTCATCATAATGACCATTTTCTGCTCTGGAAGACTTTTCTCCTGTTCCTTATATATATTTTGCTCTAGAAAAGCAAGTGACAAGTTAGACAACTAAAATGCAAGGGACGAAAGTTTCTTGGGTTTTGTTTTTTAAAGGAATTGACAATATTTAAAAATTAATCTATTGGTATCACATTTGCTGTCTTTATTTTACATAGAGAGAGATTTGACTGCTTTTTTTAATCTACCTGCTCTCCTGTTATTGTTTGCAATAATGTGGAATTCAAGCTACTTGGGTTTCTCATGCTTCATGACTAAAGACTGGGATGTTGGGAACCAAGCAATGTCCTAAGTGGTTCTTAGGAAACATTTCCTGCAGCATGTAGCAATAGCAGCGTCTGCAAACTCCAGCAGTGTTTGGTGAATTTTCACAGATATCAGGGGGCACCAGGTGTCAGTGATGGGAATCACTTGGCCTGCAGTATCTTTATCCTTGGCCATGGTACATGAAAAGTGTCGAGACTGAGTTTTCAGACTCATGAGAAAAATCAGCTAACCATTTTGAGTTTTTTCCTTTTTAATCCACAACCACTTGTTTGCTGGACAGTAAATGAGAATCAGTGGGCATGCAGCACTGCAGCGCTAATTTTGCCAAGTTGCATTTCAGTGAAGAATTATACTAGGGTCTTGGCATGCTCCAGTCCCTGTTGCATGCTGGTTTTAAAGCCCTCAGCGCTCAGAAGTCCTCCTCCCTGCTGTATCTCGAGGAGCTTTCCTGGCTATTGCTCATCATCAGAAGACACTGTGGTCCCACAGATCTTTGTGTTACTCTTTATCCCAGCAGTTCAAATTAGGTTTGTTCTAGAGAAACATACTGGGGAGTTGGACATCCTGGTTTTACGGAATGGACTACACCTTGACTGATGTCGGCCACTGGAAGATTAATCAAATAAAGGGAAAATCCAGTCCCAAAAGCTTATGAAGAATCACAAACTGTTCTGCTGTATTTATTGCCAGGTAAAATCCAAAATGTCTTTCTCTTCCCTTCTGATGGGGATGCCAGCTCTGGTTTGCATGGTACACCCAGGACTGAGTAGAAGCTGTTATATTCTCCTCCCTGGAGGACGGAGGGGAAGAAGGGGGGGAAATCATGGTAATTAAAATCTCCCTGAGAGGGTGAAGTAGGGGCTAGTTTAAAAAAAAAACTTTTTATCTGATAACTGAGCAGCCTCTGTCGAAATGCTAACATCTCTCTGTCGGACCATTTCCTGTGCTTAGCTCAGTTGTTCAGTCAATTGTTTACCAAACAAGGGGCAAACTGCTCCCTCCCACCTTTCCTGTACAGCCATGGGGGATGCATGCAGGGCAGGTTGCTGGGAGAGGAGAAGGGGACTCTCAACTGAGATTAGATACAATTGGAAATACTCAATTTGAGGGCACTGACTTCCGGGGCCTTTGATGAGAGAAACTGGGGTGATAGTCGAGGAGAATGCATCTCAGTAGCTGCTTGCTTGTTGTCCTTGGTCATAACCAGCTCGTTTCTGTCATCCCAGCCTGCCTTCTCTCTTGGCAGCAGCGTTTTCCATGTGCCTGAACTGCCTGACTCCCTTTTTGTGGTTCCTATCGGGTAGAAGTGAACGATAGTAAATTGAAACATTTTTGCTTAGCCTTTATAGGCTGAATTTGCTGCCGGTTCAGCATCTCTGTTGCAGGGCTACAAATTATTCACAAGGAAAGCTAAGAAAGCCCTGCACTTTCTGGTTAGACTGAGGCTGGGATTGGCATGCAGACTGTGACTTTTCTGTGGTCACATAATGTGTTGATCATCTCTCTTAATGAGAGGTCTGTTTGTGCTCTGCTGAGCCTTTAAGTCCCTACTGCAGGCTGCAAATTTATCTCACTTGGAAAATATCCTATTGAAGAGTGACATTGAAAGGACAGTACACTTTCCGTGAAGTATTAAGTTTTATCCGTTTTTGCTGGAGGTATTGACCGAACTGGAATGAGATCAGACAAGGAATTGTTTTGTGTTCCTGTTGTTTGTGCATTTGGTGGAGTAATCTGATAGGTCTAGCTCCTCACTTTTCTTTCCCTTGTGTGAGTCTCTCCCAGAACTTAGGGAGAAGAGAAGCACTCAGAAAAGGAGCTAAAAAATGGCCAGAGATGGTCTCTGAAGCTCCTTGATTTGGGGGGGGTTAATGCTAGTTTGATATTCAGACAGAATCCCTGTAATAGGAGAGGGGTGGAATTGAATCTCCTGAAAAAGGTTCAGCAACAGCTTGAGGAGTAAGGAGTAAAACTTCCGTTGTATTTATGGGCTGTAATTACCTTCCAAAGGCAGGGTGGGCAGTTTTGGGGAACTATATTTGTTCCTGTGTGATGACTCCCAAGTGTAACTTATTTAGTGACCTCTGCAGTGCTGACACGTGGCTCTGCAAGCACTGGCTGCCTCGCTGCAGAGGTCCTCACATGCTGAGCTTCTCTTCATGTTTGTGCCAGCTTTCAGGAACAGTTTTGAAGTGCCGCCTGCGGAACTGGTACACCTGGAGTCCATCTATAACTGCGTACTTGAGTATTCTCTACTTCTTAGCAATTCTCAACCTTGCTTACAATGAGAGACAAATTATTTTCCAAAATGGACCTGGCAAGCTTTTAGGATAGATTTATTTTCATTTGAATAATTTAAATTTGTTCACAGCAATTAATGTCAGTATCAGCATCATTTTGCTGCGTGTCTAATGAAGCTACAGATGAAATTATGGCCTTGTGAGTAGCTGATTCCTGTTTTGTCTACAAAAGGTCATGACTCTGAAGTGGATGTTGTTTGTCAGGCACTCTGTAGTTACACACAGGAACACACAATCTTAATGATGGCAGCTCAGCAAGAGGCTGGGGATGTGCTTCATGGGATTCCTTTCTTTTGGAGTCCCTTCATTCCAGTGTCTTTCATCCTGCCTCACAAACAGGGATGTAGGTTTGCAAGTCAAAGGAAAACAATTTTGTACTTCAATGGTGCTGGCTTCTGTGAAGTGTAACTCACAGTATGTGGTCATACTTCGTATTGGACTGTTTAGGATTATTTAGAGTTCTGTTCCTTTTTATTTTATTCAGGCCCGAAAAGAGTGGATGACCTAAAATGGTGCTTTATTTTGCACTGCTGTGTATAGGCTGCCAGAACGTGAAGAACAATTTAATTGAGTTTTTAACTGGTTTATTCTCAAACATTACTTTTAAAGTTATTTTCAGTAAGCTATCTCATTCAGAACTTAGTAACTTGCATATTCTGTTGTAATTGGGTTTTCCTGGTTGTCATAGTTGTTCCAGTGGTGACTCTGTTGATATATTTTCAGGAGGAAAAAAGGAAGAAAACATTTGTACTCCTTGAAGGACAACTTTTTATCTACCTTGCTATTATTTGCTTATGAATTTAATTCTTTCCGTGTAATGGCTATGCAAACCTAACATTATTTCATAATGTTTAGCACCTAATTTTAGCTGGCATTCAGCCCTTACCACTGACTTCAGATGAGATGATACCCCTGTGTGTTTCATGCATTTCCATATCAAATTCTTACTAAGGTATTAATCCTGTATTATAAAAGCCTTTTCTCAGTTGAATATGTATTGCACTAAACCCAAATGCTATATTCAAACTACTGATTGAACTCACAGCAGCAAGGTACAAGGTACTGTAACGTTCTTCAAAATCCTGATGCATTTACCAGATCTGTTCAGCTTGAATTACCTGAAAGGTGTAATCCGCAAAAGCGTTTGTGCGTGCAAATTTTTTCACTGTCTCAGCAAGTAGTCTCTAGTCACACTGTTTAACAAATACCACTGAAAAGGAGTGTATAATTTTTTTTATAATAAGCTCCATTCAGTTTAATTTACTCTGAATTTTTCTAAAAATAACCTCTAACAAGATTAGTTGCGAAGAACTTGGTATGTATTGTGTATTTCTCAGTGCTGAAGATTTTCAGCAGAAGAAGCTCTTGCTTCTGTCTTTTGAGTGCGAAAAAAAACTCAAGAAAATAGGCTGAGCTGTGCTATCCTCAGTCTTTTGAATTCTTGCACCTTGAATCCTGAATGGCAGATTTTAACTGCCTTAATGCTCTCTTAGGATGAGGGTAACTTGAACAATGCTAATTTCTTCACTATCTCAGTCAGAAAAGACAGCAGTTTGTGTTAATATCATGTAGTTAATGAAATAAATTGCATTAATTAGTAGTACTTCTGCTATGATCATTGATACGGTTTCAAAATCAGAGACTTCATTTCAAGGCTAGTTTTAGCTTTTCTGTACTTGCTTTACATCTTTAGGACATGTCCACTCCATCACTGTGGAGAGCACCAGCTCTAACAACAGGCTGGTACAGATGGAGTTCAGTTATGAAAAAAATGTTATGAAAACAGTAGCTATTTATTTGAAGGTTGAAGAGAAAACCAGTAGTTTTGCCATACGGACGCTGTTTTGCATGGCCTCATTAATAGCATGATGTAAGTGTAACCTTTTTTCTTTAACTTGGTGTAACCCAAGAAAACTTCACAGCTAGTGGAGGTCAAAAGTGCCATTGCATTGGGTTACGGAAAGCAGAGGGTGGTCGAAGTGTGTGTGGGATGAGAGTGGC
This sequence comes from Aptenodytes patagonicus, assembly GCF_965638725.1. Classification (NCBI taxonomy): domain Eukaryota; kingdom Metazoa; phylum Chordata; class Aves; order Sphenisciformes; family Spheniscidae; genus Aptenodytes; species Aptenodytes patagonicus. Next base: position 37,804,330 of record NC_134953.1, read on the forward strand.
TGTGGGAGGCACAGGTACCGGCGTCCAACTAAACCAGATGACTGGACTACTGTTTTATTCCTGGGAGTCTATCCTACCTCCTACTCAAAGCAGGGTCAGCTATGGGGTCAGACCAGGTTCCTCAGGGTTTTATCCAGTAACATGTTGGAAACTCCCCAGGACTGGAGACTACACAACCTCTCTGGGCAACCTGCTCTACTGCTGTGCTGTCCTTAAAGATAAAAAGGTTTTCCTTATAGCCAGTCTGAACCTCTCCTGTTCCAACTGATGCCTGTTGTCTTTCACCCTCCCCCCACACACTGCTGTGCAGAGCCTGGCTCTACCTTCTCAAGGGGTTGCTGTCAGGTCCCCCCAAAGCTATTTCTTTTCCAGGTTCAACAAGACCTGTTCCCTGAGCCTTGGCTTACAGGGCAAGTGTTTCAGCCCTGACCATCTTGGTGGCTCTCTGCTGAATTTGCCCCTATTTATAGATGTCTTTTCTATATTGGGGGCCCAAAACTAGACTTAGTATGCCAGATGTGGTTTAACGAGCACCAAGTAGAGGCATGATCTACTGGCTCTGCTCTTGTTAATACAGCTCAGGATGCTCTTGGCCTTCATTGCTGTGTGAGTAATATGAGCCCCTTCAATACTGAGGAGCCTTGTTAAAAGGCTTGTTTTCATTCAATGCCAAATAAAAATTGATTACAGGTATCAGCAGCAAGAGGTGAGTGGCTTTATTCAGACAACTTTGCTTCTTGTTTCATACTTAGAGAGCTTTAGTGATCTTTTGATTATACAGTCCATGAGCTAAAAAATTGCAGAATGAAGCACGATGTGCACAGGGAAGTGAGGTTGATGGCAGCATGGTTTTCTTTAACCTGATAAAATTGCTGTGGTACTTGTATGAGATTTTTCTTGCTATCTGTTTTTTTTTAAAGATCAGGTTAGAGAAATGTAGGTATCTGCGTTTCTAAAACAACATACATCCGGAGTCACTCTACCAATTCCTTACTATGTTTTATAAAAACACTCCTGAGAGAACTGAAGTAAAAAGTTGCTGGTAGTGTGTATGATTAATGTGACTCACACAGTGCTATCAAACTGCTAACAAACAGAAAACTCAATATGCAAAACCCAACAAACTGCCCTCATTGGTGAGAATACAGTGAAGCCCTTGGGAATAATTAATATATGATGTGAAACAATTTTTTTGCTAGTATGCTCTATCTTACACTGATGCATCAGCAGCAATCCATGTTCCATTCACTTGGCGGTGCACAGCTTCTCCGTAAGCAGCTTGATTTGTACTGAAGCAGAAAGATTTCTGGGCAATGAAACAACTGAAACTGCAACTGCTGTTTGTTTAGCAAACTCAGTCTGTTTCGAAAGCTGAAACAATGTTTATCTGAAAAACTGAAATAAACTGAACCTCTGTGAACTTTATTCTGCTTTTCTAAAAAAAAAAAAGAGCAAGCTTTATTTTTTGTCTTGTAGCAATACTTTTTTCTGGATACTGGATTTCTCTTTTGTGGGCTATGGCCATCTATATGCTTTGTTTCCAAGGTTGAAAACTCCATTGAAATTATGAAATATTTTGCTAGTTCCCAAGACAATATTGCAGCAAAGCTAGCCTGTCATTCAGATCACTTGCTTAGGTACTTCATGGACTGCATCATTTACTTTTTCCCCTGAAATTGTTCTCCTACATTTTCAACATCCCGCAGGCACCTGCACTTCTCTGTAATTTCCATTGGAGGCTTCACCTCGGTCTGTGAGATCCAACAACCCAGTATTTTCACAGTAAGGGTTCTGCTAAACTAGCTTTTGAAAAGATATTTATTGAGTCTTCTGTAATACAGTGGAGGTGCTCAGTTGCTCTGTTTGTCTTCTATCACTTCCTTTTGGCTGAAATTTAGATGAACTGAAACATGGAAAGGGTGTTTAATAGCGCCAAAGCCATGGAGAAAGGTTTGGGAACTGTGGGCTAGGGTCCTCAAGTCCAAACTAGTGTTGTTTAATCTGCAGTGTCTGAATAACTCCTCTGAGACCTCTTGTGGTGGTAAAGATGCTGCTCTTCATTTCTAAACTGGTTTTTGGTGGTTTTTTTTTTTTTTTCTGTGGGCCATAAATTCCAGCCCAATGAAAGGGTGCAGAAACTTATTTTATAGCATAGGGAACATCTTTAAAGTTGGATATCCATTTAGGGAGAGTGGAAGGAAAAGTGGCTGTGCACATCCATCAACATCACTAGCTGCTCAGGCAGGTGTGAAGTTGCCCATATACCATCAAAGCTTTGTTCTCAGCTGAATTAAAAAAACTCCCTGCAGTAGGATATGTCCTGAAACAAGATCTGAGGCCTGCTTCATTCCACCTCAGCGTGTGATGGTGGCTCCTGTCCTCACTGCAAGCCAGGGGCCTGGGTCTGAGGGAAGCTACAACTGCACCAAGCTTTCTAACAGCTTCTTCTGCGGTGGGTAGGATTTGGCCAAGTGTTGCCTGGGAGTGAGTTGGACATAATAGCTGTCATGTGCCCCCTGATTCATGGTTTGCTGGAAACCCTCTGCAGGGGACTATGTTCTCTTTTGAATAGCTCTGTGGGTGCTGTTCCTCTGAAAGACTAGTGTGTGACTTTCCTTGGCTGGGGTAAATGTGAGCTGAGGCCAGGGAGTGTGCAAAGAAGTGAATTTTGGTCCATTTGGGAGGGGAGACATGACCGTAGGTGTATCTTACTCCCATGACTGTAGCTTTATATTATATACTTTTTGTGACTGCCTTTTGTGTGACGGCACATTTCCAGGCAAAGGAGTGAGCCCTGGGAATATTGCAGCAGTTGGAGTTGACCTTTAGCTGAACGGGCACAGGAATGCACAACTGCATGATGATGTTTTTATAGTAAGTCTTTCACTGTATAGTTAAGTACCTAACCAACACCCAGTAATGCTTTCTGCTTAGAACAAAGGTTTTGACATTAAAGAGCTATTTGGATGGTCTGAGATTTATTGCAGAAGAGAGGACAGGGTTGGAAGCAAGGAAAAGGCAGAACTGTTTTAGTGGAGAAATGCCAGGGTTGCAAAGGGGCTTTTTTGGACCAGGCCAAGTGGAGAAGATGTGCTTGTGTCAAATTCCTGTAGCAGTGGATGGCAGCACCTGCAGACAGTTAAAGGAGCCAGAGACATTGCCAGTGACTTGTTTATTCCTGTTCAGTTGTTTGGCTCCATGGGCTAGTCATTGACGGTTTTGCAACTTACCTGGGACTGTTTCATTTTGTATTATTTTTATCTCCCTGCAATGAAGCTTTTGAATCAACGTGTCTTTTACGGTTGAGCCTGACACTGAATGCTGAAATGGTTAAAGATGATCTTCCTTGCTATCAGCTATGCTGGTTACCTTCAATGCCGTGTGTGAATTGACTTAAAAGCTATTGGCATGCTAAAGTATATGAAAAATAATTATCTTGAGTTGCTCATGGTCAATTTCTTTGCCAGTTATGCAGTGAACAGCCAGAGTGCCCCAAAGGCAGATGTATCTATATGGTTTTGCTTGTTTGCTATTGTGCCAGCTGTTGCAGGTGAAGCACAGATCTCCACTGGATAACTTGCCTGCTAGTCTTCAAGCAAGCAGAAGTGCTGTTTTCTTTTAAACAGTCTGTTTGAAGCTGCATGCTTACTCATGTGTTTGGTCAGTACCTTTGGAGCTTGAAACCTGCTCTCAAGATGTTCTTGGAGCATTTAAGTGGACATGTCAGTGGCCTCGGTAAGTGTTGAAGGGGTTGATCTCTCTGAAGATCAGAGATACACATTTCAAAGGCAAAAACTTTCCCACTGTGCTCGGCTTAAGGAAAGCTGTACCACACTGAACCTGCTGGTGTCTGCTGTGTAACTTGTTCCTATCTGGGGGCTTGAAACGAGATTGCAGGAGAGAGCTCTTGTCTGTCTTCTTGAATCCTGTTTTGTTTTCACCATACCTGCCTGTGGGGTTTTTTTTTTTTTTATTGCTGATGAAAGAAAAGATGGCTGTGGGTTGCCATTAGCCCTGAGATTAGAGTAAGGATTTCATGGCTCTTGGCTAGGAACCTCAGAAAGCATTTATAGGTCATATTTTTAAAAGTTCATAACACTTGCAGTTGGGACTAGACTTTTGGGTGTTGTCGGGAAGGCAGAAAAAGTGGTTGGTTTTTGGTTGGGGTTTTTTTTTTCAAGGTGCATGGCATCATCCTCTGTAAAAATCAGCAATTGAGTCCAAATGGAGGACATTGTTTGCCTAATTGTCTTGATTTGGGAGTGTCTGTTCTTGCAGGAATCAGTAGGTATGGAAATCCAACATTTTGATGTGTTTGTAGCTTCTTCTTTAGCATCAACTGATGAAGTGTCAGTGACCTTAACTGACACTTAACCATTTTGCTTCTCTCTTTGAGAGTTGTATGAAATAATCAGCAGAAAGATATTGTCTGCTGTTCCTGAGAGCTTTTGTTTGTTTCAGTAACAGATTAAACATGTTACAAGATTTGACAGTTTTAATGCAATTGAACTATTTACTCTTTGCTTCAGTAAAGAATGTTTCTGAAAACAGGATCTAGTACACAATAATTATGCCAAAATAGAGTTTCCCTGTTATATACTTAAAATGGAAAATGTTTTACTGATCTTAACTCTGTCTTTATAATCTATATAGAATTTTTATTCTTTAATAAGGAAACAACTTGTAAAATCTCCATTAATGTTCAAAAAGTGTTTTGCTACAGTTCCCAACTTTCTATGATGTTCTTATTAACTTGTTGTTCCTTAAAATTCTTTGTCTTTAATTGTCAAATGTAATTTTTGCTATAAAATGTGACCATGATGTGCTCTAGTCTATAGAAAAGCAGAAGCCTTGCAGTTCTAGCAGAACTATACTAGCTTATGGCTTCCCTGGTGCATTTCTGCAAAAAGTGAAGTGCATCAAACATACCAGGGCTCTCATGCAAAGAGGCACAGGATCTGTGGGATCTTTTGTATGTTCAACTTCATAGAGCATACAGAGAAATTCCAAGATAGATCTTTCCAGCTACAAAACAGAAAAGTCAATCTCCTATTTCCACCTGCTGTGTCTTCTCTGTCTCAACAGATGTAAGTGGAATCATATAAGGGAGTTTATTCTTCATTTGCATTTGGTTTTTTTTTCTGGAATTAATTTACTGTTAATCCTTTATTGTTATATAAATTGTTTACCCAAACTTTTAAGAAGTAAATTGAGTACTATTGTAATAAAATGCCTCTCTGTTCACTTCCCCAGAACTAGCCTGATTTTTACCCAGATAAAACTTGTCTTGTATGTAATTTTTCTTAGAGCCGGAAGATGCAAAAATTCTGCAATTGTTAAACAACTCAGTGAAAAATGGTAAAGCTCACCTTACAGAGATGGAACAAAAAATCACTTTGTGCTAGTCAAGAATACCCAGAGGCTTTTCTGTGTGCTGAGTTTTGTTATCCGATGCTCGTATTACAGATGACTTCCCCACATTGTGACCGATACGTGCATGCTCCAAAAGGGTATTCTTGGGTTTCAGGTGTCCAGGTAATGAGCAGAGTTTGAATAGACAGGTAAACCAAACTGAAGGATAGTAATACATGAGTACTGGCAAGCTGCCTAGATTGGTGCTGGTAAACATGATTCTGTAAGAGCCGTGGAGCATGAAACGGGAACTATGCTGTATTTAAACTATCGAGAGGATTAGCCTGAGTTCTTTTGACAGCTGACAGGTACCTTGCACATAGGCATAAGCAAGTCCTTCGTAAAAACTATGAAGAAACAGGAAGATGATTCTCATCAGATGATTTATGTAGAGTAGGGAAGGGGGCAGGGGATTCTGCAGTCTTTTTTGAGCTGTAAAGGGACAGATACTGAAGAGCTTTAACGAGCATGGCATTTTGGTGATTTTGCATCAGGCCTACGAGACATAGCTTGCACAAATTGCTGAGACTGCTCCCTGTGCAAATCTAAGGGATGCAGCATTTATGTATTTCCGTCAAACTTGGGAGAACATCTGAAGTGCAGCCGCTACAGTTATTTAGCTACGGAAAGTAAATCAGCAAAGTTTTTAATAAGAAATTGATAGACACTTGTAGGGTGTTGCCTGGGCCTTTTCCCACATTGCTTATCAATGTTGCCAATGATCTTGCTTTCACTATTTCAGATTTTATTTCAAAGTCAGTAGGGAACGATATCTAATATTGATGTTGTTAGCATGTGTGTACTCTGGCACTATTGGTCTGCAACAATAATTTTAAATAGACTTGTGTTTGATCATGATTTTAGGAAGATTTTTTTTTTTCCCTTTAGTATCAAGCTGGCTTTTACTTAATGCTTTGTTTTAAATATTCTGAAAGGGCCTTCCCTGAATGGAGACATGGGATTTGAGGCTGTGAGACAGATGCAGACAATGATAGCAAGATGATAATAATAAAGATAACAAATAAATTTTGGTGTTTTACTCCTTAGCAGTTTGGTGCTCTGCAGGAACAAATGGTAAAACTGGCAGCAGTGTGGTGTGCCTACAGCAGAGACTTGAGACAGCAAACTATTCACAAGAGTTATTACTGAATGCTGATGGTCTTTTCACATACAAAAAGAAAGCTTGCAATGGTTTCTGCACCTGCAAGGAGTATCCTAGCAACATCACTGAGGAAACTGTATGCCAGAACTTTTTTCTGAGTGCTTTTTGTTGAACATAGCAGCAGTTCTAAAACAAAGGTCAAGAGCAATTTAAGCTCTTCAAAGTGCTGTTGCTTAATTCATTTACTCAGAGAAATGTTTGTGTTCTAGTTTTCTGCCTAAAGGATAAATATCGGGTTACAGAGTCATCCAACAGACTATTCCATTGCAATGTAGTTAAACTTGAATATCACTTAATCTAAAATGTCACTTCTTACTTACTTACTTATGAATACTATTAGCATTCATAATTTTTGCCCTGTGAAGTAACCAGGAATCCCTGCTGCCTTCTGCCTGTTCTGGCAGCTGAGGATACCCAGGGGCTTTCTGTGCAACACAGAACAGGGAAGTACAGAACACGACCAGGTAGTCAGAACAGACCATCGGTCTATTTAAAAAAAAGAAGAAAGTTTTTTTTTTTGTCTGAGGAGGTGTATGTGGTCATCTTACTGTATGCACAGACCTCAGGTGAGTCCCTGCTTCATGCTTTGTCATCAGCTTTCAGGGAAAATACTTACTTCAGGTTTTCCTACATCATTCACTGGTACCGTGTCAGAAGTACTTGCTGGGTTTGCTCTTACTGGCCTTGCCATCTTGCAAAGGGGAGAGGGCAGTGTTTATCTTTGTGTTTTATGGATGGGGGAGTTGAGCCGAAGGACTAAGACCCTTTTCAGCCCCCTGGGCAGGGGCTGCAGTTACTGGGGGAGCTGGGCCACACTCTCATCCCCTCCGAGCTTCTGCTTTCGTCATGCAGAACAGGGACAATGTTACTGTCTCTCACGAGGAGAGTTGGTGATGTAGCCTAAAAAATGCATGCAGTTGTAAAAAGAGTTTTTGCCCTCTGCCCAGTCTCGTAGATATTCTCTAGTTTTAGAGCCTGGTCTAAAAATGGAATTTTTACCATTTCTATTCAAATTTGTGTGCTAGACAAGGGTCAAAGCCTGTTGCTGGTCTTTTTTTCCCTGCATTCTGACTTGATGAAAAGATTTTGTACTTAGATTATTGGATGTTGACCTTTTTCATTAGCTACTTAGAGAAATACAGGTTCTGCATGGTTTCATACGTAAACAGTCATCTAAAGTCAGCAGTCATCAGACGTTATTCTCTCGGCTCCCTGTTTATTAAGCTAAATGATGGTTTAAGCTGGAATTTAATATCAAAAAAACTAACGTGCTAAAGGTAACCTTCTGTTTCCTTCATTACAAAGGCACTTGAAAAGTGCTAGATTCATTTCCTTCTCTAAGAAATATTTCCGAGTAATTTGCCAGAGAAAATTAGCTGACGATAAGGTGGTTGTTCTGAGGCAACACAAGAGATTTTCAGTGAAAATCTGTTACAGCTAATAGAAAAAATGAAACATTATTCCATTCAAACAATCTTTTTTTTTTTTCCCCCCCCTCCTTCTGGACTTCAGGTGATGTGACCCCTGTTCTCATGAATCCTCTCTCACAGTCACACTCCATTCCTCTGGCAGAAGGAATATGCCGTACCATATCAGATATGAATGCAGATCAAGTGATGGTCACACAGGAAACTTTAATGGAGCAGTTAGTGAAAAATTATCCAGGTAATGTGTTTGTTTCTCCCTCTGTTTAAAAGTGACTGTATCATCAAGCTTCAGTTTCTGATATTGGACAAGTGATCACTGAATGTTTACAAGCAAAGCTGGCAATATGAAAGAATATAAATTAACAGGCAACTGGTAGAATACATGAATGTGCATACTATCCTCATCAATCTGTGAGCGTCACTAACATTGTTTTGAATGTAATCCTTTTTACAGATTTTAATAAATCTTCTTTGAGAATAAGAGGGAACTGAGTGCAGCAGCGTGTTGAGAGTATGCCCTTTCTAAAGGGTGGGAAAGCATAGATGAGGTATTTAGGTGCCAGATATGGAACAGCATAAAATAGACTATGTGTCAGATCACAAAGACTTTAAGTCCTCCTTTAAGAGACAGGAACATAGCTGACTTTGATGGCAAAGGGACTGGGTAGGAACCTACATCTGGTGTTTGCTATCAAAAAATACAACCGGCTTCAAATTCAGGTTCGTTGGTCAAATTCCAGCCCCTTCCTTCCTGAAAGCAAATTACTTACACTAAATGAGCCTTAATGCTGCGTTTTCTTTTCAATCTGAAAAATGTTCAATTTCCCTTAGATCTGCAATATTGGGGGGGGGGGAGAGAGATATTTTTTTTTCTCGAGACTTTTAAAGGCTCATTATGGCCCTCTGCAGGAGGTTGCTTTGTTTGATACCGAGCTTCCTCTTTTGACTCTTCTTAACCTTATAGCTCTGCAAACGTTACAAGTTGATCTGGTAGGCATTTTCACTAGTGGGAAAAATTTTAATGCAACCCCATAAACTGGCCCAGAACCCTGCCAGGAACATGCTCTAGTCCATATGTGCACTGAGACAACCACAAGGTAGCATTTTTAGGTCAGCCAGAAGTAGCACTCTCAAAGTTCGTAGGGAGAGAACATATCACTTGCTATGTTTTCACCTTGCTGGAAGTTTTCATTCCTGTGGGCTGGAGATCAGAAGCCTGGGGCGGTAGACCAGATGTCACTAGACTAATGACTCTGGGACTGTGACACCTGAGGGAAAACCAGTAGCTGAGACCAGTCTCAGTGAAGTAAGCAATTGTCATCTGACAAAATTATACCAGAAGCTTCAGAGGGAGTGATAAAAGCCACTGTTAAATAACCTGCAAAGAGGGAAATGCTTTGAACACCACATTGTTTGGTTTGTATCTGGCAGAAGGTCTCTCTCATGAATATCGTATCCTGACAGACACAAAGAGAACATCCTTGCTTATTCGAAGAACATCCTAAGCTCCATCACAGCAGTGCTGCAGTGACAACTAGAAATGGAGCTGGCCTTTACCTCCTTCCTCAGGGGTCACCTTGCCCCAGCATTGAGGAATGGCCTTGGCAGAGTTAAAAAGGGTTTTACTGATCTGTAAGACACGGACAGGATTGCACCTACCAGAGCCCTCGGCTGGATGATGTTTCTGTGCTGCCCTCACCTGGCTGGCCCAGAAGGGCTCTCCCTAAGTCAGGGCTGCAGCCTGTGCTGGCCCCAAGATTTGGGGCAGCCTTTGCTGCCCTGCATGCGTGGACACTGCTGCAGAGTGGGGCTGTCCCTGTTCTGCAGGGAGTCCGGAGCTGTGGATGGGGACAGCTGGGTGCAACAAGAGTTGCTGGCTCTGGAAGCTCAGCAGAGTGGTGATGTATTAAAAAAAAACCCTGCCTTTTGTCTGGTGATACTGGACACTTTCATGTTGAAATTGAGTATGCCCTACTCAAACTTCAGTTGTCAGGTCAGTTTTGAACTACTTTTGGAATCCTGTGAACTAAATACATTGGGTATTTCACGTTCAGTGGCTTCCAGATCTGTTGTATGTAAGTTGTTTTTTGGCCAGCTCCCATTTTATTTGAAAACTTATTTCTGATTTGAAATATCTGTATCTTTGTTGTAGGCATTGCAGTTCCCTCCCACAATATCTTATATAATATCCTTGGCACTCTAATTAAAGAAAGGAAAATCTATCATACGGGAGAAGGATACTTCATTGTGACTCCCAACACATACTTTATCACAAATGATGCCACAGAAGACAATAGAAGGGTCTCATTGGAGGGCAGTTGTTGCTGTTCATCGCCCTCCATCACTTACCTGGTAAACATTGGGTGCTGTGCAGACCTAGTGAAAGAATACATTCCTACGGTATCCTGTTACAGATCCTGCCATTGTTTCCCTGACCAGAATATGCTCTGTGAACGAAGACAGCAGCAGCTAATGAATCATGAACCTAATGGAGGAGGTAATAAAGGCTGCAGTGAATCAAAGCCTTCAATTCAAACTCAAGGGATCTCCACATCTGCTGAAAACCATTCCTGGGACACCATCAAATCCCTGACATCTGTGAAAGAGAAACTGAAAAGCAAAAGGTTTGTCCTTGGCCTTTTCTGGAGAAGTGCTTCTAAAAAAGAAAAATGTAAGAAGTACTCCACTTTTTCAGCCCAGTTTCCTCCCAAGGAATGGCCAGTCAGGGATGAAGATGACTTAGATAATATTCCACGTGATATTGAACATGAAATCATCAAGCGTATTAACCCTACTCTTACAGTTGATAATTTGATTAAACACACAATATTAATGCAGAAGTTTGAGGAGCAGAAAAAATGTATCAGTAAGGGTACCTTGGCTGAAGTGTCAATAGTCAGACAAAACCATCTTTCAAAGGATTGTATTCAAAAGACACAAAGTAAAACAGCAAAACACACCAGGAAAACCAAATCAAAGAAAGAGCAGCAGATTAGCAGAAGCAACAGGAAATCTCACATACATGAGCTAACATCCCAAAATGAGAAACTGGAAGAGAACCTTTCACTGACTATCAGAAACCAACAGCCATCTGATGTAGCTGTGGAATCCCATGTCATATATAAAAAACAAATTAAGAACCCTTTTCAGGGTCTGTCATGGAGACACAACTTTTATGCAAAAGGGTACAAAGGTACTATTAACAGTCAGCTGAAGTCCAGGACTCGAAAGCAAGAAAGGGCTGTACAAAGGCCATGGTCCTTGGACTCCTCAAAAACCTTTGACTGTGAAACTGAACAGCTGGCTACTGAAACGCAGGCTGACAAAACTAAGCAAAACAAACTACTCCATGATAATAGGTCTTCCCTCCAACTAAAGAAAGACAGTTTAAGTGAAGACTTCAGTTATCTGCAAGGCAGTACTTTGCAAATAGGTAATAAAAGTAAATACTTTCTGGAGAGTAATATCTCTGAAGAAAACATCTACAGAAGAACAGTCAAAAAAAATCCTGTGGATATTAAAAAATCCCTTCACTCCTACACTGAAAATAATGTTGTGTGCAAAGAAGATGCAAAATTTTCATTACATCTGAAAGATGAGCATTGCCGGTACAAAGCTGATACTGTATGTGAGTTATTAGATCAAACAGCAAATGAATTTCAAAATGTTCGTCTTTCAAATTGTACAGCCAATATTAACCTGGTAAAAAAAAATGGGGTGAAATACAGGCAAAAGACTGATAAAAAGAGTGAACTTATATTTAAATATGACTATACCAGCCATCCTGGATCAATGAAGCTGGAAAGTGAAGGATTTACTGATAACTGCCATCTTCTGTATCAAGAAGCACATGATGGTGACACCTGTAACTCGTTACATCTGGATGATAATTTTGAAGGCAATGAACTATGTCACCTGCCTCCTGGCCATGCTTTTTCAGATACAAGAGACTGGAGTAAAGCTGTGCAAAAGCTGGGGACACCTATGTCCCTAAAAAACTGTAAGGTTAATACTTATCCTGCCCAGTACAACACAACTGTAAACAAACATGACTCTGGAGAGCATGGATATAAGGAAAGTGCTAGTTTTGTAGAATCAATAAATGGCTCAAAAGAGCATGCAAAAACAGATTTCACAGAAGAAAGTTGTTTGTGCAGTCAGGTTCCTCCGATAGGTCACAGAAAGCAAGAAGAAACTGGCCTTACTGAATGTGTGAAGGCTTCAGCTGTAGCAGATTTCTGCCACACTAATGAGGCTGACTCAGATGCTGACACTTTGCAGAACTTCACCTATGAGATGGGTGAAGTAGTGGCATGCTGTGCTTTGGACTCACAGACCAAAGAAACAAGAAACCCTCTGGGGAAAAAAAATCTGTTTTTTAAGAATGCATGTACTGTGATACCAGGACAGAAACACTCGGAAGGAACAGAAAACCACAGCATTACAGGAGACAGTGGAATTGACTCCCCGAGGTAAGAAAACACATGTAACTATGTTAGACGTTTTATCTTCAAATTAACAATCAGATTTAGGCAGAAATGTTGCTGTAAATCATAAACCCCCTTCCCCAGCAATAAAATTCTTATCTTTAAAAACTTCAGTCTTATGTCCCGGAAATACTCAAATTGTATAGTTCTACCATGTCTTTTTACATGAACGTTCCCCCTAAATCAGCTATACAAATGCTGCTGTTTATATTTTGCATTTGTTTTCATGAGGCAAGAAAATAGTATGAGCTCTGCCTTGCAGATGGAGAAGGCCATGTGCAGAAATGTTAAGAAACATGGTGATTGATAAACTCCTGTTAGCAGGCAGGTTCAGCTCGTATTGATCTTGCTATATGACATTATGGATATTGTCATAGTTTCCCCAGTTGTAGACAAAGAATAAAAAGTGCTTTACAGACGTGTTCAATCAAATTTAAAGTACAAAATACCATCCGACTTGCTCACAATAGACAGGAGAATGTGTACATCACTTGAGCTAGAAGCTTTTGCTTCCTTTCATAGGGTACATTTTGCCTGTAGCTATACTTGAAAAATCCCTTAATGGAAAACAAATTGGTAGGAAACAATTTTTCACACAGTTGCACATGGAGAAGACCTGCAAGTTAACTAAATTGGCAAGAATATAAGTTAAAATGTGTGAGGGAAAAACCATACCCATTTTTTTAATAGCATCACATATTCTTAAGATCTTGAACGACTGGTATTTAAGTGTAATAAAACCATTTAAGTTCTCATTAGATATGTACTGTCACCTTGAGGAGATAGTATATGAAGGAACAAAGCACATACTACAGTTTTTAAGGAAATTCTGCTGATTTTTTTTTCCCCCCCTTTAGCAGCCTTTGGCTGTGCACTCTTTCAAGCACACTTCTAGTGTATTACTTGGACATGAACACTTGAAATCTGTTGGATGCTCTTTAGCAAAATATACTTCAAAGGGCCATTTTGATTGTTTGTATTGATGTGATCTGTGGTACCAGAAGCTAAGCCAACTCAGTTTATTTTTAGAATGTGAAGTCTGACGTCTAATAATTCTGTTATTTTAGATGGACTGAAAAGAAGATGAAGCTTCCTGCCAAATTCTGAAAGCATAAATACTAATGCAAAGAGGAGGACAAAGTGGAAGGACAATCGCAACAAAATTCCTCGCTTCAGCTAACTCTGGTCATGAATATTTGATTATTTTTTTAATGAGCTTTGTAAACTTTCCCTTTGTAACAACATAACCATACTGTAAATGCGATCAGTCACATCTGTGAAGCTGTCTCTAAATCAAAGCTGTTAGTTAAAACTTTTGACTGTAGTATTTGGAGAGCTAATGTGTATTTCTATGTGTATTTCTGTTGCTCTCATCTTTAATTAGTTTCTGCATCCCTGTGATAATAAAAATTAGAACTGATATACTTCATTCAGATCACACCATCAACCTGGAAAGCGTATGTGTCACTCTAATAGGAACTGTATCAGTTGGACAGGACTGTTTTACACTGTAATTCTTGAAAGTGTTTCCTACTTGTGCCACAGAAATAACAGCACACTCCATCTCCCCTGTCAGAAAACAAAGCAAACGAACTAGATTGGCACACACCTTGTTACTACAAAAATTCCTTCAATCCGAAGGTTCTCCCACTGTGTCCTGAAGAACTCTTAGCTGTCCTCCTGAATCTATTTGGTGTGTTTATATCTGGCAAGCAGGATTTAGTCTTTGCAAATGAAAATGTGTTGGTGCAGGAGACAACAGGTAAGGTCATTAGCATCACTCTGAGAGAAACCCTGCTGCAGGCCTGCACCCTCCCGCTCTGCTCCTGACCACCCCTTTCCTTCTCTTAAGGAATCAACATCCTGGCAGCCGTCAGGATCACTTTACAGCTTTTAGTTCAGAAGACTAATTTTGACTTCTTAATCCCGATTTCTTCCTGTAGCTAAAAGCAGACCGGGCTGGTTTCATGCTGCTAATCACCAAAGGCTTGCGGTCCTTTTAAATCTTAGAGGCACCTGGTCGTACTGTTACTGACTACATTAGGCTCTTTCACTACTGAAAACTTGTCTCCAGTAGTTATGGACACAGAAGGCTAAAGTTGTAGTTACCAGCTTTTAAAGCTGTCGGAGATTTCTTTTAGGGATGGTGTCTCTGGCTGTGAAGAAGCAGAAGAAACTGCATTTGTGCTGGCTGGGCCTGAGAAGAGCCCTGCAGCGCTCTCTCCCGTTCGCCTCGGCCCACAGCCGGTTTCAGTCACGCCGGTACAGGGATTTCCCCCTCGGGCTTCTCCAGCAGCTCTCTGCCCTCAGTGCCTCACGCTGCCACTGCCTGCCGGCAGCTTTTCCGCTTCCTTAAAAAATTCCTCTCAGGGGCTTACACGTGCAATGGGGGTACGGCATAACGCAAGCCCTGCTGGAAAGCCGGCGGATGAGGTGCAAGCCGCCGTTTCCCTGCCGGTCCGGCCCCCGCCCGCGCCCGTCATGGCGGACGCCTCACAGCGAAAGCGCGGGGCTCGCCACGAGCTCCACCGCCTCGCGGGCGCGGGGCACGCTGGGTCTTGGAGTCCGGGGGGAGCCCCGAGGCATGCTGGGCCTCGTAGTCTGTCGGCGGGGGCGGCAGGCTATTGGCTGTCGGGCGGCGGTTGAGCGGCGCGGCCCCGCCCCGCGTTGCCGGGGCAGTGGGCGGGTTCTGTTTCTGTCACACAGGGGCAGCGGCAGCGGCGCGGCGCGGCTGCCGGCGAGCGGAGATGCCTGAAGCCACCCGGTGTAGCGCCAGTAGTGGGGCCGAGTCGGATCCCGAGTGCCCAATGGAGACCGAGTCAGCCCTGGAGAGCGGCCGGCGGCGGCGCAAGGTACCGGGGAGGGCTTCGGGGCCTTCCGCGGCCGGGTACGGCCTGGCCACGCCGCGCTGCCTCGCCTGCACGCTGGGGCTCGTGTCCGGCGGGTCTTGCCTCGGGTCGCGCCCCCCCGGTGGTGTGGGCCGGGGCGGGTCTGCGCGGCGCGGCCACGGGGCGTGCCGGGCCGGCCGGCCGGCCACGTGCGCGGCGGCGGTGGGGCCTCCCGAGAAGTCGGCGGGCGGCACGGCCTGTGGCGCCGGGCCACGGCCCCCGCCTCGTGTCGGGGCGGCCCTGCCGGGGGTGGTGGTGGACCTGCTGGAGCAGGCGTGTGGCCGTCCTCGTCGCGCAGCGGCCCGGGGAGCGCTTTCGGGTGCACGCTGGGGGGGGGGAGAGTCCCGAAAATGAAGGCCCGGGTGTCTCGTGGTCCGGAAAATGCCTCCTGGCGGCACCTGCGCCGCGGCAGGGAGGGATCTGTTGCTTTATACGAGCCCCCCCGTCAATAACTAGAACGTAAACTTTTAGTTTTAGCTGTTCTGCAAGGTCTTCTCTGTTTCGAGTCGCTTGGATCATGTGCGTGTATTTTCATTTACCGCTGCGTTGCTCTGTGCCTTACCAGAAGGAGAAAAAAGAGAAGAAATCTAAACGCCATGACAAATCTCAGAGGAGAAAGACTCAGACGGATGAAAGTGAGCAGTCGGAGGATGACGTTGATTCCCCAAAACTCAAGAAATCAAGGAGTGGAGTTAAACAAAACGGTGATGTGAGAGAAGAAGGCTCGGAGGACACGAGATTATCTTCTTTAAACGTTAAATCCACCCACAAAAAACGACACACTAATTCTAGTGAAACGTCAAGTGGTGATGGTGACAGTGAGCAAGAGCAGGTAAAACTAACGATTGATTTAGTTGTAGTGATGTGTTTAGCTTTCAATTCCTGCATTGCAACAAGGTTAAATTTAGAAAAGGTTATCTTTCCTTTTTTTTCTCCCCATCAGTGGAAAGACTGCTGTAAATTTTCAGGTTTTAAAGCTACTTGAACTGTCCCTTCTGTCGATTATTTGCAAAAATCTTAAATTATGAAAGTCCTGAAGTTCTAGATCAGCACACCATGGTTTCCTCACTTCAACTGTCCAGTACTGTGGTAGCAGTTGGCAGATGGACACGCTACAGTGAGATGGTGCTTTAATATGATTCAGCATCATTACATATGATTGTAATTGCCACAAATATAGTTTAATTGACTTCTTTTTGGTATTATGAGTACTTCTCTAGTGAAATAAGAATTATTTGGTTTTAGCTAGTGGAAACAGAAAAGTTATGTATTAATATGTTTTTATGTATCATCTTATTAAATAGTAGTTGTTAATGTGATAAGATCATCCTTAATGTAATAAAATAACACGTTGTAGCAGTTTTGTAAGTCTTTTTAAGCCTTTCTGTAAGAATGTTTTTATTTTGTCTGACTATTTCTATCTGATTTAGGTTCCTTTAAAATTGCTTGACATGAACCACATTTTTTTTGAAGGGAAACACACCTTGTTGTACCTAGGATTTGTTTTGAAAAGTCTTTATACCTGTATATTCTGCTGTTGCTTGGTTTTGTTTCTTGTTCCAATTGATGCTTCACAAAGCATCCAGGGTTTCCATGGTTTCCAGGCTTAGCATTCTTTCCTCATGCTTAGCATTTTAATCACAGTGCTGTTAAAACGTATATGGAAGTGACGCATTACTAAGTAGGTACGTTTGATGCTCTACCTCGTAATGTTATTCTCTTGGGGATTGATTTCTGTATCTCTAAATCACTGTGCTGTATTAATTGGGAAGTAGAAATAGGCTAGATATCAAGCCTGATTCTTGCATATTACAACATAATCTGTTAGGCCATTGGTATTATTTAAAATAGAATGTTAAAATTTAGTTAAGAGTTTTCAGACTTTTAATTTGGGTGTTTTGCATTTACATGGTTATGCTATTAGATATGAAACAGTCTCAATTTAAATTACAGATCACTTTTGTCTAAGTTTTGAAATATGATAGTGAGTAAAACAAAGAAGGCTCTTTAGCTGCAGCTGTGATACTGTCACTGAAAATTTGACCCTTGGGTATGATACCAGTGCTTATGCCATTACTTTGAATTTTCTGATGGTCATATGATACTCAAATGGAATGTTATCTGATTTATTGTTTACCTAACAGGAGATGACTGAAGAACAGAAAGAGGGTGCTTTCTCCAATTTTTCTATTTCCAAAGGGACTGTTCAGCTTCTTCAAGGTAAATTTCTTGGCATGATGTGATCACAGAAAGTAAATTATCTCTCTCATGTGTTTTTATGCTCAACATATTCAATCAATGAGCTTTGAGATGTGCTCTGCTTGTGTGTATGCAAGCAATCAATATCCCTTCTGTATGCTACACAGAAGGCATATTGATTGTTTACTCTAAATACATCTTTGAACGTAGACTTTTCTGTTTGCAGTATTGCCCAGTTCAGCCTTTACAGTAGAATTTTAAATGACATAAGCTAAAAAAAAAAATTTCTTCTGTGTGAATTTTTCAATTAAAAGTTATTTCAGTGTGAGTAAAGGAAAACCAGTTATATTTAGTGTCTTTGATATTAGGTTGTGCCTGACTTAGTATGAATTAAGAGAAGAATAGAAGTGGTTTTGACATATGTTTTATTTGAAAGGAAGAGATTTTCATAGATAGGTGGGGAGTATTACATAAATAAAACCACAGTACTTAAAGGCTTTTGTTAAGGGCTACTAGCTTCACCTGTACCAGCTAGTGCTATGTCTGGTG